>NC_080662.1:635833-950000 GCF_027579445.1 Ammospiza nelsoni
CCATCTTGGGTTCATTTTGTGCCCATTTTGGGTCATCTTGGGTGCAGCCCTGGCTGGGCTCTTGTGCTACCCAAGGTGGACCCATAGATAATAAATTTTAATAAATCCCTGCTTTATTCTGTAACTCTGCTCTAGGTCAGCCTCCCCAAGCCTGTCCCAGCCCAGACCTGGAGCCTGAGGTGTTCACTGAAGGCTTGGCCACCTTGTGGCACGCAAGACACCCAAAATGTCACATTGCCACACGTCCAAAGCCCCCTTTGCACCCCCAGGAGCATTTCAGGGACCCCAACTCACACAGTGCGTGCTGGAGATGATGACAGAGCTGGAGATGAAGCTCAGCCCATCGTTCATGCTCACTTGCAGAGCTGCTTCCCTGGAAAAAGCAGAAACAGGTCAGGACAGCTCCTGCCCAGCCCTCTGTCTGGTGCCCTGGGTGCTCAGAAATCCTCGTGTGCAGATAATTGGCACAGCTGGCACTGAGCACCAGGGTATGGCAGCTTGGGGGCCAAATAAGAGGAAAACAGAATTCAGAGATGAGACCCAGCCCCATCTCCCCACGGGCAGGTGAATTTTGGGGCAGCAAAAACCTACATGCCAACTTCCCTGAGCACAGGTGCTGGGCACAGCAGGTAGGTGTCCTCCACCACGAAAGGCTTCTCATCTGCAGAGGGGGAACAGGGGGGTTAGTGCCACATCACCCACACAGGCCTCAAAGAGAAAGTTTAAATGAGGCATTTCCTTGCCTTTGATGCATAAACGGGACGGGGGGTGAGGACATTAGGATGTCTGTACATTACAGAAGTTAGGATATAGGTGAATCAGGATATAGGTAAATCAGGATATCTGCGCATTACAGAAATCAAGATATAGGTACATTAGGATATAGGTAAATCAGGATATCCGTACCTTACAGAAATTAGGATATAGGTAAATCAGGATATCTGTACCTTACAGAAATTAGGACATCTCTACATTAGGATATCTGTACCTTACAGAAATTAGGATATCTCTACATCAGGATATCTGTACCTTACAGAAATTAGGATATAGGTACTTTAGCATATAGGTGAATTAGGATACAGGTAAATTAGGCTATCTCTACATTACAGAAATTAGGATATAGATACATTAGGATATCTGTATATTAGGATATCTGTACAATATAGAAGTTAGGATATAGGTACATTGGGATATCTGTACATTACAGAAATCAGGATATCTGTACCTTAGGATTTCCTGTATATTAGGATATCTGTACATTACAGAAGTTAGGATATAGGAGTATTAGGATATTAGGATATGGGTACATTAGGATATCTGTACATTATAGAAAATGCTGCATTTTAAGGCAGAAGCCTCTGAAGCTCAGCTAAACCTTCCAGCCCGAACCTCACTGCTTTAAAAGTGATGGGAGAAACTCCCCAGAGCCTGAGGAGCGCTGGGTGATGCTCCTGCCCTGCAGCCTGGAGCCAGGGCTCTGTGGCACTGGGGACACCGGGGCTGCCCACCCCTTTCCCAGCCCTCTGCGTGAGCTGGGCTCTCCTCACCCTGATTTATGAGCACATCATGAACTTATCACGTTGTCTCGGTGCACACGCACGCCAAGAAAACGAAGATCAGCGCCTTGTTTTCCCTTTGCTGAGGAGAGGGGGCCAAACCTGCTCCGTGCCAGCACCCACACAACAAAAGCTGCTTCGTCCTGCCAGGCCTTTCACTCGGCTCTCCCGGGTTTTTGTTTCTGTTTCTGCCCCTGCCATCAGCCCCTCTGGAAGCTTTACTGAGCTGCAGGCACAGATCAGTTTGTGTGGAGGATGTTTTGTGCTCGGCCACAAAAATGAGCTGCGCCCCAAACAAAGGAGCGCCCGCCTGGTTTGCATAACTCTGCCTGAAAGCTCACCCAGGACAGCAGACAAAGCAGGATTCCCATCCCCTGCTCGGCTGCAGGACAGATTCCCGCAGCCCAGAGAGGGGCTGCCTGTAAAACCCCCCCAGAACGACCCAAACTGGCTCTGAGCAGAGCGCAGGAGGGTCAAACCTCCCCAAAAAAGCCAATTCTGGGCTCTGTGGGTGCCCCTCCAAGCAGGTGCCTGGCACTCCTGCACCTGAGCAGCTCAGGGCAGCCTGGAAAACCCATCACTCCCAGCAAGAGAAAATCATTCCTTGTGCCATTAGCAGGGGTGGGACCTTCTGGCAAGGCAGGACCTGGAATATTTCCTGACCCTCATCATTAAAAAATAAAGCTTCGATGTATGCAGGATGCTTTGAGAGCAAGCCTCAAATGAAAGAGCAAGCTTCAAATAAACCACCCCAAGACAGCAACAAAAACAGACAAAAGGGGGGAAAAGGAAAGGGAAGGAAAGGGGAAAGGGGGAAAAGAAAAAGGGGGGAAAGAAAAGGGGGGGGAAAGGAAAAGGGGGGGAAAAGGGGGAAAAAGGAAAAGGGGGAGAGCCTGCTGCTGAACATTGCTCTGATCACTGCTCTACCCAGCCAAATACCCCTCATGCTTTCTGCAGATGTTCCTTTTATTTTACCCTGAACGTTCTGAGTCTCTGCTCCCTCACCTGCCCCCTTTCCCTGCCAGTAATCCCAATAAAACCCCATTAGCTCATGCCTTTAACCTCAGCACGTCCCAGCCCTGCTCTCTGCGCCTCATCTGGGATAATTTAAGGTTTCAGGAACTGTTGGCTTAGTGTTATCTTTAGAAATACCTCCCCTCCCCGATGCAATCAGAGGCAAACAAAGGCAGCTGAGCTTTCCAGCCTCCAGGAGGTTTCCATAAAATCCTGGTTCAGCTCTCTCAGGGAGAGGGTTTGGGTTGTGTCACCTCAGATGGGCCAAAACGCCTCCCTCATTCCCTGCCCCACCCACCAGGGAACTGCTAAATGAAAGGAAAAATTATAAATATATTTTTAAAGTCTTTACTATTATTATTATTATTATTATTATTATTATTATTCTATTAAAAACTATCAAAGTGAGACATAAACATTAAGGAATTTAGGGATTTTAGAGGAGCTAAGGTTTTAGTCAGAGATAAGCTTTATGGGAGTTAACTAAAATAAATGGGTAGGCCTTGATGAAGTTAAGAGTTAGTAGTTAACTAATAATTGATTGCTTGTCAGCACAATGTTTGGCTAGCTGGGTTTGTAATACAGAATTATAAGAATCTATTCTTATAGAAGAATATAGGAATTGATAAATGGCTTCTAGGAACATAAGGCAATTGTTTTTTAGGAACGTAAGACAATTGTTTTTAGGAACATAAGACAATTGTGGCCTCCTCTGTTCTGAAATCAACTGAAAACAGGGAATGGGCGTTCTACCAAGGGTTCATTTGTCATATTTGCATTGAAAAGGCAGAAAGGTCAGAAGGAGGAAGATTTCATTTACTTCCTCATTTTGGGACCCCTCACCATCAAAGGGACCCATTTTAAGGGACAAACTACTCATGCTTAATGGCTTTTGAACTAATTACGATATGGAGCAGGGGATGGGATGTACCAAAGTTATGAATATGCATTTGTATTTTGGATATTCAATACTTGTATGGATAAAAGGGCTCTGTAATCACCTGTAAATTGGGTGTGTATTTGGGAGCTATCCCACAATAAACAAACACTTCCTAACTCTAAACTGTTAGAGAGTTTTTGGATATTGGTACCAGATCAATATCCTTATTGGGAATGGGATGTACCAAAGCCATGAATTTGTATTTCTACTTTGGGTATTCAGTACTTGCACAGATGAAAGGGCTCTGTAATCACCTGTAAACTGCAGTGTGTGTTTGGGAGCTATCCCACAATAGACACACACTTTCTAACTTTAAGCTGTCACAGAGTTCTTGCCCGTCACAGTTGGGTACCAGTGCCAGATATCCACACCAATATCCATATTTTTTTAACAGATGAGGGGAGTTTCAGCGCTCCTTACTGAGGGTGAGGGTGTCGTTGATCCTGAAGCTGCACAGCACCCTGTCCACGCTGCGGGCGTGCCGGAACCCGTTCCCCCTGACCACCACCTGGAAGGACTCTGCCAAAACATCCAGCGTCAGCACATCCAGCCACAAACACCAGGGCTTTGTGTCCAAAAAGGAGACACGGGAGCCCTTTGATTTTCTCCAACAAAGGGAGAGCCCGTGGGGCATCCCCTGGGGTCTCTCTGATTTTTGGAGGATGCAGCCTCCCTTTTTATCCCAATTTCCAGCCACATTTCTCTTCTCTCTTTCCCCATTTCTGAGGTACTTGAGAGGTTCAGACTTCCTGATCCCAAAGATTCCCCTCTAATGTACAACCCTCCCCTTTAATTTTTAATTCTTACTGAATTTAGGGGTTTTTTTCCCCATTTCTGAGGTACTTGAGAGGTTCAGACTTCCTGATCCCAAAGATTTCCCCCTAATGCACAACTCTCCCTTTTCATTTTTAATTCTTACTGAATTTAGGGGTTTTCCCCCATTGCTTCTTCCATCTTTAACGTCCAATTTCATTTATCAGCAAACCCAAAGTTTATTCGTAAAAGCAAATATTCTTTTTCCATTCACCAATCAGTGGAATCCTTCCCATTATTCCTTTCATTTCTCAATGCTGGTTTTATCCACCACAGTTTGTAAAGACAAACCCCTCATTCCTCTCAGGCAGGAATTCAGGCCTTTTCTGTAAGAAAATCCCATTTGACACCACTTGGCAGAAGTGGGGCAGTGCAAACTGCCCTGAAAGAGAAACTCACCCCAAAACAGAGGTGAAATTTGGTAATCAGTGAATGTGGCGCTCTCCAGCAGTTAGAGATGGACTGAACATTGTATTTTGGGCAACAAGGAGAACACGGGCTGGCTCATACTCACCCCCTGCGCAGATGCTGGAGGGCTCTGCTGCCAGGATCTCGATGCAGGACTTCTTCAAAATCTGAGAGAGACAAAATGCGAATTTCCTCAGCGTGGTTCCCACGGAGACAGAGATGGAAATGGAGATGTGGAAACGACCCCTGAACCCCGCAGAGCAATCCACACTGGGGCACAGTTCCAGCCCTGGGCTCCCACCCTGAACCCCCCAAACAGGTCCCAGGGCCCCCCTGGGCTGTGCCAGGGTGAGGGTGCCAGGCTCTCCCCTGCCCCTTTGTGCCCCGTTCTCTGCAATAATTCTGAAATTATTGCTCATTACCTGCAGCCCCCCGGGGCTGTGGGGGCATCGCTCAAGTGTGGACTCAAACCAGGCTCAAACATCTCCAGTTTAAGCTGAACTGTTCAGCCAGAGAGTCCTTGGGAGGGCTGGCCCTGCCTTTAAGCACTTTATTGCACTGATTTGCTTGGCTCAGGCTTGGCTCTCAGAGCAGAGGCATTATTTATTGTTTATTCATTTTATTTATAATTCATTATTTATTTATTTTTATTATCGATTATTATTAACTATTATTTATTATCTATGTTATTATTTATATATACTATTTATTATTAATTTTTATTAGGTTTATTTATTTATTATTTCTTATCTATGTTATCATTTATTTATATTATGTATCATTAATTTTATTATTTAGTTTTTAGGTATAATTTATTATTTTATCATGTTATTATTTACTTGTTAATTATTATTTATTTATTATTATCTATGCTATTATTTCTTTATAGTATTTATTATTTTAATTATTTAGTTTTTAGGTATTTATTAATTATGTTCTTATTTATTTAATATATTATTTATTATTTATTCAATTACTTATTTTATTATATATTATTATTCATTATTTATTATCTATGTTATTACTTATATTCACTACTTATTATTTATTTTTATGGAGGTTTTATTTATTATGTATTTAATATATTATTATTATTGTTAATAATAATAATAATAATAATAATAATAATAATAATAATAATAATAATAATAATAATAATAATAATAATAATAATAATAATGCTGGGGGTGCTCAGCTCCCAGAGCCCAGCAAACGCCAGCCAAGCATCCTTGGGTGACTCAAACCCAGCACCAAAACTATTTTCCCAACTTTAAACTGAAACATCTGCGAGGGAAGAACAGCAACCAATGCAACAAACCCTGTCAGGAAAGGAGAATTTTTGGGTTTTGTTTATACCTAATTGCAAAAGCCACTCCTAGAGCCAGGCTTTGCTTCTTGGAACATTTAGACAGGAATTTGAAGGTTTAAAACATTGAGACAGAAGTTTTACTGAGAAAGCAGAGCTGGAAGTACCAGGGGGCTGGAGGATGCTCTGAGCTGGTGCAGCCCGACAGGTGAGGAGAGAGGAGATTTGCAGCAACAAGGTTGTACAGGAACTGTCGGGTGGGGAAAAAGAGAAAGTCAGCAGCTGAGAACAGAACTGGAGCATTCAAAACAGGAGAATTTAAAATAGAAGCGTTTAAAAGATGAGAATTTAAAATAGAAGAATTTAAAACAGAATAAGGGAAAACCACAGAGAATGTAAAATACAATCAGCACTTTTTAAAATGAAGTAAAGCCCCCCATGATTAAATTCGAGACGAATGACCTCTGCCCAGCCATTCACAAACATTCCTGCTGGCTCGGAGGGGGGAATTGCAGGTGTCTCATTTGGATGATGCAGATCCCCCAGTCCAGTCTAACCCCTTTACATGACCATTAAATCTGCCCCTAAACACTTCCACGGTGCCAACTGCAATATTTATTTTGATTTAGATTAAGTTTCCAAGCACACATCCTAACTCAAAGTGCAGAATTAGTGCAAAAGGACCAAAATTACAATTGCAGCACAGGGCTCCTTTTGGCAAGGGAAGAGGGACCTGATTTTCCAGGAATCCAGAGATTGTCTGTTATTCTCTGGGTGATCAATGCCCTCCTTGCCATTCCTTTCACCCACAAAACCTCTTCCCTTCTCCCAGGCTGCTGCAGGGATCCATCCCTGTGCCCTTCCCTCCTTCCCAAAACGGGAATTTTCCCTCCCCTCTCAGCTGGAGCAGCTCCTGGAGGTTGAAAAATCACAACTGGAAGGGGAGGCAGAGCTGGGATTCATTAAAAACAGCTGCGGAGGGAATGCAGGGCTGGGGAGCCAAGCATTGCTGTGCTGCTGTTGTTGTTGTGCTGCTCTCTGAAATAAATGAAATAAATGAAATAAATGAAATAAATGAAAGAGCACTGGGAAAACTGGGGGGAAAAATTGGGGGAAAAATGGGGGGGAAACTCTCTTCACAGGGTAGGAAGACAAAGCAATTCCTTCTCTAGCTGGGGACCAAGGACAACCACCCAAATCTCAGGCCCAAGAACATAAACATGGTGGAATGAAGAGAGAACACAAGGAGGATGGGACTTCATAACCTAAATCTGTAATTAGGAAATTAACTCCAATATGTAAATAGAGCAGAACTTGTAAAAGTGACAGACCTTGTGACCTGTTGCCCATTTTGGTTCATCCTGGGTTCATTTTGTGCCCATTTTGGTTCATCTTGGGTTCACTTTGTGCCCATTTTGGTTCATCTTGGGTTCATTTTGCACCCATTTTGGTTCATCTTGGGTTCATTTTGCACCCATTTTGGTTCATCCTGGCTCCATTTTGGTTCATCTTGGGTTCATTTTGTGCCCATTTTGGTTCATCCTGGCTCCATTTTGGTTCATCTTGGGTTCATTTTGTGTCCATTTTGGTTCATCTTGGGTTCATTTTGCGCCCATTTTGGTTCATCCTGGCTCCATTTTGGTTCATCTTGGGTTCATTTTGTGCCCATTTTGGTTCATTCTGGGCGCAGCCCTGGCTGGGCTCTGGTGCTGCCCAAGGTGGATCCATGCAGGAGATCCTTTTAATCAATCCCTGCTTTATTCTGTAACTCTGCTCTAGCCCAGCCTCCCCCAGGCACCACAGGAATGGGGAAACTGGGCCCTATTGACAAATTCCACCCCAAAGCAGCATTTGAGCACAGACCAAGGCTGCTCCCCTTGGCCTGAGCGATGCAGTGAATTATTTTCCAGCGGGCTCTGGTGATCACAGGAAAACCCAAGCTCAGGAGTGCAACCAGTGGGTGGCAATACTCACAGAGTCGATGATGCCCTGCAGGGCCTCAAAGCCATCGTTGACAGGGAACACGTGGTCTCTGCTGTCAGCAATCCGGGCGAGCTGCCACAGGGGGACAAACGGAACAGAAATGCAGAGGGGGACATCAATTAGCCTGCAGGCAGATAATTAACGCTTCCCCAGATTGCAAATAAAACCCTCCAATGCTCAGCTGCTCTCTCTGGGGTGCCCCTGCGAGGCAACACAGGGAATAAACCACAGGTGGTTTATTGGGCAGGAAAATGTTTGTCCTGTTAGCCTGGTTTGTTTGTAAATCAGGGATTTCTCAGATCAGGGATCAGAAAGGATTTGGAGACAAGGCACAACATGGTTTTCACTGGTACCCAGGGGCTAATGATCTTTAGGGCAAACCCAAAACAGGTTGGACTCCATAATCATGGAGGCATTTTCCAACCTTAACTCTTCCAAAATTCCTTGAAATTGGCCTGATCCAGCTCTCCTGTCAGGACAGGGATTTTTTTTACTGGGCCTGTGTTCAGGGAGGAGCCAGGCAGACACCAGGGGATGCTTTGTGGAGGTTGGAAGGGCTCAGGGAGCATTGAGAACCTCTGTGGTGATGAGGAGGAGCCTCCTGCAGGCTGCCAGGGCTGGGGTCTCACCTGGGTCTCGTTGAAGTCCTTCACCCCCACGCAGTACACGGTGGCCCCCAGGTCCCTGGAGCGGTTGGCCTGCAGGGGACAGGGGCACAGCAGGGTCACCAACGGTGGGGAACCCTTAAAATCACAGAAAAGCTGCAAAGGCAGGCCTCAGGGACAGCAGAACTGTGATTAGAGCTAAGCAGGAGCCATGAGATTGGTCAGCAGAAAAGTTCTGTGAGATGTACAAAGTAAGGACAAATGTTGGTTTTACTCTACAAACCCAATTCTTGTTGTTGCTGTTGGATTTAATGCTGCCCTTTGGACAGACTGAGAGGGAAAGCTCTGTCCATAGCAAACCCATGCAGAAATTCCCTCTGCCAAGTTTAGGTCACCCTGGTTTGACTGGCAAGGGCCAATTGCTCATCTCTGCAGGGAGAATATCCAAAGGAACATTGGGGATGCTGAGAACGTGTGCTTGAACCCCAGGGATGTTTGTGTCAATGCCAGGCTGGCTGATCTGAGGGAGTTTCTGATGTGGCAGAAGCCACCACCCTCCCTCTGCAGTCCTGACTTTGTGTGAGGGGAGAAAAGCAAAGTGAAAGTGAGAATATTCAGCATTTCCCAGAACAATCCAGTAAACGCTGAGAGTTTTCAGCTGTGAACAATTTGTCCTCCTGTGTTTATTTTGAACTGGAGGTTTTAACCCCTCTCCTTCCCCCTGAGCAGCCTCAGCTGGGGTGGCTCAGGGTGTTGTCCTTTGGGTTCCTGTCTGCAGAGCACCCAAGTGGAGATTTCTCACTGGGAAAAAGCTTCTCCTCATCCTCTGCATTCCCCTGCCTCCCTGGCCATGAAATAAAGCCACTTACCTCCCTCTCAGAGTAGAAAAACAGATCCTCGTGGAGCTCCCCATCTGTCAGTGCAATGATGACACTGGCAGTCCTGTAACCTGAACACACAAACCTCCTTAGTGCTGGCTTTGCTAAACCACCTCAGAAAGCATCCTTGGGTTTGTTAAACCACCCCAGAAAGCATCCTTGGGTTTGATAAACCATCTCAGAAAGCATCCTTGGGTTTGCAAAACCACCTCAAAAAGCATCCTTGGGTTTGTTAAACCACCTCAGAAAGCACCTTTTGGTTTGCTAAACCACCTCAGAGAGCATCCTTGGGTTTGTTAAACCATCTCAGAAAGCATCCTTGGGTTTGCAAAACCACCTCAAAGAGCATCCTTGGGTTTGCTAAACCACCTCAGAAAGCACCTTTTGGTTTGCAAAACCACCCCAGAAAATATTCTTTGGTTTGCTAAACCATCTCAAGAACATCCTGGTGGCATTCCAGGCCAGGGAATGAGGCTGCAGCCACCAAAAATCCCAATTTGCTCCCAGTTAGCTCCTGGTTTTATTCCTGCTCTCAGTACCAGAAATCCAGAGGGGCTTTTCCAGCTGGTGACAAAAAGCTCAATTGGGATTTAAACAAAGATAGTGGGGAAAGGGCCTAAAAATCTTCAAGATCCCTGAGCAACATTTCAGGAACATCATAAAACCTTTGCAGCCTTCCCTTGCAAACCAGAAAGATTTTACATCCATTACAGGGAAGGAAAGGACATTTTTCCAGTTGTCTGCACCAGTCCCTGCAAGAACAGGAGACACCCCCACCCTTCCCACAGCAAAGCTGCATTTATTTTTTTTTTTACATCTGTTAAAGTTATCAATCAAAAAGAAAGAGAAAAAAACCAAACATTCAGTGGATCAAGAAGGGCCTCTCACCATGAACATTCTCGTGGTAAATCTGCTCACTGGCCTGAAATCAGATCAGAAGATTGTCAGTAATAAATCAACAATCGGTTTGTTCATCCATCAGCCAAAGCAGCCCCAGAGCTGTGTCCCACTGCTCTCCTCTCTGGAAACCCCATCCCCTTTCACCCCCCCTGAGAAACATCCCAGGCTAATATTCCTAAATAAATATTCCTAAATATCCCCAAATAAATATTCCTAAATATTCCTGAATAAATATTCCTAAAGATTCCTAAATATTCCTAAAGAAATATTCCTAAATAAGAATTCTTAAATATTCCTAAATAAATATTCCCAAACATCAGTGCCAAATATTCCTCAGCAGCCCCAGATCAGCTATCCCAGCTGCAAATACACCAACAGCTCAGTCCGTGTGCTCCCGTTTCAGGGATGGGGCAGCACTTGAACACTTCAAACCCTTCCCAAATCCCCACGTGGGAGGCAGTGCAGGAGCTCAGCTTTAGAGAAACCCCCGAGCCTGTAAAAATATGTAAAAATGTCAAAACCTGAGCTGGTAAAAATACGTAAAAATGTCAGAACCAT
Organism: Ammospiza nelsoni; assembly: GCF_027579445.1. Lineage (NCBI taxonomy): Eukaryota > Metazoa > Chordata > Aves > Passeriformes > Passerellidae > Ammospiza > Ammospiza nelsoni. Next base: position 646,795 of record NC_080662.1, read on the forward strand.
GCCCAGGAGGAGAAGACAATAAGGTCTGCAGTCCTTTGGGCACCCCAGGCGTGAGCTGTGGCCTCAGCCCACCCAGCCCAGGTGGGACTGACCCCTTCCCACCCTGCTGGACACAGACCCAGCGCCACTGCCTTCCCCAGGCAGAAATGAAGGAATGAGCAGAGTTTGCAGCCCCAGCCCTGCAGAGGGACAGGGTCCCTCTCCCCCAGCAGGAATTCCCAAGGGTTGCGCAGCCCCCGGGGAGCAGAGACAGCCCCTGGCCCCGTTACCCTCTCAAATCCTTCGTGCATGTACGTGTCCCCTCCTGGCAGCACCTTCTGCAGCTCCTCCAGGCCCTGCCGGATCTGCTCCCTGCGAGGAAGGCAGGGCTGTGAGAGACACCCAGCAGAACGCCACCGAGGCGTCCTGGTGGCACTGCGACACCCAGGGGGAAAGCCACCAGGGTGTCCTGGCACCCAGCACAGGTGGGTGATGGACCCAGGGTGTCCTGGTGGCACTGTGACATCCAGGACAAAGCCACCAGGGTGTCCTGGCACCCAGCACAGGCGGGTGATGGACCCAGGGTGTCCTGGTGGCACTGTGACATCCAGGAGCAAAGGACCAGGGTGTCCTGACGGGCAAAGCCACCAGGGTGTCCTGGCAGGAGAAAGCCACCAGGCTGTTCTGGAACCCAGCAGAGGTGGGTGATGGAACCAGGATGTCCTGGCTGGCACTGTGTGACACCCAGGAGAAAGCCACCAGGGTGTCCTGGCAGGCAAAGCCACTAGGATGTCCTGGTGGCACTGCGACACCCAGGACAAAGCCACCAGGGTGTCCTGGCAGGCACTGTGACACCCAGGAGCAAAGGACCAGGGCATCCTGGTGGAAGTGTGACACCCAGGAGCAAAGCCACCAAGGTGTCCTGGCACCAAGCACAGGTGGGTGATGCCCCCAGGCTGTCCTGGCATGCCGGGCACAGAGATTGGGAACCAGAGTCACCCAGTGCCTCCCCAGGCTGGTCCATCCTCCCAGCCCTGTCCTGCAGGAGATGCCCAGTGAGGGTGCACTGCTCTGCAGGAAGGCAGCCAGCTCCCTCCCCTCTGGAATGTGATCCCAGCCATCTGAGATGTAAAACACATGCTGGCTTACACACCCCACACATGTGGAACATATATTCCTGCTCCACGTGGCAGTGGAGTGAACAGAGGAAGCGAGAGAGATTTAGGGACCTCATCCAGCTCTCCTTGCAAGGCAGAATAATTAAAATAAAATAAAAATAAAATAAAACATTTAAAAAATAAAATAAACAACACAAAATATTAAAAAGGAAAAATAACTAAAAGTAAAATAAATGAAAAAATAAAATAGAATAATCCATCCCATAGATTTTTCTGGGATTAACATGGGGCTCTGTAAGGGAGTGGCAGGGACACCCTTGACAAACAAGGCAATCTGGTATTGCCACAAAACCCACCCCAAACTCTTTTTGGCTGTGCCACACCTTCAGGCCCTGAGGAAATCTCACTGCCCCCCCAGCCAGGGGTGTGGGTTGCACCTCTGCCTTCCAAGCTGCTTTTGTGGGAAGGGATTTTCATCCCTGAGGATGTTCCACAGGCACTGAGCCTCTGCTCCTCTGACAAAAGCACACAGAAGCTGCTGTTGACTTTAAACCTCTCCTTACCTGTCTTCTGTTAACCTCATCAGAATCGTCCCTCTGGTTGAAAAGACAATGAAGGACATCCTCAGCTGAGGGCTGGAGGAGAGAAAAAAGGGAATTAATGTGACACAATCACACCCAGCCCAGCAGGATGGAAACGTGTTCAGCCCTGGGCTTTGCTAGCCCAGGGAAACCTCAGGGAATCCTTGTGAAACCTGGGATTGTTAAAGCCAGAAAGGCAGGAATACATGGAATTGTTTTATCTCCCGCAGGTCTGAGCCAGGGAAGGCAGGCAGGAATACATGGAATTGTTTTATCTCCCCACAGGTCTGAGCCAGGGAAGGCAGGCAGGAATACATGGAATTGTTTTATCTCCCCACAGGTCTGAGCCAGGGAAGGCAGGCAGGAATACATGGAATTGTTTTATCTCCCCACAGGTCTGAGCCAGGGAAGGCAGGCAGGAATACATGGAATTGTTTTATCTCCCCCTGGCCCTCAGAACAGGAGCGTGGGGAGCAGCAGTGAATGGAGGGTGAGCCCTTTGTGCACCACATTTCCCCATGGAGCAGCACAGGAGGGGCTGGGCTGGCAGCCCCAGATTTCCCTGGGGATTTCAGAACTTTACTTACCTGATGAACTTCCTGGCCAGGTGCTCCACAAAGTGATAGATCTCGTTCCAGTGGTGCAGGACACTGCCTGACCTGGGGACACAGGGGTGACAGACAGACAGACAGACACGTCAGGGTCACTGCTCTGCCCACACTGCCCAGGGAGGCATCTCCTCTGTTCAGCACTCACTGCTCTTCATCCAGAGACATCAAGCTGGGACTGACATTTCCCACTCAACTTAAAATCAAAATAATTCCCGCTCCTGTGACGGTGCTCACAGGGGTCCCAGGATGAGGGAAGAGATGAGAATGTTGACTCCATGTTTCAGAAGACTTGATGTATTATCTTAACATAAAATTATTATTAATAACTTATTATATTTCTATAATTCTATAATATTATTCAATTTATAATATTTTATAAATATTAATATTCTATAAATAGTATAAATAATTGTAAATTATAAAATTATAAATATTTTTATTATATTATGACATTATAATACTACTAATATTTTATAAAATATTGTTAATATTTTATAATAGTATATAATTTGTTTTAATATATAATTATTATATATAATAGAATATATAATTTATTGTTTTAATATTTAATTAATATATAATATATATTAAAACTATACTAAAAGAATAGAAGAAAGGATTTCATCAGAAGGCTGGCTAAGCTAAGAATAGAAAGGAACGATAACAAAGGTTTGTGGCTCGGACAGAGAGTCTGATCCAGCTCACTGTGATTGGCCATTAATTAAAAACAACCAACATGAGACCAATCCCAGATGCACCTGTTGCATTCCACAGCAGCAGATAACCATTGTTTGCATTTTGTTCCTGAGGCCCCTCAGCTTCTCAGGAGGAAAAGTCCTAAGAAAGGATTTTTCAGAAAATGTCATGGCTGCACACTCCATCGAGGGTTTGGGGCTGCCCTTGGCACTTAAGCTGGGCTTTAACACAGCCTGAACCAAACAAATAAACCCTGTGAGAGTGAGGAGCTGCCTCTGCACAATGTTTTAGATTAATTCCACCCACTCACCTCCAAACCATTACACAGAGCTTGCAGCCCAAGTGTGTTCTGAGAATTACATGCACTTGGAGGAACAGATTGTTGAACTCCTCCAGAGTTTCCACTGTGCCAGAGCCCATGAGAAGTAAAACACCTCAATCCACGTTTCAGCTGCTCTGGTTAATCCTTCCACACCTCAGCTAAAGACAAAACAAACTCATTCTGCTCCTCAGGAGAATAAACCACAGGATGTAACGGGGTTGGATTATTCTTCTTTATGTTGTAAGAACAAGGAAAAAAATAGGTTAATCAGAATCTTTCAGCACAAAATGCCCCTTCTGGCATAAACACATCTGTGAACACTGGAATATTAATATTGGAAAAAAAACTTCTTTCCTGGAGTTGGAAAATAAACGTGTCATCACTTATTCAATTCATTGAGTACAATTAGAAATATTTACATGGGAAATAACCATTCCAGCTCCAACAGAAATTCATTGGTCTGCAGCCTGAGGAAGAAAGGGTGAAGGTTTGAGATGGTTTTTCACTTCCCAGGAAGAAAAGGCAAAGGAGCTGTCCTGGCTCAGCTCTGGGAGTGCCAGGGCAGAGGCAGAGCAGGTCCTCAGGCTGCTCAGAAATAAACCCAGGATACACAGCTGTGGTTTATTGCTGTTTATTTTTATTTATTTAATGCCAATGGAGAGGCAGAGCAGGTCCCCAGCCTGGCTGCTCAGAGAATAAACCACAGGATGTAAAGCTGTGGTTTATTGCTATTTATTATAAGTTATTTCATGCTGGGGGAGAGGCAGAGCAGGCAGGACCCTCAGCAAATGCTTTTAGTGCTGAATTCTTCATTTCTTTCTTTCCTCAGGACATGGCACAAGGGCTCCTTCCCCACACAAATGTTTATTAAAAAGGAACAAAGGAACACCAATAGCCAAGCTCTCGATAAACCAATTAAACCACAGGCAGTGGGAAAATTAGAATCATAAGAGGTGAGGGGTGACAACATCAGGAGTTGCTCTCAGACAGGAAACTCAACCCCCAAATTGATAGAACAGAGACACACAGGGCTCAGCCCCAGGTGCAAATTCCCCCTGGATGGATGGGATAACTCAGAGAGCTTGAATTCCACAGGCACTCCAGGCCCAAATAATTTCCTACAACTGGCCTGGAAAAGAAGTTTTTATTGTCTTTAGGTGGTGAGGCATAAAAACCACCTGAATTTATAGCAAGGGTCACATCAGTTTCCAGAAGGCTTGGAGAGGCAAGGTTGGTTAATCAGAAACCAATTAATGCTTGTTTCGGTTGCTTTAGACCAAAAATTCCCCTCCCAAAAGCACCTCAGGGGAGATTCCCACATTTCCTGACCCAGCTGGTGGCAGGCATAAGGAGCTGGGAGCAGCAGCCCCTGCCCAAATGCAATTTCTGAATCACACTTCAGAATTCTCATGCTCTTCACTCAGCGTAAAATGGACAAACCCAATAAAAACAATAAAAATGGACAAACCCAACAGAACCATCAAAAACTGGCAAACCCAAGCCAACCAACAAAAATGGACAAACCCAGCACAACCAACAAAAATGGGCAAACCCAAGCACAACCAACAAAAATGGGCAAACCCAAGCACAACCAACAAAATGGACAAACCCAAGCACAACCAACAAAAATGGGCAAACCAAACACAACCAATAAAAATGGACCAGCCCAACACAACCAGGATTTCTGCAGCCAGAGCAAAGCTCACAAAAGCAGCATCAGCTCGCAGTGCCACCTCCCTGAGCTGTGTCACTCAGCAGCCACACTGTAAATGACACTCCCTTTGCACAGGGAGCCAGGCCAAGAGCTCTGAGCAGGACGAGCGTTTCTAGAGTCCAACTGTAAGATAAGAAAAGCCAATTTTCAAATAGTTCTCTCCTCATATTCCCCAAAGAGCCGAGACGAGCGGTGAGCCAAGGCTTTGCAGCTGAATGGGCTGATGCTGTGAACTTGCAATTGAAGAAAAGGCTCGTCCTGAGGATGCCAAGATCTCTTCTGGACGAGGGCCCAATAGATGGAAATTAAACCCTGTGACCGTGTTCACAGGGGTCTGAGGATGAGGGAAGAGACGAGGATCTGACTCCATGTTTCAGAAGGCTGATTTATTATTTTATGATATTTATTACATTAAAACTATACTAAAAGAATAGAAGAAAGGATTTCATCAGAAGGCTGGCTAAAAATAGAAAAACAAGAATGATAACAAAGGCTTGAGACTGACCAGAGAGTCTGAGACAGCCAGACAGTGATTGGCCATTAATTAGAAACAACCACATGAGACCAATCACAGATGCATCTGTTGCATTCCACAGCAGCAGATAACCATTGTTTACATTGTGTTCCTGAGGCCCCTCAGCTTCTCAGGAGGAAAAATCCCAAGGAAAGGATTTTTCAGAAAAAATCATGGCTACAAAACCCAAGTAAACCATTCTCTTTAACAGGAGAGTGAGACCTTCTGTGGCCACCTGCTCTGGCCTTTTGTACCTGTCAGGTGTGGAGAGAGACCCTGCAGTGGCTCCTTCAGCAGTGCCCTCCTCCTCCTCGCTGGGACAGGGTGCTCCAGAACCCAAAGCTGCACCTGAAGCTGCTCAAGCCTCCCTAGACTTGGTCCTTCTTGCACTTTTTAGACTCCACTTTTCCATTTCTGCACCTGTGGCTTTGTCCAGTCACAATCCAGGAGGGATTGCACAGAATCCAGCCCCAACTCTGACACCAAGGTCTCATGCGAGTGAAGGGCTCTGCAGCTGGCAGGAGGACATGGAGACACTTGGTTCAGGGGCTGGTGTTGATCCAAAGATCTCCTTAAGCTTGCTGGGTTTGGGCTATAAGTCCCAGAGATGCCATTTACCTAAGAAGCTGTGCAGCATCCCTTTATTGAGCTCCTCAAAACCAACACCAACGAGCCCAAAAGCATCCTCTGCCCTCCCAAACCCTGCAGGAGCAATTGTGAAAGGCCTCCGGAGCACGGAGGCTCTGAGGGGTGATGCAATCCTTGGAGGAAATGCTGATATCTCGTGCCACAGCACACAGCTCGCTGCCAGCACAGATCCACGGGGCTCAGGTCAGAGCAGGACAAACCCCTCAGGACATTCCTCTCCTCCTGGCTGGCAGGGGTTGTGCAGGAAAACAACTAACAAACAAGCAGCCGTGCCTTAATTTCCATTAATCAGCAGACAGAGCGCAGAGTGCTGCAGGCACTCACTGGGTCCCAGCTGGAAGGGAGCTCCTGCCCATTCCTTCCACCAGGAATGCTCATCTGAGAAATGCAAAGCTGTGTTTCGTGTCAATGTGTGTATTTGTGATTGCCATATGTGTGGAGAGTGACAGTGGGATAGCTGCCAATTCTAACAATAACTGAGGAAAATAAACCATGGAAAAAGCCTATGAACCTATATTTTGTTTGCAATTAACCCTTGTTGATTTAGGAGCATTGGAATTAAAGCGTTAAGGATGTTGCTCTTTACTTGCGTTTAATCCATAAAAAGCTCTGCAATAATAACCTTTTGAAGTATAATTTTAGAATATTGCTTGTATCCTTGAAACTATAGCTTTGGAATATATATAAAGGAAACACACTTATCTCACACCTTAATAAAGCAGAGAAAAGCAGCTTGAGAAAGGAAGATGAACATCACCTCAAGGATTTATGGTTTTGACCAAGGGAAGCTGGGCATCACTGCTATGAGGTTTATAGTCCTTGCATTAATTAAAAGGTGGAGCATCAGGAGCACTGGCACTCTGGAGCAGGCAGTGTCTCAGCGCTGGGTTTTGCCCAGGATTTTGTAATAAAGGGTTATGTAATTCCAAGTAATTTCTGCTGATGGAATGTGGGAGCTACTGCAAAACACTCCAGAGGATCAGGCAGAAACTTCGTCTGGGAGCGCTTCTGGCAACGTGCAAACACTTTCCTGCCTCTGAAATTTATGGTTATTAATGTCAGTGCCATGGCTCTGGCAGGCAGCACCTCCACCATTTCCAAGCCTTTGCTTCGAAAGAACTGCTCTTGATGGAGAAAATCAGGACACCTATTTCAGCTAGGATTTTTTAAGGTTTTTTCCTTTCTTTTTTTTTAATTGCTGTATTGCTTTAGTAAGGAGCTTTCCAAAGCTCAGCACAAAACGATTCCACATTGCTCCATCCCCATCTGCGAAAAGCAGCACTGGTGCAGCGCCAAGGAGGTGACACTGCCACAGTTAGTGATGAAAAAGTGAGGCAGGAAGTTATCTGCAGCACAAACAGCTAAACAGGCAAAATATGCGTTTGATTAACAGAAGAAACAAAGAAAGTGTGACTCAGCTCGGGCAGATGAAGCTCTTTAAATGGGCTGCTCTCCATCCCAGCAGCTGAATTCAGCCCTCTCTGAGGGGAGCAGCCCCTCTCTGGGAGCTGTGGGCATGGGCAGAACTCCCTGCGATATCCCAGCCCTGGAATTGGTGCTGCAGGAACAATTCTGCACTCCCTGCAGGGACAATTCTGCATTCCCTGCATGTTCCCAGCCCTGGAACTGGTGTCTGAAGGAGCAATTCTGCACTCCCTGCATGTTCCCAGCCCTGGAATTTGTGCCTGCAGGAACAGTTCTGCACTCCCTGCACATCCCAGCCCTGGAACTGGTGTCTGAAGGAACAATTCTGCACTCCCTGCATGTTCCCAGCCCTGGAACTGGTGTCTGCAGGAACAATTCTGCACTCCCTGCATGTTCCCAGCCGTGGAACTGGTGTCTGAAGGAACAATTCTGCCCTCCCTGCATGTTCCCAGCCCTGGAACTGGTGTCTGAAGGAACAATTCTGCCCTCCCTGCACATCCCAGCCTGGAATTAGTGTCTCCAGGGCCAATTCTGCACTCCCTGCACATCCCAGCCTGGAATTAGTGTCTCCAGGGCCAATTCTGCACTCCCTGCACATCCCAGCCTGGAATTAGTGTCTCCAGGGCCAATTCTGCACTCCCTGCAGGAACAATTCTGCACTCCCTGCACATCCCAGCCCTGGAATTGGTCTCTCCAGGGCCAATTCTGCGCTCTTTAGGCGCTGCTTTAACCAACACACTCGAGCTCAGCGCACACAAAGCTCCCGCCCTGTAAAACCCACAACGATGCCATCACGGGGCACAAAGGGATTTGGGCACCGGAGCCACCACAGCAATAACACAGCAAGCAGCGGGAGCCGCGAGGTGCCCCGGGGACGCGGGGACTCCCGCAAACCCCAAACCCAGGGGAAATCTCCTCGTCCCAGCCCAGAGCCCGGCGGAACGAACAAAGCAGGCGGGACTCACTTGTCCAGGATGAAATACAGATCGAACCCTCCGTAGCAGGCAGGACCTCCGTGCTCTCTCCGCCCGCCGTGCCCAGCGCAGGTGAGGCTGCAAACGGCGAGCAAGGCGCACTGCAAACCAAACCTCCAGACGCTCTGCTTTGCAGTGGCCATTATATCCACAGAGGAGGAGAAAAAGAAAAAAAAAAAAAAATCTCTTCTTCCGAGGCTGCTTTATTTCCCAGGTTTCTCCACAAAAGCCATCCAGCGACCCCCGGGAGGTTTCGGTGTGAATTGTATTCCTGAAAACTCCGCTCGCAGCAGCTGTCCGCAGGAATTGCCAGGCTTTCCTTCCCCCTTGTTTCCCTCGCGCCGCTGTTTCTCGGTTTCGGATTTCAAGATGCACAATACTGTATTTCACTTTTTTTCTTTTTAAAGGGACTCGACCCTCAGTGTCCCCGGCAGCTCTGGGGGAGCAGCACCATTGTTTGCCAGGAGCAGCCTCCTCCTCCTCCTCCTCTCGCTTTGTCACGGGCTTCAGCAAACGCAGGGAGGGTTTGTGGCTTCCCCCCCTTCCCTTTAATTATTATTGTTATTATTGAAAACGGCAAGCTCTGCTTTTCCTTGGTGAGATAAGCTCGGAGAATGCCATCTCGTGGCCACAAAATCTGCAGCACGGAATGGAATCCCAGCACGGAATGGAATCCCAGCACGGAATGGAATCCCAGCCCGGGCTGGGTTAGGACGGACCTAAAGCCCAGCCCAGCTCTGGCAGGGACAGTTTCACTGCCCCAGGGTGCTCCAGACCCCATCCAGCCTGGCCTTGGCACTGCCAGGGATCCACAGCTGCTCTGGGAATCCCATCGCAGCCCCTCTCCCAATATTTCTCCCCAAAATCCCAGGGAATCCTGGAATGGTTTGGGTTGGAGGAGACCTCAAAGCCCATCCAGCCCCACCATGGGTCCCACACCTCCCCGTGTCCCAGGTGGCTCCAACCTGGCCTTGGGCACTTACAGGGATTTCAGCTGCTCTGGGAATTCAATCCCACCCCCACAGGGAGGAATTCCTTCCCAAAACCCAAAATCCCACCTAACCCTGCCCCCAAGGCCGTTCCCTCCATCCTGTCACTTCAAATTTGCTCCCCACACAGAGAGATGTGCAGGGACATCTTTATTTCCACACAGGCAGAAGAGAAGTGCAGGGACATTTTTATTTCCATAGACAGAAGAGACGTGCAGAGAAATCTTTGTTCCCCATACAGACAGAAGAGACGTGCAGGGACGGCTTTGTTCCCCACACAGACAAAAGAGACGTTCAGGGACATCTTTATTTGTGCAGGGACATCTTTGCTCCCCACACAGACAAAATCTGGGTTTAAAGACCTTTAAAACCTTGGGGCAGCTTCTCAGGAGCGAAGAGCTTCCTCCCCTGCCTTTTCTCACTCCTGAGCAGCGCCCAGCAGTTCCTGTGGTCACCAAAGCCTGCCCCAAATCCCCAAACTCCAAAGCCTGACCTGTTCCAAGGAAACCAGAGGAGAATATAAATCAATGTACACTCACCTCTCCTTCCACAAACAGCACCCCAGGCTCCACGGCAGGCAGGGGAGCTCACAGCGAGCACCAAGCCCGCTGAGGGAGCCCCTGGTGCCTCCAGCCGAGCTTTTATTGCTGCAGGGATCCCAAATTCCCCGCGGGGCACACCAACAGCCCCAATCCCCTAAATGCCAACACCTGGGGAGCTCAGAGGGGCTGTCAGGGGATGCGATGCGCTGTGCCAGGCTTTCCAGCTGTGCGACTCGAGGCTGACACTCAGCGGCCAAGAGGATTTCTTTCTTCCCTGGGCTGCTGTAATTGTTCAGAGATTTGAGCAACAGGAATCCCAGCCTTGCTTTGTGTCAGGGACAGAGCTGTTCTAAATCCCACAAAGGAGACTCCCCTTCCTCTAAAAAAGAGAAATTCGTTGTTTTTCACTGATTTCTATCTGCCTTTTGTGCCCCATAGGTTTTTAGTGAGCAGCATCTTTCCCCAGGCAGGGAAGGAAGGTCCAAACTGTGAATTCCCTGTTTGTACCACACACACCCAGCTCTCTGGCTCTGCTGGGATGAAAAGAGCAGTGAAAGGGCAAATATGGGACAAAATATTTTCGTGGAGGTGCTCTTAGATGAAAAAAGGGTAGAGTAATGACAAACAGGCCAGAGTTATTCCATGATGAAGGAATTTAATTGATAGCTCTGCTCACCAACTGATCTGTTCCAGCACCCAATCCTCAGGAAGGAATCTCTTGGAAGAAGAGATGCCAGGGAATGATTCCAGCAGGGCTGGATTTGGGCAGCAGCTCAGGAAAGGCAGGAATTACACAAAGTTATCGTTGTGGCAGTAGGTGAGGGCCAAATATTGGAGGACGTCGAGCTTGAGGCACGATCCAAGATTGAATTGGGGTCCTTCAAACACAAGGAAAGGAAAACAATGACCATGAGACAAAGATGCTGTTAGGTGGTCTGGGTCAGGGCAGCTCTGAGCTGAAGGACAGAGGTGCTTGGAAACACCCTTTTTATTAACTGGGCATTTCACGGGGGGCCAAAACACTCTGAGCCCAAAATTAAGCCCCATTAAGCTGTAAGGGTTTGGTTTGGATCATTTTTGGGGGCTGTGACCCCACCCTGGCCCAGTCCTGATTGCAGAGATGTCAAACCCTTTGTACAACTGCTGAAGCCCCTGCGTGCTGTGGGTTCTGAGGTGCAAGAGCAGCAGTCGTGCATTGAACAAATGTTCAGAGACAGAATTCCTCTGCTTGCGCTCACCCTGAACTTCATAGGCCACATAAGTTGAGAGCCCTCTGCACGTGGAGATGTCTGGTCCATAAGATTCCAGGTCACGGATGGCTCTCCTGATGAGGGTGAAGGTGATCTCCTTGCTAGGGGGTCTTGGGTGCCTCTGGTTCTAAAGAGCAAACACCAGCACTCAGCAAGTTCAGTGCCCTGCTCTGCTCAACTCCAGGCACACTCCTCGTTTTAGTTGTTATAAAATAATAATAACAACAACAATAACAATAGCAATAACAATAACGTTGTGATAATGTAAACAATGTAAACAATGTAATAAGAATAATCTAACTGAGCTACAACACTGGCCAAACATGTAAACCCTCCACTGGAAGCATCTGAACAAGGGTATTCCAATTTTCAAAAGCTGAAAGTCACATTGTTGTAAAATGTCATTGAAATTGATAAAACTATCTAATTAATGGTGTGACAAATCTGGTCTTTAAAGTATGTGTTGCTTTTGGAAATAGCAAGGTTTCACTTTGCATTAAGTACAACTTTCTAATAACTGTTCCTTTTCAATCTCACCCTGAGGTCTGCAGCCAGCTGGGGAAGTCCATCAAAGCTGGGCATCTCTGTTCTGTTCATTATGGAAATGTAGCAAGCTCTCTCTGGCAGCACTTTGGTGGCCATAAAGCCCTGTAAAATAAAGTTGTTGACCACATGGAGTTTAATCATTAATATTGGAATTTCATACCTATTAAAAAAAGTAAAAATCCGGTTTTTACTGAGTGTTTGAGCTGCTCTGAACAAGCCCCTCCCTGCACTCACTGTGTCATAGTTCCAGATGGTTTTCCAGTACTCATGGTCGGTCTTCTGCTCAATACTTGCCACCAGCCATTTCCTATTGATGGTCATAATTTGGTAGCCTCCACTAATGGAGATTTTCTTGCTTATTTCAGTCTGCTGGTGCTAGAAAAACAAATGAAAGAACACAGGCTTTCAAGTGATTGTCTCCCCAAGGCTTTGGAAAAATGAAAGGTTCAAGGATATCTCATGAAGCAGGGAACATAGAAAGAGCAGCATTGTGGAATTGTTCATTTGTACTCACATTATCAGCAAGGGCTGGAGTCAGGACGAGTCCTAGAAGGACTGCAGTCAAAATCTGAAATGAAAACCAAATACAAAAGTGTAACTGCAGCTCTGGCTGACAAATCTGGTTATGGGAGTCCTCCTTCCCTTTTCCTAATCTGATGTTCAAGGGTCCTCCTTGGATCCTTTTTTTGGTTTCAACCTGGGATTGCATCAGTGCCCCCAAAGGGAGGCAGCCTTGCTTTACCCCAGGGGCTGAGCTCTCCTTCTGGAGGAGCACGATGTCCCCAGAGAAATCCTCAGTGCTCCAGAGAGGCAGGAGCCCTTCTGAGAGATAAAGGAATGGGTTTGAATCAAAGTTTCAGTTCATAAGGTAGAAAAGCATGCATACTTACAGTGAGATGCATCCTGACTGCAGAGCTGATGCTGCTGAAGGCAGAATAAGTGATGTGAGCCTCCCACCTTTTATTTGTTTTCAGAATTAGGTGTGGAAGGGCTGAATGTTGCAATAAAATTATTTTGTCGTTTGTTTGCCTGCTGCATGTCCCTGATAATTATTTCCTGGTGTAACTACTTGATCAATATGAGGATTTTACTTTTGGAAATTTTGATCTGTTGGAGTCTGATGATTATGAGGTAGGAATCTGTTGGTAGGAAAAAAGAATAAATAGGTTTTATTGCCTCCTCCAGCAATGCCACGTGTATGATGTTTCTCCTGCTCAGGCATAACCCCAGTGCCACAGTGGTGTGAACTTCCATTGTGGTGCTCCTGGGAGCTTTTCTTGATGTTCCAAATTCTGGGATAGATTAAAGGAGGTAAGGATTGAGCTTTGTGGATTCCCAGCAGTGTTTCTCTCAATAAAGCACTGGCTGCAGCGGCCAGGTTTTGGGGGATTATTGCCCTTGGAAATCAGATTAAAGGGGAGATGGTCTGTGGCCTCAGAGGGGCGGCTGGGAAGCCCATCTGGGAACTCCAAAGAGCCATCAGTGCCTTTGTGTTGGCTGTACATCCAGGCTTTGCCCCAGCCTGGTTTTCACGGCTGCTCTGGGAGCTCGGAGAGGCAAATGTGGGAGGGACACTGCTTCTGTCAGGAGCATTGGCTCCCTGACCCAGGCGGGGAACAAGGGACAATCACTCAGCCCTGACAGCCTGGGAACATGATCTACCTGGATCACAGCCTGGGTGCAACGGGGCCATTGTTACCAACTGGGACAGGCCAGGGTGGAAATCTCCTGGCAATGAAGGCCAACCATCTCCTGACCCCATCAACAGCAGAGCTAAGGGGCCCTTTGAGCTGCCCTGCACTGCACTGGGCTCCTCAAGCCTCTCCTGTGGACTGGGATGTGTCCTGCAGCTCACAAAGCCTCAGGTTTGCAGTCAAAATCTGATTTCCTGAAGGCTGGGCTGGAATCCCCCACTCCTGGAGACTCAACCCTCACCCACTGCAAAGGCATTTGACCCCTTCCAGTGAACTCAGGGGAATTTTTAACAGGTCCTTTTGCACACACAGATAGAGATGCAAACAGCTCTGGGCCTGTGTGGGTGCATGAGCAGTGATTAGGGTATGAATGTTGCTATCTAGAATCTATATTTCAGTCTTTGTTGTAACTGTAGTAAACACCATTGAATCACCTTGTAAATGAGTCAGTGTTTAAATGCTCTTAAACCCTTTGCACCCTCACCCTTTGCAGCCCTGGGCTCTGTGTGTGCCATTCTGAAGGGCTTTTAATTTGATTTTCCTTTGCAGGTTTCATCTATGCAGTAAGCAACAGACCAACACTTGCCACTGAATTCTGTTAACTTTCACAAACTGATGTTGAAACCTGCTGCTAATTGATGTGCACTCTTGCTTTTTATACATAATATCCCAAAGTTAAATCTGAAAATGGGTTTGCCTTATTGGCAGGTGCCCTGTGTTCACAGAAGCATGACGAGTTTCCTGGGGAAGTGCTCTGATAAGAGGAGGCTTTGATACCTGGCTGATTGAATTCGTGGCATACAGGGAGGTGAGAGAAAAGTGCTCATGGTAAGCTCAGTGTATTGAGCAGCCACCTGTAAAGGAACAACAATGATCATCAGAAGCAGAGCAGAGATTCCCAGCAAACTTGCAGTGATGCTTTGTGCCAGTGTGCACCAGATAATGGACTAAGGGCTGATTTGAGTCTGGCAGAACCTGAGGGATGTGGCATGGCTGGTTCTGGCACTAAAGACAGATTTGTATTCGCCTGGATAACCTGGGGCATCCTGCCATTTTTGTTAGAGAAAAGGAAATAATCGTGATTGTAAAGATTTGAGCAACCTTGCCTCATTCTAGGAGTAGAACAACTCTGCAAATCCCACAAAGGAGACTCCCCTTCCCCTAAAAAAGGCAAATTCAATGCTTTGCCCTGCTTTCTTTCTGCCTTTTGTGCCACCTGAATCAAGATTCTTAATGGGAGGCATCTTTCTCTGAACAGGGAAGGAGGGTCCTAACTCTGAATGCCTTGTTTGTACCATCCACACCCTGGGGCTTGCCCAGCTCTTTGTCTGTGTCCTGTGTTGGGAGCTGGCAATGAAAAGAGCATCAAATGGGGCAGAAGGGAGACAATAAAAATATTTTTGTGGAGGAGTTCTTAGATGAAAAAGGGTAGAGTAATGAGAAACAAGCTGGAGTTAATACATAATGAAGGACTTTATTTGAAAGTTGTGGTCACCAGTTGATGTGTGTCAGCATCTAAATCCCCCAGGCCATCTCTCAAAGGAGATGTGAGGGAAGAATTGCATCAGGGTTTGCCTTGGGCAGCAGCTCAGATCCTCTGTTCTTGATTGAAGAAAGATAAGGTTTTCAGGCCTTGATATTTCCACCACAATAATTCAGATCCACAAGTTTGAGGACATCAAGTGAGATACATGATCCCTGGTTCAGTTGAGGTCCTAGACAAACAACATCAAAAATATTTTAAAAAAAGAGGCACTGGCTAAGATGATTTTAAGTGCTCTGTGCATTCACTGACAGCCCTTAAACCTGGCACATTGCACTTGCCTTTTCAATCCCATTGAGCCCTTTCAGCTGCCAAAGCAACCTTAAAGCAAAGCAAGCACTGAGGACGTGGAACTACTGCTAAGCCAGAATGCAGCAGCTGGAGCCTGAGCTGCAGAATGTTTTCCAAAGGAGGGTTGGAGACCATCAGCTTGGAGAGAGGCTCAGAGTACTTGGATGGTGCCTGAGGATTAACTGCTCTGAGTAAAAGAATTACTTGAATATATTTCAAAAGAATATTGGCTTTGACCTCAATAGAAGAACCTCTGTGATTAAGAAACTGACACAGATTCAGTAGATTCATACACATCTCCATAACAAGAGCTGCTCTTCTACAAGGATGCATGTTCGTTGCTTACTTCGTGTCAATGTCAAGGTGGAAAAGCAGCAATTGTGCATTGGTCATTCCCCAAGGGAAACAAATGCCAGGTCTGTTAGAATCCCTTGGCTTGCACTCACCGTGAACTTCATAAGTCATGTAGGTGGTGAGTCCACTGCACATAGCAAAGACATCTGCTCCATAGGAGTTGAGGTTGCTGACCAATCCATTGGTGACAAAGGTGATCTTCCTGGTAGGTCTTCCCAGGCCAACCTGGTTCTAAACAAAAACCAGCATTCAGCAGGGTCAGTGCCAGGATTGGTTCCTGCTAGGGCTGTTCCTCGCACTGGAAGGATGACTCAGGGCTGGATATTTCAGTCCCAACTGATTTTAGGGACAACTTTCAGTCCCTGGGAGACTGTGGGACCACTGGCAAGCCTTGGGGCAGCTCCAAAGGTGGATGGTTCTGAGGCAGCCAAGGTGCAGGGAGCCTGAGGGGCAGTGGCAGCACAAGGAAAGCGCTGTGAGGAGGAGTGTGGCCACTCTGTGGAGCCAGAGCTCCTTCCAAGGCATTTGCTCAGTCCCTGCCCTCGCCTCTCAGGTTGGCTGGCAGGAGAAGTCTCATCCTGATTCCCTTCTGCCCTACAGAAATGTGAAAATGCGTTTTTTTCCTGCTATTGAAAATGTGGTTTTTTTACAGACTCAGTTCTCAGATTTCAAGGGAATCTTCAGCTTTTAGCAAAGGTGAATCTCCTGAATGCTGAGATAATTTGTATAATGTCTGTGCCAATGTGAATCGCTGAACTTAAACATGGTGTATAGTCCTCTTCAAAAAGTTTGAAAGCTTACCAAAAGATTTTTTCTATAAAATTGAAATATTTTTTTCTCTCTCAATTAGATCTTCTGAAGAAAAATATTTTTCTAGCCTTTGAGAATGAGAATTTATGAAACATACTTAGCAAAGAATTTAAAGTCTGGGTTGCTAAGGTAGTATAAAATATCTATTGAAATAATGATTTGAATAATTGTAAAAATGACCTAACTAATCTGAGACTTGGACTCAAAATTAACCTTCACTAAAGGCATCCAAATGAGAATATTGTAATTTTTGAAAGCCTTCAAATGATGTATCTGAAAAATATCACAGAAAATAACCAATAAAAAGGCTTTTAATTGCCATTTGGTTAAGAGGGTTTTGAAAACAGCAGTGCTTCAGGAAAAAAAAGGAATTTCAAATACAGCACAATGTTCCAAGCAACTGCTGACTTTGAATCTTACCTTGTTGTCTGCAGCAAACCTGACGAGAGCATCAAAGGTGGGCATCTCACTCCTGTTCATGGTGGAAATGTAGCACGTTCTCTCTTGCACCAGTTTGGTTGCAATGATGCCCTGTGCAAATAAAATTTATTGAGCACTTGCAGTTTGGTTTTCCACCCAAAAAGAGGGGATAGACTCTGACTCACAAGAGTAAAAAATGCTGAGAGGTTGCACCCCTAATCCTGGACTCAGGATGGTGACAATACAGAAACGTGCCCTGTCCTTGGGCCAGCTGTGCCAAGAGCCAGGCTCCCAGCAGAGCTTTTGAAGGAGCCCCCTCCCTGCCACTCACCGTGTTGTAGTTCCAGATGGTTTTCCAGGAGAACTGCTCGCTCCTTTGCTGGAAAATCACCTCATGGGTTTGACTGCTGAGGGTCATGTTTTGGAAAACACAGGCACCAGAGAAATGGCAGTTGTGACCTGGAATCTGCTGAGACTGAAAAGCCAAAAGAAAGCAGATGTTCCACCTTTGAAGGGAGACAGTGATCTCCCCAAAGCTTCTGGAAAATCCCTGCTGCCCCCTGGGAAGTGCTGGCACTGCCCTCAGTCTTTTCCAAAGGACCCAGAATCAAGGGTGCAAGCATTCCTTTTTAAGCATTCTGTGAATCGTTGCTGCATCTGACAGCTGCTGTCTGGTGCCTTTAGAGGTTGATGCATGCCAGAGCACTGGCCAGAGGCAATCCATGGTTACATTCCTGAACAGAAACCTCTGCTGACCCATTGCCCTGTTTCAGCATTGGCCCCTCAGCAGAAACTTCTCAAAAGAGGAGATGTCAGGCAAGAAGGGCATCAGGGTTGGCTTTGAGCAGCTTTGAGCCCCCCAAATTGGTTCAAGAAAGGGAAGGGCTAAGGTTTTCTCACCTGTCCATTGCCATGGAAATTACCACTGCAGTACTGCAGGTCCACAACTTGCAAAACATCCAGGGTAATGCATGATCCCAGATTCACCTGGGGTCCTTGCGCACCTGGAAAAGAAAAGACAAAACCCCATGAGGTGGTGCCTAAGACATTGACTGACCTTCTACAGGAGGATGGTGGTGTTGCTCAGAGCCAGCCAGGTTCTGAAGAATTGCTGTTCTGGGAATATTTGAGTTGTATGAGGGACAGATTCTCTTGGAGTCCCCAAAGAGCACTGGCTCTGTGACTGAGCCAGGAATGCTCACCAAGACCTGCTCTTGAACACCCTTAGGGATTTCCTGTGCAGAAATTGGGGCTCTATTGCACTTTGTTCTGAGAGTCCCAAAGGCAGGGCATTGCATGGTGAGGCTGCTGCCAATCCATGGGCCCAGACTCATTAAGATTACTGGAAAGGAGCTGTAGGGTTTGGTTTGGGTAATTTATGGGGGCTGTGACACCACCCTGTTCCAATCCTGATCTGCAAAGATGTTGAAACCTTTGAAGCCCCTGGTTTCTGTCTGACTCGAGGTGAAAATGTAGCAATTGTGCACTGGTGATTCCTCAGGAGAGAAAATTCCTTTGCTTGCACTCACCATGCACTTCATATGCCATGTAGGTGGTGAGTCCACTGCACATAGAGAAGACATCTGATCCATAAGACCTCAGGTTGTTCACCAATGCACTGGCAACAAAGATGATCTTCTTGGTAGGTCTTCCGAAACCAATATGATTCTAAACACGAAATTACAGCAATTAGCCAGATAAGTGTCAGAGCTGTTTTCTGCTAGGCATATTCCCTAGGGGAAAGGCTGTGGAATAGGGAGATGCTCTCTCACACCCCAAAGGCAAAGGGAGTCTGGCCAACAGCAGCTGCAACACCAAGATCTGAGCTGACCAATGCAGTTTGGTACTGAATAGTCTTTGAAGGACTTTGAGATATTGGAATGCAAAGGGAATTAAGGCACTTGAAGGGCTCCTCATGGATAGCCTTGGCCCAGCAAGCTGCAGAGCTCAACCTCATCCTCAGAAAAACTGGAGATGAGAAAGGGGCTGCACCATTCTCTTTCTTCTTTCAGCAAAGCATTCCTCTGAAAAAATCCCACTAGTGTTGAGAGAAAGAAAATCCTGCCACTTGTGACAACATTCTCCTGTCCAGAAGGAAAAAGCAAATGAAAAATGGGGCAGTGAACTCCAGGGTCAGGCATCTGCTACACCTTGGGAACCTTACCTTGCTCTCTTCTGCCAGGTGAGCCAGGTTATCAAAGCGAGGCATCTCATTTCTGTTCATGGTGGAAATGTAGCAGGCGTTCTGCTGAGTGACTTTGGTTACAATGACACCCTGTGAAATAAGGTTATTGAGAATATGCACTTTAGTCTTTCAAGCCTTAGGATTGTAAAAAACCTTTCTTAAAACCGGAATGTGTGCAGGAAATTTCTACTTGAAATTGTGCACTCAAAATGGTCAAAATAAGGAAACAATCGCCATCCCTGGGCCAGCTGTACCAGCAGCCAGACTCCTTGGATGCTTTTGAAGGAGCCCCCTCCCTGCCACTCACCGTGTTGTAGTTCCAGATGGTTTTCCAGGACCCACTGAAGCTCGTTTGTTCAATGATTGCCACACGCCATTGCCTGTTGATGGTCACAATTTGGGACTGGCCACCAATGATGACGACATGTGTTTGGCTGCCCTGTGTGTTGTTGAAGATGCCACCAGGAATCTGCTGAGACTGAAAAGCCAAGGGAAAGCAGATATTTAGCCTTTGAAGAAAGGCAGTGATGTCCCCAAAGCATCTGAAGCCCTCTCTCCATTTGGTTCAAGAAATGTAAGGGTCAGGTTTTCTCACCTGTCCATTGCCATTGCCAGTGCAGTACTTGAGATCCACGACTCCAAGGACATCCAGGGTAATGCAGGATCCCAGATTGACTTGGACTCCTTGGGAAGCAAGAAAGGAAGAAACAAAACCCCGTGAGCTGATGCCTGAGACCGGGGCTGCCATTGAAATCATCAGTCAGCTCTGACCTGAAGGACAGGGGTTCTTAGGGAGACACATTTTATTGCCTGGGAATTACAGGGGAGTCCAGTGTCAGCTGAAACAATCTACACCCCAAAATTCAGCCATCTTAAGCTTCCAGGGAAGGAACTGCAAGGATTTGGTTTGGGTCATTTATGGGGGCTGTGACCCCACCGTGTTCCAGTCCTGATTTGCTAAGATGCTGAAGCTTTTGTATAACTGCTGAAGCCCCTGGTTTCTGCCTGATTCAAGGTGGGAAAACACCAATTGTGCATTGGTGATTCCCCAAGGGAAACAAATGCCAGGTCTGTTAGAATTCCTTGGCTTGCACTCACCGTGAACTTCATAAGTCATGTAGGTGGTGAGTCCACTGCACATAGAGAAGACATCTGATCCATAGGACCTGAGGTTGCTGACCAATCCATTGGTGACAAAGGTGATCTTCTTGGTAGGTCTTGGAAGAAGATACTGGTTCTAAACATCAAATACCATCATTTAGCAAGATCAGAGCTGGGATCTGGTCCCTGCTAGGCATAATCCCTAGGGGAAAGGCTGAGGAAAAGGGAGATGCTCTCTTGTGCCACAGAGGGAAAGGGATTGTGGCCAAGAGCAGCAGACATGCAAAGTTCTGAGCTGACCAATGCAGTTTGATACTGAATAGTCTGTGTAGGATTTTGAGAATTTGCACGTCAGGAGAATCAAGGCCCATAAATGGCTCCTCAGAGAAAGGCTGTGGCAAGCAAACTGCAGAGCTCAACATCCTCAGTAGAAGTGGAGATGAGGAAGGGAATGGTGCAGAAACTTTCAAGTTTCAGCAAAGCATTTCTCTGAAAAATTCCCAAGCCCCACTAATGTTGAGAGAAAGAAAATCCTGCCACTTGTGACAACATTCTCCTGTCCAGAAGGAAAAAGCACATGAAGAATTGGGCCAATGAACTCCAGGGTCAGGACTACGCTACTCCTTGGGAACCTTACCCTGCTCAATTCTGCCAGGTGAGCCAGGTTGTCAAAGCGAGGCATCTCATTTCTGTTCATGGTGGAAATGTAGCAGGCATTCTGCTGAGTGACTTTGGTTACAATGATGCCCTGGAAAATAAAGTTATTGAGAACACGCACTTTAGTCTTTCAAGCCTTAGGATTGTAAAAAAACTTTCTTAAAACCGGAACGCATGCCGGAAGTTTCTACTTGAAATTGTGCACTCAAAATGGTCAGAACAAGCAAACAAGCCCCATCTCTGGGACAGCTCTCCATGCTGCCAGACCCCTTGGATGCTTTTGAAGGAGCCCCCTCCCTGCCACTCACCGTGTTGTAGTTCCAGATGGTTTTCCAGGACCTGCTGAAGCTCCTTTGCTCAATGATGGCCACACGCCATTGCCTGTTGATGGTCACAATTTGGGACTGGCCACCAATGATGACTTGAGTGTTGTTCAATATGTTGCCTTGGGTGTTATTGAAGATGCCACCAGGAATCTGCTGAGACTGAAAAGCCAAGGGAAAGCAGATATTTAGCCTTTGAAGAAAGGCAGTGATGTCCCCAGAGCATTTGAAGTCCCCTCCTATTAGGTTCAAGAAAGGTAAGGGTCAGGTTTTCTCACCTGATCATTGCCATTGCCTGTGCAGTATTTCAGATCCACGACTCTCAGGACATCAAGGGTAATGCAGGATCCCAGATTGACTTGGACTCCTTGGGAAGCAAGAAAGGAAGAAACAAAACCCCGTGAGCTGATGCCTGAGACCTGGGCTGCCATTTAAATCGTCAGTCAGCTCTGACCTGAAGGACCGCAGTTCTTAGGGCAATGCTTTTCCTTGCCTGGGCATTACAGGGGAGCTCAGTGTCACCTGAAATACTCTGGGTCCAAATTTAAGCCTCGTTACGCTTCCTGGGAAGGAGCTGTAAGGGTATGGTTCATTATTCAGGGGCGGTGACCTCATCCTCTTACAGTCCTAATCTGCAAAGATGCTGAACCCTTTGTGCAACTGCTCAAGCCCCTGGTTTCTGTGGGTTTTGAGGTGGAAGAGCAGCAACTATCCATTGGTCATTCCCCAAGGAAAACAAATGCTAGGTCACTTAGAGACAGAATTCCTTTGTTTGCACTTACCATGAAGTTCATAAGTCATGTAGGTGGTGAGTCCACTGCACATAGAGAAGACATCTGATCCATAGGACCTGAGGTTGCTGACCAATCCATTGGTGACAAAGGTGATCTTCTTGGTAGGTCTTCCAAGACCAAACTGGTTCTAAACATCAAATACCAGCATTCAGCAAGATCAGAGCTGGGATCTTGTCCCTGCTAGGCATATCCCGTAGGGGAAAGCTGTGAAATACGGAGATGCTCTCTTGCACCCCAGAGGAAAGGGAGTCTGGCCAAGAGCAGCTGCAACAGCAAGTTCTGAGCTGACCAATGCAGTTTTGTACTGAAATGTCTGTGAAGAACTTTGAGATCTTGGCATGCCAAGAGAATGAAAGCCCTTGAAGGGCTTCTCAGTGAATGGCTTTGCCCAGGAATCTGCAGAGCTCAAGATTCTCAGACAAAGTTGAACTTGGGGACAGAGTATTGCAGCCCCTTTATTTTTTCAGCAAAGCATTCTTATGAAAAATTCCTAAGCCCCACTACTGTTGAGAGGAAGAAAATAGTGCCACATGTGAAATTCTTGCCCTCTCCTGCAGATACAATCACACGGAGATATTTCCCAGATAAATCCAGGGTCAGGACTACGCTACTCCTTGGGAACCTTACCTTGCTCTCTTGTGCCAGGTGAGCCAGGTTATCAAAGAGGGGCATCTCATTTCTGTTCATGGTGGAAATGTAGCAGGCGTTCTGCTGAGTGACTTTGGTTACAATGATGCCCTGAGAAATGAAAATATTAAAAAATCGCACTTCGGTCTTTCACTCATTGGAATTGGAGAAAACCCTCTGTTACAACAGAAACAATTTCCAAGCATTCCTACCACAAATTTTGCACTCAACTCGGCCAGAATAAGGAAACAATCCCCATCCCTCTGCCAGCTCTGTCAGGAACCAGTCTCCTCATATGCTTTGTGAACAATCTCCTCCCCGCCACTCACCGTGTTGTAGTTCCAGATGGTTTTCCAGGACCCAATGCCAGCCTTTTTCTCAATGATGGCCACACGCCATTGCCTGTTGATGGTCACAATCTGGGACTGGCCACCAATGATGACGAGGTGTGAGTTGCCCTCGCCACCGGGAATCTGCTGAGACTAAAAAGCCAAGGGAGAGAAGATGTTCTACCTTTGAACGGAGACACTGATATCCCCAAAGCTTCTGAAAAATCCCTGCTACAGTGGAAGAAGTGCAGCCCCCTGGGAAGTGCCATCCCTGCACTCAGTCTTTTCTAAAGGACCCAGAATCAAGGCTGTGGTGTTGGGCAGAGGGTCTAAGGAGGACTGGCCACAGTTCATCCATGCTCAGACTCCCGGATGGAGTCCTGTCCTGACCGATTTTTTTGTTTCAGCATCTGCACCCTTGAGCAGGAACATCTCAAAAGAGGAGATGCCAGGAAAGAAGGGCATAAGGGTTGGCTTTGGGCAGCAGCTCAGGTTCCCCCCCCATTTGGTTTAGGGAAGGCCAGATTTTGTCACCTGATCATTGCCATTTCCAGTGCAGTATTTCAGATCCACGACTCTCAGGACATCGAGGGTAATGCATGCTCCCAGATTGACTTGGTGTCCTTACAAAGCAAGAAAGGAAGAAACAAAACCCCATGAGTGAATGCCTGAGACCTTGGCTGCCATTGAAATCATCAGTCAGCTCTGGCCTGAAGGACAGGGGTTCTTAGGGAGACACATTTTATTGACTGGGAATTACAGGGCAGCTCAGTGTCAGCTGAAACACTCTGGCGCCAAAATGTAGCCGCCTTATGCTTCCAGGGAAGGAGCTGTAAGGATTTCATTTGGGTCCTCTATGGGGGCTGTGACCCCACCGTGTTCCAGTCCTGCTTTGCTAAGATACTGAACCCTTTGTAGAATTGCTGAAACCCCTGATTTCTGCCTGATTCAAGGTGAGAGAACACCAATTGTGCATTGGTCATTCCCCAAGGGAAACAAATGCCAGGTCTGTTAGAATTCTTTGGCTTGCACTCACCATGAACTTCATAAGTCATGTAGGTGGTGAGTCCACTGCACATAGAGAAGACATCTGATCCATAGGACCTGAGGTTGCTGACCAATCCATTGGTGACAAAGGTGATCTTCTTGGTAGGTCTTCCAAGACCAAACTGGTTCTAAACATCAAATACCAGCATTTAGCAAGATCAGAGCTGGGATCTGGTCCCTGCTAGGCATATTCCCTAGGAGAAAGGCTGAGGACCAGGGAGACACTCTCTTGCATCCCAAAAGGAAAGGGATTGTGGCCAAGAGCAGCAGACATGCAAAGTTCTGAGCTGACCAATGCAGTTTGGTACTGAGTAGTCTGTGTAGGATTTTGAGACTTTCCATGTCAGGAGAATCAAGGCCCATAAATAGTTCCTCAGAGAAAGGCTGTGGCAAGCAAACTAAAGATCTCAACATCATCAGAGCATGTGGAGATGAGGAAGGGAATGGTGCAGAAACTTTCAAGTTTCAGCAAAGCATTTCTCTGAAAAATTCCCAAGCCCCACTAATGTTGAGAGAAAGAAAATCCTGCCACTTGTGACAACATTCTCCTGTCCAGAAGGAAAAAGCACACGAGGAATTGGGCCAATGAACTCCAGGATCAGGACTACGCTACTCCTTGGGAACCTTACCTTGCTCTCTTGTGCCAGGTGAGCCAGGTTATCAAAGAGGGGCATCTCATTTCTGTTCATGGTGGAAATGTAGCAGGCGTTCTGCTGAGTGACTTTGGTTACAATGATGCCCTGAGAAATGAAAATATTAAAAAATCGCACTTCGGTCTTTCACTCATTGGAATTGGAGAAAACCCTCTGTTACAACAGAAACAATTTCCAAGCATTCCTACCACAAATTTTGCACTCAACTCGGCCAGAATAAGGAAACAATCCCCATCCCTCTGCCAGCTCTGTCAGGAACCAGTCTCCTCATATGCTTTGTGAACAATCTCCTCCCCGCCACTCACCGTGTTGTAGTTCCAGATGGTTTTCCAGGACCCAATGCCAGCCTTTTTCTCAATGATGGCCACACGCCATTGCCTGTTGATGGTCACAATCTGGGACTGGCCACCAATGATGACGAGGTGTGAGTTGCCCTCGCCACCGGGAATCTGCTGAGACTAAAAAGCCAAGGGAGAGAAGATGTTCTACCTTTGAACGGAGACACTGATATCCCCAAAGCTTCTGAAAAATCCCTGCTACAGTGGAAGAAGTGCAGCCCCCTGGGAAGTGCCATCCCTGCACTCAGTCTTTTCTAAAGGACCCAGAATCAAGGCTGTGGTGTTGGGCAGAGGGTCTAAGGAGGACTGGCCACAGTTCATCCATGCTCAGACTCCCGGATGGAGTCCTGTCCTGACCGATTTTTTTGTTTCAGCATCTGCACCCTTGAGCAGGAACATCTCAAAAGAGGAGATGCCAGGAAAGAAGGGCATAAGGGTTGGCTTTGGGCAGCAGCTCAGGTTCCCCCCCCCCATTTGGTTTAGGGAAGGCCAGATTTTGTCACCTGATCATTGCCATTTCCAGTGCAGTATTTCAGATCCACGACTCTCAGGACATCAAGGGTAATGCATGCTCCCAGATTGACTTGGTGTCCTTGCAAAGCAAGAAAGGAAGAAACAAAACCCCATGAGTGAATGCCTGAGACCTTGGCTGCCATTTAAATCATCAGTCAGCTCTGGCCTGAAGGACAGCTGGTGACATTTAGAGTGACACTTTTACTGACTGGGAATTACAGGGGAGCTCAGTGTCAGCTGAAACACTCTGGCCCCAAAATTAAACCTTCTAAAGCTTTCTGGGAAGGAGCTCTGAGGATCATTTATGGGGGCTGTGACCCCACCCTGTTACAGTCCTGATCTGATAAGATGTTGAACCATTTGTGCAATTGCTGAAACCTCTGGTTGCTCTCTGAATCAATGTGGAAGAACACCAATTGTGCATTGGTCATTCCCCAAGGGAAACAAATGCCAGGTCTGTTAGAATTCCTTGGCTTGCACTCACCGTGAACTTCATAAGTCATGTAGGTGGTGAGTCCACTGCACATAGAGAAGACATCTGATCCATAGGACCTGAGGTTGCTGACCAATCCATTGGTGACAAAAGTGATCTTCTTGGTAGGTCTTCCATGACCAAACTGGTTCTAAACAAAAACCAGCATTCAACAGGATCAGTGCTGGGATGTGGTTGTGGCTGGGCACATTCCCCAGGGGAAAGCCTGAGGAATAGGGAGACGCTCTCTCCACATCCCAAAGGGAAAGGGAGTCTGGCCCAGAGCAGCAGCCATGCAAAGTTCTGATCTGACCAATATAGTTTGGTATTGAAAAGCCTGTGAGGGACTTTAAGATCCTGACATGCCAAAAGAATTAAGGACCTCATAGAGCTGCTCAGAGAAAGTGTTTTCAGCAAGCTCCACAGCTCAATATTCTCAGGGAAATCCAAAATCAGAAAAAGAATGTACAACCCTTTTCCTCTTTCAGCAAAGCATTCCTCTGAAAAAATCCCAAGCCCCATTAGTGTTCAGAAAAAGAACATCCAGCCACTTGTGAGCAACTCATCCTGTCCAGAAGTTGAAAGCACATGAAGAAATGGATCAATGAACTCCCAAGTCAAAGCCCCACTACTCCTTGGGAACCTTACCTTGCTCTCTTCTGCCAGGTGAGCCAGATTCTCAAAGCTGGGCATCTCATTTCTGTTCATGATGGAAATGTAGCAGGCGTTCTGCTGAGTGACTTTAGTTGCAATGACGCCCTGTAAAAGGAAATCATTGAGTACTTGGATTTCATTTTTTCATGTCCTGATATTGGAGAAAACCTTTTGTTAGAACAGAAGAGCAGGCCAAGAGTTCCTACCCAAAATTTTGCACTCAATACGGTCAGAATAAGGAAACAAGCCGCATCACTGGGACAGCTCTCCCTGCTGCCAGTCTCCTCATTTGTTTTTTGAACAAGTCACCCATGCCACTCACCGTGTTGTAGTTCCAGATGGTTTTCCAGGACCCACTGAAGCTCGTTTGTTCAATGATTGCCACACGCCATTGCCTGTTGATGGTCACAATTTGGGACTGGCCACCAATGATGACGACATGTGTTTGGCTGCCCTGTGTGTTGTTGAAGATGCCACCAGGAATCTGCTGAGACTGAAAAGCCAAGGGAAAGCAGATATTTAGCCTTCGAAAAAAGACAGTGATGTCCCCAAAGCATCTGAAGGCCCCTCCCACTTGGTTCAAGAAATGTAAGGGTCAGGTTTTCTCACCTGTCCATTGCCATTGCCAGTGCAGTACTTGAGATCCACGACTCCAAGGACATCCAGGGTAATGCAGGATCCCAGATTGGCTTGGACTCCTTGGGAAGCAAGAAAGGAAGAAACAAAACCCCATGAGCTGATGCCTCAGACCTGGGCTTCCATTGAAATCGTCAGTCAGCTCTGACATGAAGTACAACAGTTCTTAGGGAGACACATTTTATTGCCTGGGCATTACAGGGGAGCCCAGTGTCACCTGAAACAATCTACACCCCAAAATTCAGCCTTCTTAAGCTTCCTGGGAAGGAGCTGTTAGGGTTTGTTTTGGGTCATTTATGGGGATTGTGACTCCACCCCGTTACAGTCCTGATCTGATAAGATGTTGAACCATTTGTGCAACTCCTGAAGCCCCTGGTTTCTGCCTGACACAAGGTGGGAGAACACCAATTGTGCATTGGTCATTCCCCATGGGAAACAAATGCCAGGTCTGTTAGAATTCCTTGGCTTGCACTCACCATGAACTTCATAAGTCATGTAGGTGGTGAGTCCACTGCACATAGAGAAGACATCTGATCCATAGGACCTGAGGTTGCTGACTAATCCATTGGTGACAAAGGTGATCTTCTTGGTAGGTCTTCCATGACCAAACTGGTTCTAAACAAAAACCAGCATTCAACAGGATCAGTGCTGGGATGTGGTTGTGGCTGGGCACATTCCCTAGGGCAAAGGCTGAGGAATAAGGAGATAGCTCCACAGCTCAATGTTCTCAGGGAAATCCAAAATCAGAAAAAGAATGTGCAACCCTTTTCTTCTTTCTTGCAAAGCATTTCTATGGAAAATTCCCAAACCTACATACTGTTCAGATAAAGAAAATCCAGCCACTTGTGACTAAGTCATCCTAACCAGAAGGTGAAAGCACATGAAGAAATGGATCAATGAACTCCCAAGTCAAAGCCCCACTACTCCTTGGGAACCTTACCTTGCTCTCTTCTGCCAGGTGAGCCAGATTCTCAAAGCTGGGCATCTCATTTCTGTTCATGATGGAAATGTAGCAGGCGTTCTGCTGAGTGACTTTAGTTGCAATGACGCCCTGTAAAAGGAAATCATTGAGTACTTGGATTTCATTTTTTCATGTCCTGATATTGGAGAAAACCTTTTGTTAGAACAGAAGAGCAGGCCAAGAGTTCCTACCCAAAATTTTGCACTCAATACGGTCAGAATAAGGAAACAAGCCGCATCACTGGGACAGCTCTCCCTGCTGCCAGTCTCCTCATTTGTTTTTTGAACAAGTCACCCATGCCACTCACCGTGTTGTAGTTCCAGATGGTTTTCCAGGACCCACTGAAGCTCGTTTGTTCAATGATTGCCACACGCCATTGCCTGTTGATGGTCACAATTTGGGACTGGCCACCAATGATGACGACATGTGTTTGGCTGCCCTGTGTGTTGTTGAAGATGCCACCAGGAATCTGCTGAGACTGAAAAGCCAAGGGAAAGCAGATATTTAGCCTTCGAAAAAAGACAGTGATGTCCCCAAAGCATCTGAAGGCCCCTCCCACTTGGTTCAAGAAATGTAAGGGTCAGGTTTTCTCACCTGTCCATTGCCATTGCCAGTGCAGTACTTGAGATCCACGACTCCAAGGACATCCAGGGTAATGCAGGATCCCAGATTGGCTTGGAATCCTTGGGAAGCAAGAAAGGAAGAAACAAAACCCCATGAGCTGATGCCTCAGACCTGGGCTTCCATTGAAATCGTCAGTCAGCTCTGACATGAAGTACAACAGTTCTTAGGGAGACACATTTTATTGCCTGGGCATTACAGGGGAGCCCAGTGTCACCTGAAACAATCTACACCCCAAAATTCAGCCTTCTTAAGCTTCCTGGGAAGGAGCTGTTAGGGTTTGTTTTGGGTCATTTATGGGGATTGTGACTCCACCCCGTTACAGTCCTGATCTGATAAGATGTTGAACCATTTGTGCAACTCCTGAAGCCCCTGGTTTCTGCCTGACACAAGGTGGGAGAACACCAATTGTGCATTGGTCATTCCCCATGGGAAACAAATGCCAGGTCTGTTAGGATTCCTTGGCTTGCACTCACCGTGAACTTCATAAGTCATGTAGGTGGTGAGTCCACTGCACATAGAGAAGACATCTGATCCATAGGACCTGAGGTTGCTGACTAATCCATTGGTGACAAAGGTGATCTTCTTGGTAGGTCTTCCATGACCAAACTGGTTCTAAACAAAAACCAGCATTCAACAGGATCAGTGCTGGGATGTGGTTGTGGCTGGGCACATTCCCCAGGGGAAAGCCTGAGGAATAAGGAGATAGCTCCACAGCTCAATGTTCTCAGGGAAATCCAAAATCAGAAAAAGAATGTGTAACCCTTTTCTTCTTTCTTGCAAAGCATTTCTATGGAAAATTCCCAAACCTACATACTGTTCAGATAAAGAAAATCCAGCCACTTGTGACTAAGTCATCCTAACCAGAAGGTGAAAGCACATGAAGAAATGGATCAATGAACTCCCAAGTCAAAGCCCCACTACTCCTTGGGAACCTTACCTTGCTCTCTTCTGCCAGGTGAGCCAGATTCTCAAAGCTGGGCATCTCATTTCTGTTCATGATGGAAATGTAGCAGGCGTTCTGCTGAGTGACTTTAGTTGCAATGACGCCCTGTAAAAGGAAATCATTGAGTACTTGGATTTCATTTTTTCATGTCCTGATATTGGAGAAAACCTTTTGTTAGAACAGAAGAGCAGGCCAAGAGTTCCTACCCAAAATTTTGCACTCAATACGGTCAGAATAAGGAAACAAGCCGCATCACTGGGACAGCTCTCCCTGCTGCCAGTCTCCTCATTTGTTTTTTGAACAAGTCACCCATGCCACTCACCGTGTTGTAGTTCCAGATGGTTTTCCAGGACCCACTGAAGCTCGTTTGTTCAATGATTGCCACACGCCATTGCCTGTTGATGGTCACAATTTGGGACTGGCCACCAATGATGACGACATGTGTTTGGCTGCCCTGTGTGTTGTTGAAGATGCCACCAGGAATCTGCTGAGACTGAAAAGCCAAGGGAAAGCAGATATTTAGCCTTCGAAAAAAGACAGTGATGTCCCCAAAGCATCTGAAGGCCCCTCCCACTTGGTTCAAGAAATGTAAGGGTCAGGTTTTCTCACCTGTCCATTGCCATTGCCAGTGCAGTACTTGAGATCCACGACTCCAAGGACATCCAGGGTAATGCAGGATCCCAGATTGGCTTGGAATCCTTGGGAAGCAAGAAAGGAAGAAACAAAACCCCATGAGCTGATGCCTCAGACCTGGGCTTCCATTGAAATCGTCAGTCAGCTCTGACATGAAGTACAACAGTTCTTAGGGAGACACATTTTATTGCCTGGGCATTACAGGGGAGCCCAGTGTCACCTGAAACAATCTACACCCCAAAATTCAGCCTTCTTAAGCTTCCTGGGAAGGAGCTGTTAGGGTTTGTTTTGGGTCATTTATGGGGATTGTGACTCCACCCCGTTACAGTCCTGATCTGATAAGATGTTGAACCATTTGTGCAACTCCTGAAGCCCCTGGTTTCTGCCTGACACAAGGTGGGAGAACACCAATTGTGCATTGGTCATTCCCCAAGGGAAACAAATGCCAGGTCTGTTAGAATTCCTTGGCTTGCACTCACCGTGAACTTCATAAGTCATGTAGGTGGTGAGTCCACTGCACATAGAGAAGACATCTGATCCATAGGACCTGAGGTTGCTGACTAATCCATTGGTGACAAAGGTGATCTTCTTGGTAGGTCTTCCATGACCAAACTGGTTCTAAACAAAAACCAGCATTCAACAGGATCAGTGCTGGGATGTGGTTGTGGCTGGGCACATTCCCCAGGGGAAAGCCCGGGCAATAGGAAGATGCTCTCTTGCACCCCAGAGGGAAAGGGAGTCTGGCCCAGAGCAGCAGCCATGCAAAGTTCTGAGCTGACCAATACATTTTGTATTGAAAGGCCTGCAAAGGTCTTTAAGACCCTGACATGCCAAAAGAATTAAGGACCTCATAGAGCTGCTCAGAGAAAGTGTTTTCAGCAAGCTCCACAGCTCAATGTTCTCAGGGAATTTAGAACTCGGTACGGTAATGTGCAATCCTTTTCCTCTTTCAGCAAAGCATTCCTCAGAATAAATCCCAAGCCCCATTAGTGTTCAGATAAAGAAAATCCAGCCACTTGTGACCAACTCATCCTGTCCAGAAGGTAAAAGCACATGAAGAAATGGATCAATGAACTCCAGGGGCAGGTCTCTGCTTCTCCTTTGGAACCTTACCTTGCTCTCTTCTGCCAGGCGGGCCAGATTATTGAAGCTGGGCATCTCATTTCTGTTCATGATGGAAATGTAGCAGGCATTCTGCTGAGTGACTTTGGTTGCAATGACGCCCTGTAAAATAAAATTATGGAGCACTCTCACTTCCTTCTTTCAAGCCTTGGGATT
The DNA here is from genome assembly GCF_027579445.1 of Ammospiza nelsoni. Taxonomy (NCBI): domain Eukaryota; kingdom Metazoa; phylum Chordata; class Aves; order Passeriformes; family Passerellidae; genus Ammospiza; species Ammospiza nelsoni. The sequence goes on from NC_080662.1 coordinate 678,584, forward strand.
GAAAAAAAATCCTTTCTTAAAAGAGGAATGATTGATGGGATTTCCTACCCAAAATTTTGCCCTCAAAGTGGTTAGAATAAGGAAACAAGCGCTGTCCCATGGGTCAGCTCTACCTGCAGTCAGTGTCTTGTGAACAAGTCACCCATGCCACTCACTGTGTTGTAGTTCCAGATGGTTTTCCAGGACCCAGTGAAGCTCCTTTGCTCAATGATTGCCACACGCCATTGCCTGTTGATGGTCACAATTTGGGACTGGCCACCAATGATGACCTGAGTGTGATTGAAGATGTTGCCCTGAGTGTTGTTGAAGATGCCACCTGGAATCTGCTGAGACTAAAAAGCCAAGGGAAAGAAGACATTTCATCTTTGAGCAGAGACACTGATGTCCCCAAATCTTCTGAAAAATCCCTGCTACAATGGAAGAAGTTCTGCTCCTGGGAAGCCTCAATTTTTTCCACAGGACCCAGAATCAAGCTTTGGCAGTGGGCAGAGGCCCTAAAAATTCTTTTCATGGATTCAGTGATTCATTGCTGCGTCTGACAGCTGTCATCAGGCGGCTTTAAATGTTGATGCATGCAAGAGCACTGGCCAGAGGAAATCCTTTCTCAAAGGTCTTGGATGGAAATCTCTGCTGGCACATTGCTCTTTTTCACCATCTGCACCCTCAAAAAGGAACCTCTCAAAAGAGGAGATTCCAGGCAAGAAGGACAACAGGGCTGGCTTTGGGCAGCAGCTCTGGAAACTCCAGCATTTAATACATGAAAAGGAAAGGGCTAAGGTTTTCTCACCGGGATATTGCCATTCCAGTTGCCATTGCCACTGCAGTAATCCAGCTCCACAATTCTCAGAACATCCAGGGTAATGCATGATCCCAGATTCACCTGGGGTCCTTGCAAATCTGGAAAAGAAAAGACAAAACCCCATGAGGTGGTGCCTAAGATATTGACTGACCTTCTACAGGAGGATGGTGGTGCTGCTCAGAGCCAGCCAGTTTCTGAAGAATTGCTGTTCTGGGAATGCTTGAGTTATATGAGGGACAGATTCTCTTGGAGTCCCCAAAGAGCACTGGCTCTGTGACTGAGCCAGGGATGCTCACGAAGACCTTCTCTTGAACACCCTTAGGGATTTCCTGTGCAGAAATTGGGGCTCTATTGCACTTTGTTCTGAGAGTCCCAAAGGCAGGGCATTGCATGGTGAGGCTGCTGCCGATCCATGGGCCCAGTCACATGGGCTGTGACATTCTGGAAGAATCCTACCATGTGTAGTTCATTAACCCTGGGGAATGGGATCATTGCCCCAGGGGAGAACTTACAGGGGAGGAAACCACTTGGTTTAGCACAAGGCTTTGGTGGCTGCCTGGGTCAACTCCGCAAGCTTTGTTCTGAAGGACAGCAGTTCTTAGGACAACCCTTTTTCTTGTCTGGGTGTTTCAGGGCAGTGCAGAGTGAGCCAAAACACCAGGCCCAAATTTATACCCCACTAAGCTTGCTGGAGAGGTTTAGTTAAGGGTTAAGGGTTTAGTTTGGATCATTTATGGGGGTTGTGACCCCACCCTGTTCCAGTCTTGATCTGCCAACGTGCCAAACCCTTTGTGCAACTGCTGAAGCCCTTGGTTTCTGTCTGGCCCAAAGTGGAAGAGCAGCATCTGTGCCTTTGTCATGCCCCAGGAGACAAAAAGGCCAGGTCAGTAACACTCAGAATTGCCATGCTTGCACTCACTGTGAACTTCGGTAGCCATGTAGGTGGTGAGTCCGCTGCACATAGCTGAGATTTCTATTCCATAGGAGCTGAGGTTTGTTACCAGTCCATTGGTGACAAAGGTGATCTTCTTGCTAGGTCTTCCAAGACCCATCTGGTTCTAAACAGCAAATTCCAACATTCAGCAAGATAATACAGAATAATGTAACTGCAAAATATTACCAAAAGTCTCAGCAATAAAATGTCTTATTATTTACCCATTGGTTAAGAAGGTTTGTAAAATAGTCTCAGACAAAAAATTAATATCAACTACAGTAAGATATTTTGAATCTTACCCCATTCTGTGAAGCCATGTGGGCCAGATTCTCAAAGCTGGGCATCTCATTTCTGTTCATTACAGAAATGTAGCAGGTGTTCTGTTGCACCAATTTGGTTGCAATGATACCCTGTAAGAAAAAGTTATTAATCACTTGCAATTCAGTTTTTTAAGTCTTGGGACTGGAGAAAACCCTTTGTTAAAACAGGAACAGATGCCAAGGGTTGCTGCCCCAGATCATGGGCTCCAGATGTACAGAATAAGGAAACAATCCCCATTCCTGGGCCAGCTCTACCAGGAGCCAGTCTCCTCACATGCTTTGTGAACAAGCCTCCTCCCTGCCACTCACCGTGTTGTAGTTCCAGACGGTTTTCCATGAGAACTGGTTGCTCCTTTGTTCAATAACCACCACACGTGTCAGACTGCTGAGAGTTAGATTTTGGAAAACACCACCAACAGAGACCTGGCAGTTGTTGCCCGCCTGCTGAGACTGAAAAGCCAAGGGGAAGAAGATGTTTAGTCTGAAGGGAGGCAGTGATGTCCCCACAGTGTTAGAAAAATCCCTGCTACATTGGAAGGGCTGCTCTCTGCTAAGTGCCATCACAATCTGTGATTGGCCACTAGTGATGGGGACCTCGGTTTCTACCCCAAGGATGACTTGTTGATTTTCAATTATTTGCTGAGACTCAATTAAAAAATGAGACATGTTTAGATTTTCAAGCTAGTCAGTGATCTCCTAAAATTTTAACAAAAATCTTTGCTAGACTAGAATAAGTTCTACCACATAGAGAGTGCCAGAGTTTCATCTGTCAGAGAAGATTTCAATTTGTTTCCTCCAAAGGGGTGGTGAAAGAAAAAGGATATCTCATGAAGCAGGGAACATAGAAAGAGCAGCATTGTGGAATTGTTCATTTGTACTCACATAATCAGCAAGGGCTGGAGTCAGGACAAGTCCTAGAAGGACTGCAGTCAAAATCTGAAATCAAAAACAAATACAAAAGTGTAACTGCAGCTCTGGCTGACAAATCTGGTCATGACAATCCTCCTTTTCTTTTCCTAATCTGATGTTCAAGGGTCCTCCTTGGATCCTTTTTTTGCTTTCAACCTGGGATTGCATCAGTGCCCCCAAAGGGAAGCATCCTTGCTTTACCCCAGGCTGCTCAAAGTAGACACATTCAACACTTGCTCTTTCAAGAGCTGAACCTCAAGTTGTTTCTCAGAGCTGTGCAGGCACACACAGGTATTTCACAAGAGTGAGGAGAAAGCTTTTCCATTTCTTCTGCTCTGGCATTACAGGGAAGGGCTTGATGCCCCAGTGCAGTGCTCCAGTGGTGCAAAAGCATTGACAATAAGCCCTTCTGAGAGATAAAGGAATGGGTTTGAATCAAAGTTTCAGTTCATAAGGAAGAAAAGCATGCATACTTACAGAGAGATGCATCCTGACTGCAGAGCTGATGCTGCTGCAAGTAGGAAGAACAATGTAAACCCTCCACCTTTTATATGTTTTCAGAATTAGGTGTGGAAGTAGTGAATGTGGCAATAAAATTATTTTGTGATTTGTATCCCTGCTGCATTTCACTGAAAATTATTTCCTGCTGTAACTACTTGATAAACACGGGGATTATACTTCTGCAAATTTCGACCTGATAATTATCAGATAAACCTCCATTTCTAGTAAAATATTAAATATGCTTTGCAGTAACTTTCTGACATGTACTAATTACTTCTGAAACTTTACATCAAACTTACAATCAGAGATAGCCTTGGCTTTAAGCAAACAGAAAAACCCACTTTCACTTAGTCTGAATAAATAAAAGCCTTTGCACTTTCCAGATTGCACTTTATGTTCTTTGTAACCATAGAACCCACAAAAACACGTGCCCCAAGTACAACATGGCCACTGAAAACTGTTTTACCAGAATCACAGAGGACCCACAAGAATCATCAGGTCTAGCTCCTGGGCCTGAACAAGAACAGTCCCCAGGAGTCCCACCTGGTAATATTGTCCAAACACTCCTTTGTGGGGGAATAGAATGTGACAAAATAAAGATAGTGCAGAAGGTAATCTCACTGCTGAGGAGTTGCAGCTGTACTAATTACCAGAGATTAGGAGCAGGCCTGCCCTTAACAGGCCACACTGAGTCCAATGAGGATGAGTGCTATAAAAGAGGGGGTTAGCTGGGTAAGGAGGGAGCTGGGGATTGTTGCTTGTGTTGTGAAGAGAGCTGCAGGTTGTTGGCTGTGCAGAAGAAAGAGTCAGTGCTGTGAGGAACTGCCCATGAGAAATCACTGAGGAGGTATGGGACTTTTGCAATGCAATGACAACACTCCTTGAGCTCCATCTGGCTTGGTCCTGTCACAACTTTTCTGGGAGCCTGTTCCAGCTCCCAAGCACCCTCTGGGTGAAGAACATTTTTCTAATATCCAACCTAAACCTCCCCTGACCCAGCTCCAGCCATTCCCTTGGGTCATGTCACTCATTACAGACAGGAGAGATGGGAGAGCTCCTTCTCCATAGCTCCTTGGAGGATGTTAAAGAGCTCCATCTCCCCTCAGCCTCCTCCACCACATACCCTCAGCTGTTCCTGCCATGGCTTCTCCTTGAAGCCATCCTCATAGCCCAATGCCAAGTTTTCAGTTTCATTCTGTGAGCATCCTGGCTCTATGGCACTGAAGCTACTCAGCTGCAAGCCAGTTTTAAAAGGCAATACGGTTAGGTGTGGGAGATTATGCATAAAAATGAGGTCTAAATGCTGTTGCGTGTGCAGTATGAAATTGAATGCTTGTCTCAGTTTCACTATGTGAATCAGCAAGCCTGAAGCAGTATTTTTGGGACGTACAGCTACATCAAACGGGCATTACATATGACAGGCTGCTTTATAAGCAGCAATGCCGGTGTGGATTTATGAGAGGCGAACTGTGCTTTCCCTCCCTCGCTGCTGCCCGACGAGAAACACCGAGAAAACCCCTATGCTGCCCGCATGGAATTCACCCTTTGCTCAAGGAACAAACCTTCATGCTTTTGCTGCAGTGTGGGACAGCTTAAGAGGGCCGGAGGGAGTGGGGCTGAGGCAGCGTCGGGCCATGAGGGGAGCGGAAAAAGGGCGGGAAAGGCCCTCAGAGGCGGCGACACCTCAGTGGACCCAGCAGAGTGTCGCTGGCACGTTTATGTCCTTGCAGCTTGGTTATTTTACAATTCTTAAGGTAAATTTGACTCACAAGAGCGGCGCTGGCACATTTATGTTGTTGTAGCTTGGTTAATTTACAATTCTTGAGGTAATTAGGTGGTGGGGGGAGGAGACGAGCACGGGTGGGAGGAAAAAGGGCGGGAAAGGCCCTCAGAGATGACAGCGCCTCAGCGGACCCGGCAGAGCTTCGCTGGCACATTTATGTTGTTGCAGCTTGGTTATTGTACAATTATTGAGGTAATTTTTACTCACAAGACGGGTATTAGGCCTGCTGGTGGTGCGTCCAATCAGAATATCTATTTTGTGTAAAAAAAAAAAAAAAAACCTCGGAAATCTGGTTCTTTCAAAATCGCCAATTTGTCTTAAAATACATGAGGGAATTAAAACACCTGTATTAGATTGTGTGGTGGCATTTTAATTATACTCAAGTCACTCTTGGGCATTTTTTGTTCACAGTTTTTCAGGTGTTAACTTTATATTCTGTCTGCCGTAGGATGAGCAGAAAAACAGATTTAAGATTGGATAAAATCCTGACACTTTGTTACACTGAGTGGATTGCTTATGGGTTGTGCTCACAATTTAAATTCAAATGAAGCTCAGGCCTCACGCCTTGTTGAGAGAGATCTTTTCTGGCTCGAGTAAGCGACTCCAATCTTCTACACTCCTAATATTTCTAGACCTGTGTAGTTAAATAGACATTTTGTGAGTTGCAGTGTTGATGTCTCCTGAGCCTCACTGGAGTCTTTGCTGTCATGTCCATATTTAGAAATCTCTTTTTCAGTCTTGTTCTTTTCTTGATCAGTCAAAACCTAAATCAATTTAAATTCTCTACTTAATGGCATGACAATGCTTATTTCTAAAATAAACTATTGCAATTTGTTGGTATGTTGGTAAGATGTTAAAATAAAAACACCATAGTTATGCTGATCTCTATAAAAACAGACTTTAGTTCACCTGATTTTAAATGGTTAATGTAGAAGATATAGCAAAGTAATAGGCAGTTAATTTATCTTAACTTTCAAGTGTGAATTATCTTGCTCTAATAAGTTTGAGCCTGATAAGAACTTTGATCCTGAAAAAAAAAGAAAAGCTGATTAAACTGAGAAAATAAGAGAACATTGTAGTGGAATTTTTTCCAACTTTGTGTTGGAAATTTACCAGGAAAAGTCACTTAAGAACAGAACTGCATCATTCTAAACGTATATAGCAAGCGCTTGTTTATTTTGGAACTCCAGGGCTGTCAGTAGCAGACTCACCAGGAGCTGGCCCTGTATTTTCCATGGGCTCAAGCTTTGGAGTCTGTTCCTGGAGATAATGAAGTGATTCTCTCTGGCTGACAATTGGTAGGGCTAGGTCCCTGAGCATCAAAGAAACAAAGCCAGAAAACAGCATTTAGGAAAACCAGCACAGGAATTCAGAACCTGTACACACTTCTTTGTTATGGGCGAAGGGGTCATTCCTGGGAATGCAGCTTTTGAAGGAACTTTTAGAGCAACTCAGCCCTGCTGAGAAAGTTTCTTCAGTTCTTGGAGCCTTTTCTCTTGCTCCTGTGTGTAGGAATATGTGCGTTTCACTGACAATCTTTTGCCCCACTTTCAACCATCCTACCTTGTCTCCTGAAGGTGGTGTAGGAAAGGGTTTGCCAAGCCAAAGCCTCTTGCTGGTTGTAGCAATGATGCAAGTGTTCTTTGAGAAAACCTTGGTTGCAACGTAGCCCTGTTAAACAAAAACCCCTTTTTGTTGCAAACAATATATGGGGAAAGAGAAGCGCGTTGCTAGAGAGAGGTGCTGGTTAGAAGAAAGGCTTCCTACAGTGCAAATAGTCATGGGGAAAGAAAAATATTGGTCCTTTCAATTATATTGTTTAGGCAAATGTGTCATGGAGGCCGACAAGAGACTTTGCTAAAAGGTAAATTGCCTCCTCCAGTAATGCCACGTGTATGGTGTGTTCTGCTGCTGAGGGCAGGTGAAGGAATTTGCTGCTGAAAAGCTAATGCAGCACACAGTGTACCAGGAGGAGTTACAAGGCTGAAGGAGCATGTTTTAAAGCATCTCCTCTGAAATCTGTTGAAGTTTTATAGAATCAAAGAATCAACCAGGTTGGAAAAGACCTTTGAGGCCATCGAATCCAACCAATGACCTGACACCTCCTTGTCAACCAGACCATGGCACTGAGTGCCACATCTGGTGTTTTCCTAAACCCTTCCAGGGACATTGACTCCACCACCTACCTGGGCACCCATTCCTATGCCCATCATGCTTTCTGTGAGGAAATTCCACCTAATGTCCAGCCTACATTTCCCCTGGTGCTGAGGCCTCTTGTCCTATTGCAAGTTACCTGGGAGTAGAGATCAACCCCACCTGGCTGCATTTTTTCAGGGAGTTGTAGGGGGTGGTAAGATCTCCCCGGAGCCTCCTCTTCTCCAGGCTAAACACCCCCAGGTCCCTCCACACAGGGCTTGTGTTCCAGACCCTCTGTCAGCCCTGTTGCCGTTCTCTGGACACACTCCAGCATCTCAACTTCCTTCCCTTTTATGGGAAATGATAGGTGTACTTACAGGGAACTTCATTTGGATGGCAGGCCCGGCCAGCTCTGCTGCTAATTGATGTGTACTCTTGCTTTTTATACATAATATCCCAAAGTTAAATCTGAAAATGGGTTTGCCTTATTGGCAGGTGCCCTGTGTTCACAGAAGCATGACGAGTTTCCTGGGGAAGTGCTCTGATAAGAGGAGGCTTTGATACCTGGCTGATTGAATTCGTGGCATACAGGGAGGTGAGAGAAAAGTGCGCATGGTAAGCTCAGTGTATTGAGCAGCCACTTGTAAATGGAAAAAGAAATTATGCGCAGGAACAGAGCAGAGATTCCCAGTAAACTTGCAGTGATGCTTTGTGCCAGTGTGTCAAAGGACTCAGCCTGAAGTTGTGCCTCTGACCAAAAGCACCATTCAAAGCAAGGGGGTGGTAATCTTGCTGTGTTAAAAATGTTACGTGATTCCTTAGAGATCACAAGGTTGGTTCTAAATCATAGGGATTGCTGAGTTCTTTTGCTGCCCTTCCTTTCTGAGCTCATTCAGGATCTGATTTCTTCTTGTCAGACATGGCTTTAATCTTACAGAGCCTCTTCAGGAGAGTAGCACCTGATCATGGACTAAGGGCTGATTCGAGAAAGGGACCTGAAACTAGAGGTAGCAAATCATGTGTGAGGGAGGAGCAGTGACATGGGGCATTTTATATCCCCTGTTATTGAGGAAGTAGATTTTAATTTTTTCTGAATTTGATATAGAGAGCCATGGCCCCGGAGCCTGTAGTAATTTGGATTTGCTTTTTTGCTGTGCCTTTTCCAGGTTCTGGAAGCAGCACTTCGAGCAGAGCTCACTTCCCAACTCCCCAGTTGTTTATATTTGACAGCAGTTCTGCCCGTCCCCCTGTGCTGATTGTGCCCTTGGCTGCAGTTCAGGGTGGGTTTGCACACTAAAGCTTCCTCTGCAGTGCTAGACTGGCCTGATGGGGACTCAATGTCTCTCTGATCTAAGTCTCTGAACACTCTTCTCCTCTGCCATCCATTGCCAAGGATCATTATTGCAGCTGTTCCTGGAAAAGCCAGGGAATCTTACTTGGTTTGGGAAGGGGAGGCCCAGCTGTCACTTGTGCTGCTCTGGGCCACGCTCTGTCCTTGTGCTCCTGCCCAGTGCCTTGCTGGAGCTCTGTGAGTGCCCAGGAGGTGCAGCAGTCTGCCAGCACTGTGAGCAGGGCACTCAGCTTTTCATGTTTCACATCCACCTCATACTTCACTCCAGGTGTCAAACACAGTGAATGAAAGTAATAAACTACCAAGGGGGTAGATTTATAGGCCTTCTAATCAGACTGATTTGTGGATGCCAACTGCAGACAGGTTATGTCCTTAGCTTCCAATATACCAAATACACATCAAAGTCTTATTTCCTATATTATGTGTGTTTTGTAAGAAAGTGCTCTTTTAGCCTCTGGAAATTCCATAAATTGAACCCTCCTCAAGAAAGGCAAGACAAACCAAGCTGTACAATCCTCCTCCCTTCAGTGTCATTAGCCATGAGTTGGAAAGCAGTTTTGTCCCCAGCTTCCACCGATCCAAGCCAACTTGGCCATTACAGAAATGCATCACGCTTGGAACCCTGACCCTCCACATCTTCCATCAGCTTCTGAGTGCTGGAGCAGTTTGTGTAGCAAATGCACAGCTCAGACACTTGCCATTAAGCACAGCTTATGTAACTAGTGACAGCAGTACCAGGGAAAAGGGCAGGTACTCTATGGGGCTCTGGATAAAAGCCCCTGATTTCTTTCAGTACAGGTTTGTCTCTGTGTCCTTTTCAAAGCTCTGCTCAAGGCATTCTTTTTCTATGGTAAATTCTTGTCCCACTGTGCAGAAACCTCCCAAGGGTAAGAAAATTCCCGATTTCACCCTTTCCTCAAATTCTAGTTTCGTTCTGTGTCCACACATTTTCATGTGTTTTTTCTGCTCCTTGCTGTCTAGCAAGAGTAAAACTGATGAAATTATTTCTGGTTTCATCCTTGAAGCTGGAGCTTGAGGGTTTTCTTTTAACTATGGAATGTGATTAATTCTGTCCTTGAGCCACAGTTTTCTAGGCTATGTCACACTGCCTTTATCTAGAGCATGGCCTGCCCACCTGAGTGCAAATGGGAGCGTGCAGAATTATGTTGGTTTTTAGAGGTGTTGCTTCACTCTTTACCTTTTCTCCCACTACCTGCTGATTCCCTGATAAAGTAAATATTTATGCAAAGTACCTGGAGAAAAGCCCCGTGTGTCACCCATGAGAGTTCATTGTGATCATATAACCTCAGCGTAACTTGATTGAATCGTCCTTTTACATGTTTAAATTTCTGTTTGTTAATCAGACTTGAACTGAAATGCTGCAATTTTACTTTTCACTCGATGCTGAGGGTTCTCCTGTTTACCTGGTTTTTAGTGGATGACTAGTGGTTTTTACTGTCAGATAATGGGTCAGGTTTTTCTGGCATTTTTATAAGTTAAGAGGAATTCTGTAACTTTATAATATAGCAGTAGATAGCGATTGACATTTTGTCAAGTGCTCTTGTCAGCTCAGCAGAAACATGACTCTATTCCTAGCTTGATTTGTGTCCACTTCATGCTACTGAACACTGGGAGGATCTCATAGAGAGAATCTGGAATTTGCTGTTGGGAAAGAGACATGTTCCTGGCAGCAAAAATGGAAGAAGTCATTCATTTTGAAGGTAGCATTACTGCATTAAGGAAGAAATCTTTTTCTTTTTTTTTTTTTTTTTTTGCATGTCCATGTCTGAACTAAAGGCGTTTGGGAGGAGATGAGTGGGAATCTTAACACTGTCCCAAGGGATCAACAGTTGTGTTTATACTGTGTATGAATCTTTGGAGCACATTTTCATCCACGTCAGTGTTCAAGGCAATGCCCTGGAGCCAGTTTTTGCTGTGCACTGGAAAATGGAGGGCTCTATAAGAACAACATGGTAAGTTCCACAGAGACTCCCCTTCCCCTAAAAAAGGCAAATTCAATGCTTTGCCCTGCTTTCTTTCTGCCTTTTGTGCCACCTGAATCAAGATTCTTAATGGGAGGCATCTTTCTCTGAACAGGGAAGGAGGGTCCTAACTCTGAATGCCTTGTTTGTACCATCCACACCCTGGGGCTTGCCCAGCTCTTTGTCTGTGTCCTGTGTTGGGAGCTGGCAATGAAAAGAGCATTTGAAGGGCTCAAATGGGGCAGAAGGGAGACAATAAAAATATTTCCATGGAAGTTTCAAAGATGATTGAAGGGTAGAGTAATGAGAAACAAGCCAGAGGTCATCTATGCAAGAGGTTTTTAATTGAAAGCTCTAGTCAACAAATTATCTGTTTCAGCTTCTGAACCATGAAGAACAAAACTCTTGAAAGAAGAGATGTCAGGGAAGAACAGTATCAGGGTTGGCTTTGGGCAGCAGCTCTGAAGGCTGGATCTTGGTTCAAGAAATGTAGGATTTTCCGAGCTGTCCATTGCCATGGCAGTACTTCAGCTCCACAAGTCTCAAGACGTTGAGTGCAGTGCATGAGGGTTGATTGTATTGGGGTACTTTAAAAAAACAAAGAAAATATTACAATTAGTTCAGGGGGAAGATATTCTTAGGTAATCAATAAGAGCTCATTTTTGTTGCTTGAAGGGAACTAGGTTGTCCATAGGTGCTGTATAAGAAATCATTGAATGGACAAAGAATCTCTTTGAAGTCATGAAACAACACTGGGTCTATAATACAGAAATGAGAGAACAATGGTGCTTAGAGCTACCCTTTCTCTTAGTGTAGGCATTGCAGAGGATATCAGTGTGTAAAATCCTACACAATAACTGAAGCCACCTTAAACTTCACAGAAAGGGGTAGTAGCGGTTTAGATCAGGTCATTTAAGGAGGCTGAGACTCTGCCCTTGTTTCAGTCCTGAGCTTTGGAGATGTCAAACCCTTTGTGCAAGTGCAGAAGCCCTTGGTTTCGGTGCAGCTCAAAGTGGAAGAACAGCAATTGTGCATTATTCATTCCCCAAGGGAAAATAAGGCCAGGTCACTTAGAGACAGAATTCCTTTGTTTGCACTCACCGTGAACTTCATAAGTCATGTAGGTGGTGAGTCCACTGCACATAGCAAAGACATCTGCTCCGTAAGAACTGAGGTTGCTGACCAATCCATTGGTGACAAAGGTGATCTCCTTGGTAGGTCTTCCAAAACCGCCAATCATGTTCTAAACATCAAACACCAGCATTCAGCAAGCTCTCGGGATCTGGTCCCTTCTAGGCCTAGCACTGCAGTGATGACTCAGGGCTGGGTGTTTGAGTCCAAACTGCCTTTAGGAACACCTTTTAATCCCCTGGGGGCCTGTGGGACCACTGGCAAGCCTTGAAGGCAGCTGCAAAAGCAGAGCTCGTTCTAAGGGAGTCAAGCCTTGAGGCAAGCCATGATCTATAGCTAAAGCTGAATCTTTTAGCTTGCCTTTACTAATAACACTCTGCTGGTTTTCTTCTGCACCCCAGTTGTTCTTGTTCTTTAAAGCCTTGATTTTTTTAAGGACTCAGTTCCGAATCTTCAGTGGAAGCCAGTGCCTACCAAAGGTGAGTATGCTAAATGCTGATACTATTTTTAAAATGTCTGTTAATTTAGTGGGTGGAGCTCATGCTAACATGGTAGTTATTTGCTAACATTTTGAGAAATTATTTAAATTTTCCAGTTTATTGGGATATTTGTTCTTAATCAACTACACGTAAACCAAAGAAATTAAGTTTTTTACCATGCAAGGAGTGGAAGATTATAAAGGGTAACTTACCACACGTCTACATTCTTGGGTCATAAGAGAGTATTAAAAAGAGGTCTGTATAAAAACTCATTGCAAACTATGTGAAAATTACCCAGGATATCTACAACATTAATTAAAAATGAGAAATCTTCACCTTAAAGAGCTTGTTCTTATTGTTAAACCTTTTAAAATAAAATGTAATTCAAAATAAATTGAACTACATAATTAAGTGTGATAGAAATCACTTCTAAACACCTAATGGTTTAAAAGGCTTCAAAAATAGTAGGCTTCCACATCTGTTTACTTTCAAATACTGAGCAACATTCCAAGTAACTCCTCCATTAAATTCTTACCCTCCTCTCTGCAGCCACTCTGACAAGTGCAGCAAAGGTAGGCATCTCACTCCTGTTCATGGTGGAAATGTAGCATGTTCTCTCTGGCATCACTTTTGTTACAATGATACCCTGTAAAATAAAATTGTTCAGTGCTCGCAATTCAGTTTTTTTCCAACTGTTTAATATTTGAATTAAGTTTGTATTGACACAATAGGAAATGCTGAGAGTTTCTACCCAGTATCATGGACTCAGAAGTGTAGCATAAAGGTGACAATCACAGTCACTGGGCCAGCTGTATGAGCAGCCAGTCTCACTGTACACTTTTTGAAGCCCCCTCTGTGCCACTCACCGTGTTGTAGTTCCAGATGGTTTTCCAGGACAAATGGTTGCTCTTTTGCTCCATAATTGCCTTCTGTGTTTGGCTATTGATGCTTATGCTTTGTGAGACACCAGAGATGGAGATATGGGAGCCCCCACCAGAGATGGAGATGTGGGAACCTCCATCAGTGATGATTTGTTGGTTGTTATCTGACTGTTGAGATAAGAAAGCCACACAAAATATTTTAAGACTATGCAAGTACCTAGGTCTCACAACATATATTTACAAAAAATCCCTGCAAGAAAAGAATAAGTGCTCTGGTATAGGGAGGGATGGCAGTAGAGATGTATTTTAAAATGAGGAAGAGATATTTAAAATGAAAAACAAAAAACAAGGCTGTGGCATTCGGCAGAGGCCAAAAGAATTCGTTTCATGGATTCAGTGGAGCATTGCTACATCTGACAGCTGTCATCTGCTGCCTTTAGAGTTTGATGCATGCTAGAGCACTGGCCAGAGGAAATTTACACTCAAGGGCTTGGATGGAAAGCTCTGCTCTCTCATTGATCTCTTTCAGAATCTGCACCCTCTCAAAAGAGGAGGTGCCTGGCAAGAAGGCCATCATGTTTGGCTTTGGGCAGAAGCTCAGGATCGGCACATTTGGTTCAAGAAATCTAAGGGCTAAGGTTTTCTCACCGGGAAATTGCCATTCCAATTGCCATTCCAGTTGCCGTTGCCATTCCAAATGCCATTCCAGTTGCCGTTGCCGTTCCACTGGTTGTTCCACTGGTTGTTCCAGTTATTGTTGCCGATGCCATTCCAATTGTCGTTCCAGATGCCATTGCCATTCCAATTGTTGTTCCAGTTGTTGTTGCCGATGCCATTCCAATTGTCATTCCAGATGCCATTGCCAATGCCATTCCAGTTGTTGTTCCAGTTGCCATTCCAATTGCCATTCCACTGGTTGTTCCAGTTGCCATTCCACTGGTTGTTCCACTGGTTGTTCCAGTTGCCATTCCACTGGTTGTTCCACTGGTTGTTCCAGTTGCCATTCCACTGGTTGTTCCACTGGTTGTTCCAGTTGTTGTTCCAGTTGCCATTCCACTGGTTGTTCCACTGGTTGTTCCAGTTGCCATTGCTACTGCAGTACTGCAGCTCTACAACTCTCAGGACATCCAGGGTAATGCATGATCCCAGATTCACCTGGAGGTCTTGGAAAGCTGGAAAAGAAGAGGCAAAATCCCATGAGCTAATGCCTAAGACCTTGGCTGGCGTTCTGCAGGGAGGTTTCTTTGGCTTTTGGGGTGGAAGAGCAGCATCTGTGCCTGAGTCACACCCCATGGAAAATAAGGCCAGGTCAGTAACACTCAGAATTGCCATGCTTGCACTCACTGTGAACTTCGTAAGCCATGTAGGTGGTGACTCCGCTGCACATCGCCGCAATCTCAGTTCCATAGGAGTAGAGGTTGTTGACCAGTCCATTGGTGACAAAGGTGATCTTCTTGGTGTGTCTTCCAAACATGCCAATCAGGTTCTAAACATAGAAAAACAGCAGTCAGCAAGCTCTTTGCTGGGCCTGGTTCCTGCTAGGCCTATTCGGAGCTTGGGGAGGAGGATTCTGGGCTTGTGTTTGATTCCCAACTGTTTGATTGCCAACTGGGACATCTTTTAATCCCCTGGGGGGGCCTGTGGGACCACTAGCAAGCCTTAAAGATAGCTTCAAAGGCAGAGCTTGTTCTACAGGACTCAAGGTCTAGGGCACTTGAGGGGAAGGGGCAGCACAACAAAAGCTCTGAAGGGCTCTACAGAGAACAGGTGTGCCCAGCAAATTGCACAGCTCATCATCCTCCGGATAAGTGGGGGAGAGAATAATGCCAACCCGTTCTTTTGGCAAACCATTCCTACACTAAATTCCTAACCAGCATTACTGTTCAGTGAAAGGAAAGTCTGCCACTAGTGACTACTTGATCTTCTCCAGAAAGAAGAAGCACAGGAAGAAATGCGTGAGTGATCTCTAGGGTCCAGGAATCTGCTCCTCCTCCTGAACCTTACCCTGCTCTCTTGTGCCAGGCGGGCCAGGTTATCAAAGCGGGGCATCTCGCTTCTGTTCATGATGGAAATGAAGCAGACGTTCTGTTGCCTGACTTTGGTTGCAATGACACCCTGTAAAAGAAAAGTATTCAGCACTCACATTTCTGTTTTTTCTGTTAAGGTTGGGATAAATTCATCATGGAAATCATAATGAATTCTGAGTGTTAGTGTCCCAAAATGTGGACTCCTAACACTCAGAATGAAGGAAGAATCGGCATCCCTGGGCCAGCTGTACCAGCAGCCAGACTCCTTAGATGCTTTGGAAGGAGCCCCCTCCGTGCCACTCACCGTGTTGTAGTTCCAGATGGTTTTCCAGGACCCGCTGATGTTCCTTTGCTCAATGACGGCCACACGCCATTGCCTGTTGATGGTCACAATTTGGGAGTGGCCACCAATGATGACCTGAGTGTGATTGAAGATGCCGCTGGGAATCTGCTGAGTCTGAAAAGCCAAGGGAAAGCAGAGGTTTTGCCTTTGAAGGAAGACAGTGACATACCCACATTTTCTGAAAAATCCCTGCTGCAATAGAAGAAGTGGTGCCTCCCTTGAGAGTGCCAGCACTGCACTCAGTTTTATCCAACGGACCCAGAATCAGGGCTGTGGCAGTGGGGAGAGACCAGAAGAATTCTTTTCATGGATTCAGTGAATCATTGCTGCATCTGACGGCTGCCATCTGCTGCCTTTAGAGGTTGATGCATGCTAGAGCAATGGCCAGAGGAAATCGCCGCTCAAGGGCTTGCTTGGAAACTCCTGCTCACCCACTGTTCTTTCAAGGCATCTGAACCTTCAGGCAGGAAGCTCTCAATCAGGAGATGCCAGGCAAGAAGGGCATCAGGTCTGGCTTTGGGCAGCTGATCAGGTTTCCCCCCATTTGGGTGAAGAAGTCTAAGGGCTAAGGTTTGCTCACCGGGAAATTGACACTGCCATTGCTATTGCAGTACTTCAGCTCGACAGCACTCAGGACATCCAGGGTAATGCAAGATCCCAGAGTCACCTGGGGTCCTTGGAAAGCTGGAAAAGAAAAGACAAAACCCCATGAGCTGATGCTTGGCTGAAAACCTTGGCTGACCTTCTACAGGAGGGATTCTTTGCGTTTTGAGGTGGAAGAGCAGCATCTGTGCCTGAGTCACACCCCAAGGGAAAATAAGGCCAGGTCAGGAACACTCAGAATTGCCATGCTTGCACTCACTGTGAACTTCGTAAGCCATGTAGGTGGTGAGTCCGCTGCACATAGCCGTGATGTCTATTCCATAGGAGTTGAGGTTGCTGACCAATCCATTGGTGACAAAGGTGATCCTCTTGTTCGGTCTTCCAAAACCACCGATCAGGTTCTAAACATCAAAAACCAGCATTCAGCAAGCTCAGGGCTTGAGGCATGTTCCTCTGCAATGATGACTCAGGGCTGGGTCTTTGATTCCCAACTGCATTTCAGAAGGCCTTTAAATACCCTGGAGGGCCTGTGGGACCACCAGCAAGCCTTGAAGGGCAGCTCTAAAGGCAGAGCTCATTCTAAGGGCATCAAGGTGAATGGAACTTGAGGGGAAATGGCAGCGCAAAGAATGCCTTTAAGGACTCCACAAAGAACGGGTTTGCCCAGCAACCTGGACAGCTCAACATCCTCTGGGAAAGTGGAGGAGGGAATAATGCAGCCCCTTTATTTTGGAAAAGCATTCCTACAACAAACTCCTAATCTGCATTACTTTTGAGAGAAAGGAAACTCTGCCACAAGACACAACCTGATCCTGCCCACAAAGAAGCAGCACATGAAGAAATAGCACAATGATTTCCAGGGCCAGGAACCTGCTGCTCCTTTGGAACCTTACCCTGCTCTCTTGTGCCAGGTGGGCCAGGTTATCAAAGCGAGGCATCTCATTTCTGTTCATGATGGAAATGTAGCAGGCATTCTGTTGCCTGACTTTGGTTGCAATGACACCCTGTAAAAGAAAAGGATTCAGCACTCAAAATTCAGTTTCTTCCAAGTATTCATGTTGGCATAATGTCGGGGTGGAAACCATAATGAACCCTGAGTTCCACTGCCACACACTGTGGACTCCAAACGTTGTGGATAAAGGGAAAATCGCCATCTCTGGGCCAGCTGTACCAGCAGCCAGACTCCATGGATGCATTTTGCTCCATGCCACTCACAGTGTTGTAATTCCAGATGGTTTTCCAGGACCCGCTGAAGCTCCTTTGCTCAATGACAGCCACACGCCATTGCCTGTTGATGGTCACAATTTGGGAGTGGCCACCAATGATGACTTGAGTGTTGTTGAAGATGCCACTGGGAATCTGCTGAGACTAAAATGCCAAGAAACAAAAGATATTTTGTCTTTGAAGGAAGACAGTGATGTCACCGAAGCTTCCAAAAAACCCTTGCTACAATGGAAGAAGTGCTGGCCCTGAGGTCATTCCCATTGGTTCCCCCACTCTTTTCTAAAGGACCCCGAATCAAAGCAGTGGCAGTGGGCAGAGGCCATAAGAATTCTTTTCATGGATTCAGTGAATCATTGCTGCATCTGCAGCTGTCATCTGCTGCCTTTACAGTTAGATTCCTACTAGAGCACTGGCCTGACGAAATTGATGCTCAAGGGCCTAGATGGAAAGCTCTGCTCTCTCACTGCTCTCTTTCAGTGTCTGCACCTTCTCAAAAGCGGAGGTGCCTGGCAAGAAGGCCATCATGTTTGGCTTTGGGCAGAAGCTCAGGATCGGCACATTTGGTTCAAGAAATCTAAGGGTTAAGGTTTTCTCACCGGGAAATTGCCGTTCCAATTGCCGTTCCAGTTGCCATTCCAATTTCCATTGCCATTCCAATTGTTGTTCCAGTTGTTGTTGCCAATGCCATTCCAGTTGTTGTTCCATTGGCCATTGCCGTTCCACTGGTTGTTCCAGTTGTTGTTCCACTGGTTGTTCCAGTTGCCGTTCCACTGGTTGTTCCAGTTGTTGTTCCAGTTGCCATTCCACTGGTTGTCCCACTGGTTGTTCCACTGGTTGTCCCACTGGTTGGTCCAGTTGCCATTCCACTGGTTGTTCCACTGGTTGTTCCACTGGTTGTTCCAGTTGCCGTTCCACTGGTTGTTCCAATGGTGGTTCCAGTTGCCATTCCACTGGTTGTTCCACTGGTTGTTCCAGTTGTTGTTCCAGTTGCCATTCCACTGGTTGTTCCACTGGTTGTTCCAGTTGCCATTGCTACTGCAGTACTGCAGCTCTACAACTCTCAGGACATCCAGGGTAATGCATGATCCCAGATTCACCTGGAGGTCTTGGAAAGCTGGAAAAGAGAAAACCCCATGAGTTGATGCCTACGACCTTGGCTGACGTTCTGCAGGAAGGTTTCATTGGGTTTTGAGGTGGAAGAGCAGCATCTGTGCCTGAGTCACACCCCATGGAAAATAAGGCCAGGTCAGTAACACTCAGAATTGCCATGCTTGCACTCACTGTGAACTTCGTAAGCCATGTAGGTGGTGACTCCGCTGCACATCGCCGCAATCTCAGTTCCATAGGAATAGAGGTTGTTGACCAGTCCATTGGTGACAAAGGTGATCTTCTTGGTGTGTCTTCCAAAAATGCCAATCAGGTTCTAAACATAGAAAAACAGCAGTCAGCAAGCTCACTGCTGGGGCCTGGTTCCTGCTAGGCCTATTCGGAGCTTGGGGAGCAGGACTCTGGGCTTGTGTTTGATTCCCAACTGTTTGATTGCCAACTGGGACATCTTTTAATCCCCTGGGGGGGCCTGTGGGACCACTAGCAAGCCTTGAAGATAGCTTCAAAGGCAGAGCTTGTTCTACAGGACTCAAGGTCTAGGGCACTTGAGGGGAAGGGGCAGCACAACAAAAGCTCTGAAGGGCTCTACAGAGAACAGGTGTGCCCAGCAAATTGCACAGCTCATCATCCTCCGGATAAGTGGGGGAGATAATAATGCCAACCCGTTCTTTTGGCAAACCATTCCTACACTAAATTCTTAACCAGCATTACTGTTCAGTGAAAATCTGCCACTAGTGACTACTTGATCTTCTCCAGAAAGAAGAAGCACATGAAGAAATGGGTGAGTGATCTCTGGGGCCAGGAATCTGCTCCTCCTAGTGAACCTTACCCTGCTCTCTTGTGCCAGGCGGGCCAGGTTATCAAAGCGGGGCATCTCGCTTCTGTTCATGATGGAAATGAAGCAGGCGTTCTGTTGCCTGACTTTGGTTGCAATGACACCCTGTAAAAGAAAAGTATTCAGCACTCACATTTCTGTTTTTTCTGTTAAGGTTGGGATAAATTCATCATGGAAATCATAATGAATTCTGAGTGTTAGTGTCCCAAAATGTGGACTCCTAACACTCAGAATGAAGGAAGAATCGGCATCCCTGGGCCAGCTGTACCAGCAGCCAGACTCCTTAGATGCTTTGGAAGGAGCCCCCTCCGTGCCACTCACCGTGTTGTAGTTCCAGATGGTTTTCCAGGACCCGCTGATGTTCCTTTGCTCAATGACGGCCACACGCCATTGCCTGTTGATGGTCACAATTTGGGAGTGGCCACCAATGATGACCTGAGTGTGATTGAAGATGCCGCTGGGAATCTGCTGAGACTGAAAAGCCAAGGGAAAGCAGAGGTTTTGCCTTTGAAGGAAGACAGTGACATACCCACATTTTCTGAAAAATCCCTGCTGCAATAGAAGAAGTGGTGCCTCCCTTGAGAGTGCCAGCACTGCACTCAGTTTTATCCAACAGACTCAGAATCAAGGCTGTGGCAGTGGGGAGAGACCAGAAGAATTCTTTTCATGGATTCAGTGAATCATTGCTGCATCTGAGAGCTGCCATCTGCTGCCTTTAAAGGTTGATGCATGCTAGAGCACTGGCCAGAGGAACTCCCCGCTCAAGGGCTTGCTTGGAAACTCCTGCTCACCCATTGCTCTTTCAAGGCATCTGAACCTTCAGGCAGGAAGCTCTCAATCAGGAGATGCCAGGCAAGAAGGGCATCAGGTCTGGCTTTGGGCAGCTGATCAGGTTTCCCCCATTTGGTTCAAGAAGTCTAAGGGCTAAGGTTTGCTCACCGGGAAATTGACACTGCCATTGCTATTGCAGTACTTCAGCTCGACAGCACTCAGGACATCCAGGGTAATGCAAGATCCCAGAGTCACCTGGGGTCCTTGGAAAGCTGGAAAAGAAAAGACAAAACCCCATGAGCTGATGCTTGGCTGAAAACCTTGGCTGACCTTCTACAGGAGGGATTCTTTGCGTTTTGAGGTGGACGAGCAGCATCTGTGCCTGAGTCACACCCCAAGGGAAAATAAGGCCAGGTCAGTAACACTCAGAATTGCCATGCTTGCACTCACTGGTAACTTCATAAGCCATGTAGGTGGTGAGTCCGCTGCACATAGCCGTGATGTCTATTCCATAGGAGTTGAGGTTGCTGACCAATCCATTGGTGACAAAGGTGATCCTCTTGTTCGGTCTTCCAAAACCACCGATCAGGTTCTAAACATCAAAAACCAGCATTCAGCAAGCTCAGGGCTTGAGGCATGTTCCTCTGCAATGATGACTCAGGGCTGGGTCTTTGATTCCCAACTGCATTTCAGAAGGCCTTTAAATACCCTGGAGGGCCTGTGGGACCACCAGCAAGCCTTGAAGGGCAGCTCTAAAGGCAGAGCTCATTCTAAGGGCATCAAGGTGAATGGAACTTGAGGGGAAATGGCAGCGCAAAGAATGCCTTTAAGGACTCCACAAAGAACGGGTTTGCCCAGCAATCTTGACAGCTCAACATCCTCTGGGAAAGTGGAGGAGGGAATAATGCAGCCCCTTTATTTTGGAAAAGCATTCCTACAACAAGCTCCTAATCTGCATTACTTTTGAGAGAAAGGAAACTCTGCCACAAGACACAACCTGATCCTGCCCACAAAGAAGCAGCACATGAAGAAATAGCACAATGATTTCCAGGGCCAGGAACCTGCTGCTCCTTTGGAACCTTACCCTGCTCTCTTCTGCCAGACGGGCCAGGTTATCAAAGCGAGGCATCTCATTTCTGTTCATGATGGAAATGTAGCAGGCATTCTGTTGCCTGACTTTGGTTGCAATGACACCCTGTAAAAGAAAAGGATTCAGCACTCAAAATTCAGTTTCTTCCAAGTATTCATGTTGCATAATATCAGGGTGGAATCCATAATGAACCCTGAGTTCCACTGCCACACACTGTGGACTCCAAACGTTGTGGATAAAGGGAAAATCGCCATCTCTGGGCCAGCTGTACCAGCAGCCAGACTCCATGGATGCATTTTGCTCCATGCCACTCACAGTGTTGTAATTCCAGATGGTTTTCCAGGACCCGCTGAAGCTCCTTTGCTCAATGACAGCCACACGCCATTGCCTGTTGATGGTCACAATTTGGGAGTGGCCGCCAATGATGACTTGAGTGTTGTTGAAGATGCCACTGGGAATCTGCTGAGACTAAAATGCCAAGAAACAAAAGATATTTTGTCTTTGAAGGAAGACAGTGATGTCACCGAAGCTTCCAAAAAACCCTTGCTACAATGGAAGAAGTGCTGGCCCTGAGGTCATTCCCATTGGTTCCCCCACTCTTTTCTAAAGGACCCCGAATCAAAGCAGTGGCAGTGGGCAGAGGCCATAAGAATTCTTTTCATGGATTCAGTGAATCATTGCTGCATCTGCAGCTGTCATCTGCTGCCTTTACAGTTAGATTCCTACTAGAGCACTGGCCTGACGAAATTGATGCTCAAGGGCCTAGATGGAAAGCTCTGCTCTCTCACTGCTCTCTTTCAGTGTCTGCACCTTCTCAAAAGCGGAGGTGCCTGGCAAGAAGGCCATCATGTTTGGCTTTGGGCAGAAGCTCAGGATCGGCACATTTGGTTCAAGAAATCTAAGGGTTAAGGTTTTCTCACCGGGAAATTGCCGTTCCAATTGCTGTTCCAGTTGCCATTCCAATTTCCATTGCCATTCCAATTGTTGTTCCAGTTGTTGTTGCCAATGCCATTCCAGTTGTTGTTCCATTGGCCATTGCCGTTCCACTGGTTGTTCCAGTTGTTGTTCCACTGGTTGTTCCAGTTGCCGTTCCACTGGTTGTTCCAGTTGTTGTTCCAGTTGCCATTCCACTGGTTGTCCCACTGGTTGTTCCACTGGTTGTCCCACTGGTTGGTCCAGTTGCCATTCCACTGGTTGTTCCACTGGTTGTTCCACTGGTTGTTCCAGTTGCCGTTCCACTGGTTGTTCCAATTGCCATTCCACTGGTTGTTCCAATGGTGGTTCCAGTTGCCATTCCACTGGTTGTTCCAATGGTGGTTCCAGTTGCCATTCCACTGGTTGTTCCAGTTGCCATTCCACTGGTTGTTCCACTGGTTGTTCCACTGGTTGTTCCAGTTGCCATTGCTACTGCAGTACTGCAGCTCTACAACTCTCAGGACATCCAGGGTAATGCATGATCCCAGATTCACCTGGGGGCCTTGGAAATCTGGAAAAGAGAAAACCCCATGAGTTGATGCCTCCGACCTTGGCTGACGTTCTGCAGGAGGTCTCATTGGGTTTTGAGGTGGAAGAGCAGCATCTGTGCCTGAGTCACACCCCATGGAAAATAAGGCCAGGTCAGTAACACTCAGAATTGCCATGCTTGCACTCACTGTGAACTTCGTAAGCCATGTAGGTGGTGACTCCGCTGCACATCGCCGCAATCTCAGTTCCATAGGAGTAGAGGTTGTTGACCAGTCCATTGGTGACAAAGGTGATCTTCTTGGTGTGTCTTCCAAAAATGCCAATCTGGTTCTAAACATAGAAAAACAGCAGTCAGCAAGCTCTTTGCTGGGGCCTGGTTCCTGCTAGGCCTATTCGGAGCTTGGGGAGGAGGACTCTGGGCTTGTGTTTGATTCCCAACTGTTTGACTGCCAACTGGGACATCTTTTAATCCCCTGGGAGGGCCTGTGGGACCACTAGCAAGCCTTGAAGATAGCTTCAAAGGCAGAGCTTGTTCTACAGGACTCAAGGTCTAGGGCACTTGAGGGGAAGGGGCAGCACAACAAAAGCTCTGAAGGGCTCTACAGAGAACAGGTGTGCCCAGCAAATTGCACAGCTCATCATCCTCCGGATAAGTGGGGGAGAGAATAATGCCAACCCGTTCTTTTGGCAAACCATTCCTACACTAAATTCCTAACCAGCATTACTGTTCAGTGAAAATCTGCCACTAGTGACTACTTGATCTTCTCCAGAAAGAAGAAGCACATGAAGAAATGGGTGAGTGATCTCTGGGGCCAGGAATCTGCTCCTCCTCCTGAACCTTACCCTGCTCTCTTGTGCCAGGCGGGCCAGGTTATCAAAGCGGGGCATCTCGCTTCTGTTCATGATGGAAATGAAGCAGGCGTTCTGTTGCCTGACTTTGGTTGCAATGACACCCTGTAAAAGAAAAGTATTCCGCACTCACAATTCTGTTTTTTCTGATTGTTAAGGTTGGGATAAATTCATCATGGAAATCATAATGAATTCTGAGTGTTAGTGTCCCAAAATGTGGACTCCTAACACTCAGAATGAAGGAAGAATCGGCATCCCTGGGCCAGCTGTACCAGCAGCCAGACTCCTTAGATGCTTTGGAAGGAGCCCCCTCCGTGCCACTCACCGTGTTGTAGTTCCAGATGGTTTTCCAGGACCCGCTGATGTTCCTTTGCTCAATGACGGCCACACGCCATTGCCTGTTGATGGTCACAATTTGGGAGTGGCCACCAATGATGACCTGAGTGTGATTGAAGATGCCGCTGGGAATCTGCTGAGTCTGAAAAGCCAAGGGAAAGCAGAGGTTTTGCCTTTGAAGGAAGACAGTGACATACCCACATTTTCTGAAAAATCCCTGCTGCAATAGAAGAAGTGGTGCCTCCCTTGAGAGTGCCAGCCCTGCACTCAGTTTTATCCAACGGACCCAGAATCAGGGCTGTGGCAGTGGGGAGAGACCAGAAGAATTCTTTTCATGGATTCAGTGAATCATTGCTGCATCTGAGAGCTGCCATCTGCTGCCTTTAGAGGTTGATGCATGCTAGAGCAATGGCCAGAGGAAATCCCCGCTCAAGGGCTTGCTTGGAAACTCCTGCTCACCCATTGCTCTTTCAAGGCATCTGAACCTTCAGGCAGGAAGCTCTCAATCAGGAGATGCCAGGCAAGAAGAGCATCAGGTCTGGCTTTGGGCAGCTGATGAGGTTTCCCCCATTTGGTTCAAGAAGTCTAAGGGCTAAGGTTTGCTCACCGGGAAATTGACACTGCCATTGCTATTGCAGTACTTCAGCTCGACAGCACTCAGGACATCCAGGGTAATGCAAGATCCCAGAGTCACCTGGGGTCCTTGGAAAGCTGGAAAAGAAAAGACAAAACCCCATGAGCTGATGCTTGGCTGAAAACCTTGGCTGACCTTCTACAGGAGGGATTCTTTGCGTTTTGAGGTGGACGAGCAGCATCTGTGCTTGAGTCACACCCCAAGGGAAAATAAGGCCAGGTCAGTAACACTCAGAATTGCCATGCTTGCACTCACTGGTAACTTCATAAGCCATGTAGGTGGTGAGTCCGCTGCACATAGCCGTGATGTCTATTCCATAGGAGTTGAGGTTGCTGACCAATCCATTGGTGACAAAGGTGATCCTCTTGTTCGGTCTTCCAAAACCACCGATCAGGTTCTAAACATCAAAAACCAGCATTCAGCAAGCTCAGGGCTTGAGGCATGTTCCTCTGCAATGATGACTCAGGGCTGGGTCTTTGATTCCCAACTGCATTTCAGAAGGCCTTTAAATACCCTGGAGGGCCTGTGGGACCACCAGCAAGCCTTGAAGGGCAGCTCTAAAGGCAGAGCTCATTCTAAGGGCATCAAGGTGAATGGAACTTGAGGGGAAATGGCAGCGCAAAGAATGCCTTTAAGGACTCCACAAAGAACGGGTTTGCCCAGCAACCTGGACAGCTCAACATCCTCTGGGAAAGTGGAGGAGGGAATAATGCAGCCCCTTTATTTTGGAAAAGCATTCCTACAACAAGCTCCTAATCTGCATTACTTTTGAGAGAAAGGAAACTCTGCCACAAGACACAACCTGATCCTGCCCACAAAGAAGCAGCACATGAAGAAATAGCACAATGATTTCCAGGGCCAGGAACCTGCTGCTCCTTTGGAACCTTACCCTGCTCTCTTGTGCCAGGTGGGCCAGGTTATCAAAGCGAGGCATCTCATTTCTGTTCATGATGGAAATGTAGCAGGCGTTCTGTTGCCTGACTTTGGTTGCAATGACACCCTGTAAAAGAAAAGGATTCAGCACTCAAAATTCAGTTTCTTCCAAGTATTCATGTTGGCATAATGTCGGGGTGGAAACCATAATGAACACCGAGTTCCACTGCCACACACTGTGGACTCCAAACGTTGTGGATAAAGGGAAAATCGCCATCTCTGGGCCAGCTGTACCAGCAGCCAGACTCCATGGATGCATTTTGCTCCATGCCACTCACAGTGTTGTAGTTCCAGATGGTTTTCCAGGACCCGCTGAAGCTCCTTTGCTCAATGACAGCCACACGCCATTGCCTGTTGATGGTCACAATTTGGGAGTGGCCGCCAATGATGACTTGAGTGTTGTTGAAGATGCCACTGGGAATCTGCTGAGACTAAAATGCCAAGAAACAAAAGATATTTTGCCTTTAAAAGAAGACAGTGATGTCACCAAAGCTTCCAAAAAACCCTTGCTACAATGGAAGAAGTGCTGGCCCTGAGGTCATTCCCATTGGTTCCCCCACTCTTTTCTAAAGGACCCCGAATCAAAGCAGTGGCAGTGGGCAGAGGCCATAAGAATTCTTTTCATGGATTCAGTGAATCATTGCTGCATCTGCAGCTGTCATCTGCTGCCTTTACAGTTAGATTCCTACTAGAGCACTGGCCTGACGAAATTGATGCTCAAGGGCCTAGATGGAAAGCTCTGCTCTCTCACTGCTCTCTTTCAGTGTCTGCACCTTCTCAAAAGCGGAGGTGCCTGGCAAGAAGGCCATCATGTTTGGCTTTGGGCAGAAGCTCAGGATCGGCACATTTGGTTCAAGAAATCTAAGGGTTAAGGTTTTCTCACCGGGAAATTGCCGTTCCAATTGCCGTTCCAGTTGCCATTCCAATTGCCATTGCCATTCCAATTGTTGTTCCACTGGCCATTGCCATTCCACTGGTTGTTCCAGTTGTTGTTCCACTGGTTGTTCCAGTTGTTGTTCCACTGGTTGTTCCAGTTGCCATTCCACTGGTTGTTCCACTGGTTGTTCCACTGGTTGTCCCACTGGTTGGTCCAGTTGCCATTCCACTGGTTGTTCCACTGGTTGTTCCAGTTGCCATTGCTACTGCAGTACTGCAGCTCGACAACTCTCAGGACATCCAGGGTAATGCATGATCCTAGATTCACCTGGGGGCCTTGGAAAGCTGGAAAGGAGAAAACCCCATGAGCTGATGTAGAAAACCTTGACTGATGTTCTGTTGGAAGGTTTCTTTGGCTTTTGAGGTGGAAGAGCAGCATCTGTGCCTGAGTCACACCCCAAGGGAAAATAAGGCCAGGTCAGTAACACTCAGAATTGCCATGCTTGCACTCACTGTGAACTTCGTAAGCCATGTAGGTGGTGACTCCGCTGCACATCGCCGCAATCTCAGTTCCATAGGAGTAGAGGTTGTTGACCAGTCCATTGGTGACAAAGGTGATCTTCTTGGTGTGTCTTCCAAAAATGCCAATCAGGTTCTAAACATAGAAAAACAGCAGTCAGCAAGCTCTTTGCTGGGGCCTGGTTCCTGCTAGGCCTATTCGGAGCTTGGGGAGCAGGACTCTGGGCTTGTGTTTGATTCCCAACTGTTTGACTGCCAACTGGGACATCTTTTAATCCCCTGGGAGGGCCTGTGGGACCACTAGCAAGCCTTGAAGATAGCTTCAAAGGCAGAGCTTGTTCTACAGGACTCAAGGTCTAGGGCACTTGAGGGGAAGGGGCAGCACAACAAAAGCTCTGAAGGGCTCTACAGAGAACAGGTGTGCCCAGCAAATTGCACAGCTCATCATCCTCCGGATAAGTGGGGGAGAGAATAATGCCAACCCGTTCTTTTGGCAAACCATTCCTACAATAAATTCCTAACCATCATTACTGTTCAGTGAAAGGAAAGTCTGCCACTAGTGACTACTTGATCTTCTCCAGAAAGAAGAAGCACATGAAGAAATGGGTGAGTGATCTCTGGGGCCAGGAATCTGCTCCTCCTCCTGAACCTTACCCTGCTCTCTTGTGCCAGGCGGGCCAGGTTATCAAAGCGGGGCATCTCGCTTCTGTTCATGATGGAAATGAAGCAGACGTTCTGTTGCCTGACTTTGGTTGCAATGACACCCTGTAAAAGAAAAGTATTCAGCACTCACATTTCTGTTTTTTCTGTTAAGGTTGGGATAAATTCATCATGGAAATCATAATGAATTCTGAGTGTTAGTGTCCCAAAATGTGGACTCCTAACACTCAGAATGAAGGAAGAATCGGCATCCCTGGGCCAGCTGTACCAGCAGCCAGACTCCTTAGATGCTTTGGAAGGAGCCCCCTCCGTGCCACTCACCGTGTTGTAGTTCCAGATGGTTTTCCAGGACCCGCTGATGTTCCTTTGCTCAATGACGGCCACACGCCATTGCCTGTTGATGGTCACAATTTGGGAGTGGCCACCAATGATGACCTGAGTGTGATTGAAGATGCCGCTGGGAATCTGCTGAGTCTGAAAAGCCAAGGGAAAGCAGAGGTTTTGCCTTTGAAGGAAGACTGTGACATACCCACATTTTCTGAAAAATCCCTGCTGCAATAGAAGAAGTGGTGCCTCCCTTGAGAGTGCCAGCCCTGCACTCAGTTTTATCCAACGGACCCAGAATCAGGGCTGTGGCAGTGGGGAGAGACCAGAAGAATTCTTTTCATGGATTCAGTGAATCATTGCTGCATCTGAGAGCTGCCATCTGCTGCCTTTAAAGGTTGATGCATGCTAGAGCACTGGCCAGAGGAAATCCCCGCTCAAGGGCTTGCTTGGAAACTCCTGCTCACCCATTGCTCTTTCAAGGCATCTGAACCTTCAGGCAGGAAGCTCTCAATCAGGAGATGCCAGGCAAGAAGGGCATCAGGTCTGGCTTTGGGCAGCTGATCAGGTTTCCCCCCATTTGGTTCAAGAAGTCTAAGGGCTAAGGTTTGCTCACCGGGAAATTGACACTGCCATTGCTATTGCAGTACTTCAGCTCGACAGCACTCAGGACATCCAGGGTAATGCAAGATCCCAGAGTCACCTGGGGTCCTTGGAAAGCTGGAAAAGACAAAACCCCATGAGCTGAGGCTTGGCTGAAAACCTTGGCTGACCTTCTACAGGAGGGATTCTTTGCGTTTTGAGGTGGACGAGCAGCATCTGTGCCTGAGTCACACCCCAAGGGAAAATAAGGCCAGGTCAGTAACACTCAGAATTGCCATGCTTGCACTCACTGTGAACTTCGTAAGCCATGTAGGTGGTGAGTCCGCTGCACATAGCCGTGATGTCTATTCCATAGGAGTTGAGGTTGCTGACCAATCCATTGGTGACAAAGGTGATCCTCTTGTTCGGTCTTCCAAAACCACCGATCAGGTTCTAAACATCAAAAACCAGCATTCAGCAAGCTCAGGGCTTGAGGCATGTTCCTCTGCAATGATGACTCAGGGCTGGGTCTTTGATTCCCAACTGCATTTCAGAAGGCCTTTAAATACCCTGGAGGGCCTGTGGGACCACCAGCAAGCCTTGAAGGGCAGCTCTAAAGGCAGAGCTCATTCTAAGGGCATCAAGGTGAATGGAACTTGAGGGGAAATGGCAGCGCAAAGAATGCCTTTAAGGACTCCACAAAGAACGGGTTTGCCCAGCAATCTTGACAGCTCAACATCCTCTGGGAAAGTGGGGGAGGGAATAATGCAGCCCCTTTATTTTGGAAAAGCATTCCTACAACAAGCTCCTAATCTGCATTACTTTTGAGAGAAAGGAAACTCTGCCACAAGACACAACCTGATCCTGCCCACAAAGAAGCAGCACATGAAGAAATAGCACAATGATTTCCAGGGCCAGGAACCTGCTGCTCCTTTGGAACCTTACCCTGCTCTCTTGTGCCAGGTGGGCCAGGTTATCAAAGCGAGGCATCTCATTTCTGTTCATGATGGAAATGTAGCAGGCGTTCTGTTGCCTGACTTTGGTTGCAATGACACCCTGTAAAGAAAGGATTTAGCACTCAAAATTCAGTTTCTTCCAAGTATTCATGTTGGCATCAAATCAAGGTGGAAACCATAATGAACACTGAGTTCCACTGCCACACACTGTGGACTCCAAACGTTGTGGATAATGGAAAAATCGCCATCTCTGGGCCAGCTGTACCAGCAGCCAGACTCCATGGATGCATTTTGCTCCGTGCCACTCACCGTGTTGTAGTTCCAGATGGTTTTCCAGGACCCGCTGAAGCTCCTTTGCTCAATGACAGCCACACGCCATTGCCTGTTGATGGTCACAATTTGGGAGTTGCCAGCAATGATGACCTGAGTGTGATTGAAGATGCCGCTGGGAATCTGCTGAGACTAAAAACCAAAGGGAAAAAAAGATATTTTGCCTTTGAAGGAAGACAGTGATGTCATCGAATTTTCCAAAAAACCCTTGCTACAATGAGAGGATTGCCGGCCCTCAGGTAATGCCAATCACTTTTCTCCATGTTTTCCAAAATACCCAGAATCAAAGCAGTGGCAGTGGGCAGAGGCCATAAGAATTCTTTTCATGGATTCAGTGAATCATTGCTGCATCTGCAGCTGTCATCTGCTGCCTTTAGAGTTTGATTCCTACTAGTGCAGTGGTATGAGGAAATCCATGCTCAAGGGCCTGAATGGAAAGCTCTGCTCTCTCATTGATCTCTTTCAGCATCTTCATCCTCTCAAATGAGGAGATGCCTGGCAAGAACGGCATTAGGATTGGCTTTGGGCAGCAGCTCAGGATCCCCCGATTGGTTCAAGAAAGCTAAGGGCTAAGGTTTTCTCACCGGGAAATTGCCGTTCCAGTTGCCATTCCAGTTGCCATTCCAGTTGTTGTTCCACTGATTGTTCCAGTTGTTGTTCCAGTTGCCATTCCACTGGTTGTTCCAGTTGCCATTCCAGCTGTTGTTCCACTGGTTGCCATTCCACTGGTTGGTCCAGTTGTTCCAGTTGCCATTCCACTGGTTGTTCCAGTTGCCGTTCCACTGGTTGTTCCACTGGTTGTTCCAGTTGCCGTTCCACTGGTTGTTCCAGTTGCCATTCCAACTGTTGTTCCAGTTGCCATTCCACTGGTTGGTCCAGTTGTTGTTCCAGTTGCCATTCCACTGGTTGGTCCAGTTGTTGTTCCAGTTGCCATTCCACTGGTTGTTCCACTGGTTGTTCCACTGGTTGTTCCACTGGTTGTTCCACTGGTTGTTCCAGTTGCCATTGCTACTGCAGTACTGCAGCTCTACAACTCTCAGGACATCCAGGGTAATGCATGATCCCAGATTCACCTGGGGGCCTTGGAAAGCTGGAAAAGAAAAAATCCCATGGGCTGGTGCCTAAGACCTTGGCTGACGTTCTGCAGCGGGGTTTCTTTGGGTTTTGGGGTGGAAGAGCAGCATCTGTGCCTGAGTCACACCCCAAGGGAAAATAAGGCCAGGTCAGTAACACTCAGAATTGCCATGCTTGCACTCACTGTGAACTTCGTAAGCCATGTAGGTGGTGACTCCGCTGCACATAGCCATGATGTCTGCTCCATAGGAGTAGAGGTTGCTGACCAATCCATTGGTGACAAAGGTGATCCTCTTGTTAGGCCTTCCAAAACCACCAATCAGGTTCTAAAAAGCAATAACTATCTTTCAGCAAGCTCAATGCCAGGATCTGGTTCTTGCTTGTTCTGTTCCTAGCAGTGGGATGATACCTCATGGCTGGGTGTTTGGGTCTAATTTTTTTTTTTAGGGACATCTTTTAATTCCCTGGGGGGCCTGTGGGACCCCTGGCAAGCCTTGAAGGCAGCTCCAAAGGCAGATGGTTCTAAGGCCATCAAAGTGCAGGTAGCCTGAGAGGAGTGGCAGCACAAGGAAATCACTGATGTGGAGAAGAGGCGTGTGGCCGCTCTGTGGAGCCAGAGCTCCTTCCAAGGCATGTGCCCTGTTATTTCCCTTGCCCCTCTTGGGCACCCAGGCTGTCAAATGGAAAGCCAGCATGAGTAGTCTTATCCTGCAGCCCATTCTAACCTGGAACCACAGAGGGCAGCAGCAAGTTTGGGCAGATACATTTCCTGTCAGACTATTTTCAAATGGTGCTTAGGGCCCCTCACTGAGAACTCTGGGTGCTCAAGTAGGACACTTCTTTCTGAAAGCCCCCTGTGAGCTTCATTTCAAATCCTTTCTCCTTTCCTCCTGGAGTGCTTTGTTGCCCAGTCCAAGGCATTGCCTGCTTTCTGGCACTTTCCTCTGAGACCCTTGGTTCCCTCTGCCCTCTCAGCTAGAGCCAGAGGCCTCCTGTTGTGGCTCATCCCATGAATGTGAGAGAAAACCTGAGGAATGGGGAGATGTTCTCTCGCGCCGCAATTAAAAAGGGAGTCTGGCCGTGAGCAGCTACAAGGCTAAGTTCTGAGATGACCCATGGATATTGGTAGTGAAAAGTCCATGAAGGACTTTGGGATCCTGCCTTGGCAATAGGATTAACGCCCTTGAAGGGCTCCTCAGAGCAAGGGTTTGCCCAGCAAGCTGCACAGCTCAGTATCCTCAGAGAGAGTGGAGCTGGGTGAGGGAATAACACAGTCCCTTTCTTTTGGAAAAGCATTCCTACAATTAATTCCTAATCAGCATTACTGTTGAGAGAAAGAAAACTCTACCCCTGGAGACAACCTGTTCATGTCCAGAAAGAAAGAGCTCATGAAGAAATGGACCAGTGCTCTCTGGGGCCAGACCCTGCTACTCCTTTGGAACCTTACCCTGCTCTCTTCTGCCAGACGGGCCAGGTTATCAAAGCGGGGCATCTCATTTCTGTTCATGGTGGAAATGTAGCAGATGTTCTGTTGCGTGACTTTGGTTGCAATGACACCCTGTGAAATGAAAATAATTTAGTGCTCAAAATTCTGTATCTTCCTGCAGTTTACACTCGATAAAGTCAGGATGGAAAGCATAACAAATTCTGAGAGTTTCTACCCTGCATTGTGGACTCCAAACATTCAGAATAAAGAAACAATTGCCATCCATGGGCCAGTTTAACAAGCAGGCAGTCTCCTTGGATGTATTGAAACAAGCCCCATCCTTGCCACTCACCGTGTTGTAGTTCCAGATGGTTTTCCAGGACCCGCTGATGCTCGTTTGTTCAATGATTGCCACACGCCATTGCCTGTTGATGGTCACAATTTGGGAGTGGCCACCAATGATGACCTGAGTGTGATTGAAGATGCTGCCTTGAGTGTTGTTGAAGATGCCACCTGGAATCTGCTGAGACTAAAAAGCCAAGAGAAAGAAAGAAGACATTTCATTTTTGAAGGGAGAGTGATGTCCCCAAAGCTTCTGAAAAATCCCTGCTTCAGTGGAAGAAGTGCAACCCCTTGGGAAGTGCCAGCCCTGGGCTCAGTCTTTTCTAATGGACCCAGAATCAAGTGGCAGTGGGCAGAGACCATAAGAATTCCTTTCATGGATTCAGTGAATCATTGCTGCATCTGACGGCTGCCATCTGCTGCCTTTAGAGGTTGATGCATGCTAGAGCAATGGCTAGAGGAAATCCACACTCAAGGGCTTGCTTGGAAACCACTGCTCACCCATTGCTCTCTTTCAGCATCTGCACCCTCAAGCAGGAACCTCTCAAGAGAGGAGATTCCAGGCAAGAAGGGCATCAGGGTTGGCTTTGGGCTGCAGCTCAGAATCTCCCCCATTTTCTTAATGACAAATAAGGGCTAAGGTTTTCTCACCTGTCCATTGCCATTCCAATTTCCATTCCAATTGCCAGTGATATTCCAATTGCCATTCCAGTTGCCATTGCCATTCAAATTGCCATTCCAATTACCATTCCAATTGCCGTTGCCAATGCCATTCCAGTTGCCATTGCTATTGCAGTACCTCAGATCCACAGCTCTCAAGACATTGAGGGTAATGCAGGATCCCAGATTTGCTTGGAGTCCTTGGAATACAAGAAAGCATGAAACAAAACCCCATGAGCTCATTCTAATGACCTTGGCTGCCCTTCTACAGGAGGGTGGTGGTGTTGCTCAGAGCACACACAGGTATGAAGAATTTCTGCTCTGGGAATGTTTGATCTGTATGAGGGACAGATTCTCTTGGAATCCCCAAAGAGCACTGGCTCTGTGGCTCAGCCAGGAATGCTCACCAAGACCTGCTCTTGAACACCCTTAGGGATTTCCTGTGCAGAAATTGGGGCTCTATTGCACTTTGTTCTGAGAGTCCCAATGGCTGGGCATTGCATGGTGAGGCTGCTGCCGATCCATGGGCCCAGTCACATGGGCTGTGACATTCTGGAAGAATCCTACCATGTGTAGTTCATTAAACTCTGGGGAATGGGATCATTGCCCCAGGGGAAAAATTACAGAGGAGGAAAACCACTTGGTTTAGTGTTGTGAAGCACAAGGGTTTGCCAGCTGCCTGGGTCAACTGATTAGCAAGCTCTGACCTGAAGGACAATGGTTCCTAGAATAACCCTTCTTCCTGACTGCGTATTACAGGGAAGCTGAGGTGTGGGCCAAAACACTTATTAAGCTTCCCAGAAAGGCAAAGTAATGTTTTGGTTTGTGTCATTTATGGGGGCTGTGACCCTGCACTGTTCCAGTCTCGATCTGCCAAGGTGCCAAACCCTTTGTGCAACTGCTGAAGCCCTTGGTTTCTGTCTGCCCCAAAGTGGAAGAGCAGCATCTGTGCCTGAGTCATGCCCCAGGAGACAAAAAGGCCAGGTCAGTAACACTCAGTATTACCATGAATTCACTCACCATGAACTTCATAAGCCATGTAGGTGGTGACTCCGCTGCACATAGCCGCAATCTCTATTCCATAGGAGTAGAGGCTGTTGACCAGTCCACTGGTGACAAAGGTGATCTCCTTGGTAGGCCTTCCAAGAACACCAATCAGGTTCTAAACATCAAAAACCAGCATTCAGCAAGCTCAGTGTCAGGAGCTGGTTCCTGCTTGAGATATTCCTAGCTCTGGGAGGATGACTTGGGGCTGGTTGATTCCCAACTGCTATTAGGGACAATTTTTAATCCCTTGTGGCTTGTGGGACCACTAGCAAGCCTTGAAGGCAGTAGCAAAAGCACATGGGTTGCCCAGCAAGCTGCAGAGCTCAACGTCCTCAGAGAAAGTGAAGTTGGGTGAGGGAATAATGCAGCCCCTTTCTTCTTTTGGCAAAACATTCCTACAAGAAATTTCCAATCTACATTACTGTTGAGTGAAGGGAAATCCTGCCACTAGACATAACCTGATCCTCTGCAGGAAGAAGAAGCAGAAGGGGAAATGAGCTAATAAACTCCAGGGCCAGGAATGTGCTACTCCTTTAGATTCTTACCCTGCTCTCTGCCGCCAGTCGGGCCAGACTATTAAAACTGGGTATGTCAGTTCTGTTCATGATGGAAATGTAGCAGGTGTTCTGCTGTGTGATTTTGGTTGCAATGACACCCTGTAAAATAAAAGTATTTAGCATTCAGAACTCAGTTTCTCCAACTGTTGAGGTTGCAAAGTTGGGATGGAAGCAGTAACAAATACCAAGAGTTTCTACCCCACGTTGTTTACTTCAGATATCAGAATACAGAAACAAGCCCCATCCCTGGGTCACCTTTTTGACAATCCCACTCCCATCCACTCACCCTGTTGTAGTTCCAGATGGTTTTCCATGATAAAGTTTGGCTCTTTTGCTCGATGATTGCCACCCTTGTTTGACTATTGAGCTTCACGCCTTGTGAGATACCGGTGATAGTGATTTGAGAGTCTCCACCAAAGATGATTTGCTGGTTTCCATTTGTCTTCTGAGACTGGAAAACCAAATGGAGCACTTTTAGATGGCAACATTAGTCAGTGTTGTCTCCCTTGCTTTTAAAAAACCCTTGGTACAATAGGAAAAGTTCTGTGCCCCCCCTCTAAGAGCCAGAAGTGGCCTCAGTATTTTCAAACAGACCCAGAATCAAGGCATTGGCATTGAGCAGTAGCTGTAAGAATACTTTTCAAGGATTCCATGAATCATTGCTGCATCTGACACCTGTGATTTGGTTCCTTTAGAGTTTCATCTGTTTGAGAAGACTTCAATTCTTTTCCTTCAAAGTGTTGGAGAAAGAATCAAGGAGATTTCATGAAGCAGGGAATAGAGGCAAAGTAGCCATGCATGTAGAAATTGTTCATTTGTACTCACGTAATCAGCAAGGGCTGGATTCAGGACGAGTCCTAGAAGGACTGCAGTCCAAATCTGAAATGAAAACCAAATACAAAATGTAACTGCAGCTCTGGCTGACAAATCTGGTTATGGGAGTCCTCCTTCCCTTTTCCTAATCTGATGTTCAAGGGTCCTCCTTGGATCCTTTTTTTGGTTTCAACCTGGGATTGCATCAGTGCCCCCAAAGGGAAGCATCCTTGCTTTACCCCAGGGGCTGAGCTGCTCCTTCTGGAGGAGCACGATGTCCCCAGAGAAATCCTCAGTGCTCCAGAGAGGCAGGAGCCTTTCTGAGACATAAAGGAATGGGTTTGAATCAAAGTTTCAGTTCATAAGGTAGAAAAGCATGCATACTTACAGTGAGATGCATCCTGACTGCAGAGCTGATGCTCCGGCAGGTAGAAAGAGCAGTGTGAACCCTCCACCTTTTATATGTTTTCAGAAATCATAGTAAAAATGCTGAGTGTGCAATAACATTATTTTGTCATTTGTTTCCCTGTCATTTGTCCCTGAAAATTATTTCCTGGTGTACTTGATAAACATGGGGATTGTACTTTTGAACCTTTTGACCTCCTGAGTCTGATAGTTATCAATAGGAATCCATTTGCAGTGAAAAATTAAATATGTTTCTAGTATTTTTCTAACATGTACTATTTACTTTTGAAAATTCACATCAAACTTAAGACCGGAGATATCCTAGGGCTTAAACAAGAACATAAAAAGCTTTGCATTAGACAAAATATGTGAAAGCCTTTTTACCTTCCAAAATATACTGTATGTTATCAGGTCACCATAGCACCCACTAAAATGTGGCACTGAGGGTTGAGGCATCTGTGCCTCTGTGGACTTGTCAAAGCAGCCCTGAGACATTTACACCGTTCCAGCTTTATTGATTTACAGTTGTTGGCAGATTTTTCCTCTTAAGTGCATGAAGTTAAAGCAGTTTTGTGAGCAGCTGCACCTTGCTGGCAGTGTTTTACTCTCCTGGGGACAGTATTGCAGCAGGCATTGTAGGAGGTATAGCACCATTTTCTTCCAGTATTGATGAATAATTACTCAAGGCAGCATGTGAACTCTCCCTGAGAAGTTGTACTGGAAGAGGTTTAAATGCCAAAATTGGGATTTTGCAAGAACATTAGTTTTGCAACTTGTCTTTGGAATTGCTTCTGCTTTTTCAAAGGATTTGTAAAAACACAACACAGACCAGTGTAGGTTGATGATAAATTTTACTGAGACTCAACAGCTTCCATACAGAGCAGAAGAAATATAAATGATTGAAAATATGATCAAGAGAAGATTATCAAGGAGAAAAATCTTTCTAATGGGTACACAGTTCTATGAATTTTCTTCTGCAGACTTTGTCAGGAGTAACCACAGTAATAACAGGCAGCTCATTAATGTTAAATTTCAATCATGAAATATCTCACTCCAAGAAGCTTCATCCTGATGAGAAGTTCGATCCCCTTAAAAAGTTTGATCCTGAAAGAAGAAGAAAAAACCAATTAGATTTGAACTGAGAAAATATGAAGGTAAAAATGTAGCTGAAATGCTTCCAACTAGTTGCCTAAAAATTCCAGATTGATGTCAAGAGCTAGAGCCCAGAACCTTCCTGAGAACGGCCGGGCTCCAGGTCACTCAGGAGAGTGACAGACCTGCATTTCCCGAGCTGTGTGTGCATGGATGTATACAAAGCCACAGCAAACACAGGATCTCAGTCAGTGACATGCTCATGTTTGCTTGAATCTTTTGTACTTCTGTCAACCTGTGCGCATTTTGGAGCTCCAGGGCCGTCAGTAGCAGACTCACCAGGAGCTGGGTAAGCGAGGTAGGAGGGGATTCCTCTGCACAGGGCTTGGATGCGTTTCCCATACGGGCTCAAGCTCTGGAGTCTGTTCCTGGAGATAATGAAGCGATTCTCTCTGGTCGGCAGCTGGTAAGGCCCAAGTGCCTGAGCATCAGAGAAACAGCCAGAAAACAGCATTGAGGAGAACCAAAACTGGAGTTCAGAACTGGCAAAGAATATCGAGAGCAGCCTGCCAAGAAGCACCTGGTGGGTGAGAGGCTGGGCATGACCCACCAAGGTGCACCAACAGCCCAGGAACCCCTCAGTGCTTGGCTGACCCCAGCATGGGCAGCAGCTCCAGGGGGATTCTGCCCCTCTGATCAGGTGAGACCCATCTGCAGAGCTGCCCCCAGCCCTGGGGCCCAGGAAGGACCTGGAGCAGCTGGAGAGAGCCCAGAGGAGACACCAGCATGATCAGAGGGATTGAGCAGCTCTCAGGTGAGCAAAGGGTGAGATGATTTGGATTGTTCATGCTAGAGGAGAGAAATTTCAGGTGACCTCATCCTGGCCTTCCAGTACCTGAAGGAGCCAGCAGAAAAGACTGGACGAGACTATTAACAAGGGTCTGGAGTGAAAGGACAAGGAGAAATGGCTTCCCACTGCCAGAGGGCAGGGTTAGATGGGATACTGGGAAGAAATTCTTCCCCATGCGGGTAGGGAGGCCCTGGCACAAGTTGCCCAGAGAAGCTGTGGCTGCCTCCTCCCTGGTAGTATCCAAGACCAGGCTGAACAGTAATTGGTGTTGTTCCTGGGCAATGCAACTTTTGAAGGAACTTTTAGAGCGACTCAGCCCTGCTGAGAATGTTTCTTCAATTCTTGGAGCCTTTTCTCCTGCTCCTGTGTGTAGGAACAAATGCTTTTCACTGACAATCTTTTGCCCCACTTTCAACCACCATCCTACCTTGTCTCCTGGAGGTGGTGTAGGAAAGGGTTTGCCAAGCCAAAACCTCTTGCTGGTTGTAGCAATGATGCAAGTGTTCTTTGAGAAAACCTTGGTTGCAACGTAGCCCTGTTAAACAAAAACCCCTTTTTGTTGCAAACAATATATGGGGAAAGAGAAGTGCGTTGCTAGAGAGAGGTGCTGGTTAGAAGAAAGGCTTCCTACAGTGCAAATAGTCATGGGGAAAGAAAAATATTGGTCCTTTCAATTATATTGTTTAGGCAAATGTGTCATGGAGGCCGACAAGAGACTTTGCTAAAAGGTAAATTGCCTCCTCCAGTAATGCCACGTGTATGGTGTGTTCTGCTGCTGAGGGCAGGTGAAGGAATTTGCTGCTGAAAAGCTAATGCAGCACACAGTGGCCAGCAGAAACAATCCCAAGGCTGAAGGAGCACATTTTCAAGCATGTCATCTAAAATACAATGAAATTTTTTTTATGTTTTGGTGGTTTTTAGAAAGTGTTTGTCTCTCTTGCCATTTTTCTTGTGCCATGGTGGCAGCTACTTACAGTCTCGAAGTCCCAGATGGTTTTCCAGGGCTCAGACCCATCCCTTGGGTTTGTGCTGACCGTGATCCCAGAGTGGATTGAGTTTTCACTGGGCTGCCCATTAAAGTTGTTCTCCATGTTCTGATTTTTGGAAAAGATTAAAGAGGTAAGGATTTAGCTTCCCGGATTCCCAGCAGTGTTTCTCTCTATAAAGCATTAGCTGCAGTAGCTGTGTTTTGGGAAATCACTGCTCTTGGAGATGAGGTTAAAGAGGAGATGATTTCTTGGCTCAGAATGAAGATGGGAAGCCTTTACTTTCTAAGTAATCAAAAGTATTCCTTACTGTTCTTTTCCCCGCGGGATCTTGCTGGCACCAGATTACTTACAGTATTCTACTGTATTTTGTGGTCAGATCAATCATGTTAATATTTATTTCTCTCCACATCATTTATTTCAGTGTTTATGCTTATCTGAGGACAGACTTCCCTGATTCCATGTATGGTAACTTTCTTTCCCCCCTTGATACACCAAGCATGGAAATAATTTCTTAGTTATCGTTGAAAAATTAAAACACAATTTTCTTCTAAGTATCAGACTTTAAAAAGCAGCTTCACTTCCAGAAACCCATTTCTCAGAGGTAAGAGCTAAAGCCAGTTGTTCTTGTGGCAGTGGTGAGTAGCTGTGTGTAGCTCTATACTTACAAGGTTGGCAAGAGCAGGAGCCAGGAAAACTCCAAGGAGAGAAGCAATCACAACCTGAAATGAACATTTGGAATTCAAAACTTGTCAAGATCATCAAGACGTCAAATTATTTGCTGTCTTAAAATAATTTTGGCTTCCTGTTTACTGTGTGTACAGACTCAGCACTTTCTGCAGTGGGGTGCAATTGAAGAGGATTGAAATATGCAGGAGAATTATTTGTTGATGATTTCACAGAACACATGCATAGAAATGGCTCTTAGCCCCAGCACTGCACCTTGCCCAGGCAAGAAGGGAGTTCTGAAAACTTGCCCAGCCCCAATTCAATAACTTATTGGAAAAAATGTGCTCTCAAATATTTTCTAAGTAGGAGTGAGCTTTTCACCTCGAGCTTTTGATGTCAGACATGGAGCAGATCTGAGAAATGTCCATGTGCACCTGTTGTGAAGAACTGGAATATGGGTGCACATTCCAGCTCTGTGCCTGGAACACAGCAGCAAAGGCACCTGAGCATCTTCACAGTGATCTCATCCTCCAAATACTGGACTAACAGTCTAAAGGGAGGCACAGGCACTTCTGTTCAGAAAACTGGGACATCAAACATTTGTTACCCCTTTATAAAGCCACAGAGTTTCAACAACCGACAAGCTTGCTGTGCTCGGGTTTGTCCGAACCACTGCTGAAAACTTTTGGAGAAATTTCCTATTTATGATGAAAAATTCTTTTCAGATAACTATTGTGAACAATTATTCTCTTGAAGACAATCCTGTGAGCATTGAATTGGTCCCAGATTTTATCTCCTTCAAAGGAGGATTTTGATGAAAAAGGTCCAAGTCGGACTCAGAGTATTTAAAAGTAATGCTTGGGAATTTTCCCTGCACCAGTTTCAGGCTGCTGTATATACCTCAGTGTCACCATCCTGCACTTGGAGTCTCTCGTGTCACACTCTCAGCAAACAGCTGAGCCCTAACTTTATGTGACTTGCTGAGACTGTTGGTTTGCCTCTGAGTGGTGAAGGAGAGAATCTTGTCCTGTGGACGTGTCACGAGTGTGTGTCGCCCCTGGAACAGAGCACTTCTCTCTTTCATGTTTGAGCATGTGGAGCTCCATCCCTGCCAAATGGAAGATTTCTCCCCTGCAGTCCCCACCCCTTTGGCATTTTCCCTTTGAAAATGCCCTTTGGCATTTTCACTTTGTCAGAAATCACTAAGAGTTCACTCAGTGCCAAGAAAAGCTCAAAACTATTTAAAAGCTGCCCAGACTTAAGAGTTTTATGAGAAAGTGATAGGTATACTTACAGGGAACTCCATTTGGATGGTAGGCCCAGCCAGCTCTGCTGCTAATTGATGTGTACTCTTACTTTTTATACATAATATCCCAAAGTTAAATCTGAAAATGGGTTTGCCTTATTGGCAGGTGCCCTGTGTTCACAGAAGCATGACGAGTTTCCTGGGGAAGTGCTCTGATAAGAGGAGGCTTTGATACCTGGCTGATTGAATTCGTGGCATACAGGGAGGTGAGAGAAAAGTGCTCATGGTAAGCTCAGTGTATTGAGCAGCCACTTGTAAATGGAAAAAGAAATTATAAGCAGGAGCAGAGCAGAGATTCCCAGTAAACTTGCAGTGATGCTTTGTGCCAATGTGTCAAAGGACTCAGCCTGAAGTTGTGCCTCTGACCAAAAGCACCATTCAAAGCAAGGGGTGGTGATCTTGCTGTGTTAAAAATATTAAGTCTCTGTTTGTCAGATGTGGCCATGAGTCTTCACAGAGCCCCTTCAGGAGAGTAGCATCTGATTATGGACTAAGGACTGATTTGAGAAAGGAACCATAAATTTGAGGTGGCAAGGTTCACTGAGGGATCCTGAGCCACAGCTTTGTAAGATAAGCCTCACTCTGCCTGAGGACTGGCCAGGGTGAAGTTAGAGGGGTTCAAACCCTTCTTAGACAGCTCCTTCCTTCAGCTACCTCATATTGGAGGGTGCCTCTAGGACTGTGGTGCTTGGGTTTAGACACATACCTGCTGATTTCAGGGGTGTTCCTGGGAGATGTGTGATGAACTGTGGACAAAAGGTCTCCAAAAAGCAAGGCGTGCCTGTTGGAATTATATCAAAGGCTTTGCCTGAGACAACCAGCTTGGGCTGTGTCACAATCACATTAATTAGGCAAATGCTTTTCAGAAATTAACCTTTAGTTTTTGTCCTTGTCTGATAGGACCAGCAGAGTTCAGTCAGTGCAATGCAAGGTGCAGATCATGGCTATTGTTGTAGTTTTCCTGCAGTAAACAACTGCTGCTCTCCCCTGCTGCTCTGCCCTTACCTGTGCCTCAGCACTTGGATGCTGAGGGAAATAGGAGCTGCTGCTTCTCAAGTGTTCTTCAAACAAAATTGCTACATGAAGGCATAAGCACTGAGGAAAAGGTAAATTACCCTTTTATTTTAAACTTGTGGTGCCTGAACCCTGTTAGAGTCCTGCTGTGAAATACTTGACTGTTGAAATCTATTCTGAGTATTTCTGACATACCTGAAATCTTAAGATAAAGAATCTTTTGAGAAGAAGGGACAGAGCCAGCTTTAAAGAGAAGTGCAACATCAGCCTAATTAGTCTAACTGGGTTTAGCAGAATTTTATATCTGTTTATGTGTTTTCTGATATATTGCTTAGCAGCACAGCATTGTTACACTTGAGATAACATTTTCTCATGTGGACTTAGGTGGCATAAAGCAAATGTGTACAATTTCCTTTTTT
This sequence comes from Ammospiza nelsoni, assembly GCF_027579445.1. Lineage (NCBI taxonomy): Eukaryota > Metazoa > Chordata > Aves > Passeriformes > Passerellidae > Ammospiza > Ammospiza nelsoni. The sequence continues at coordinate 720,913 of NC_080662.1, forward strand.
TCTTTTTCCATTGAGGCCTGTTTGCTGAGAGATATTTCTGTACAATCTCCTTCTCCTTTTTTTTCTGATAAGAGAAATTACAGAAATGTGTTTGCTGTTAGTTTGAGTTCTTGTTTTATTGGGAGGGAACCAGCCTTGATTATGACCTTCCAGCAGCAAGCAGAGTGTGATTCATCCAGGTGCCAGCCCTGGCTGGTGCAGGATAGCAGATGAGGAGGAGTCCAGGCAAGGTCAGAGTCCCCTGGGAGCACCAGAGAACATTCTCAGGGCGACATCCTGGCCGTTGGCATTCTCACAAAACACAGAAATCAGTGGGGATTCTGAGGGGGAATCCCCGTCCTGCCTTCTGTTTGTGACCTTGTGCACAGCACAGAGCCTCTGGGCTTTGGTGTCACTGCCTGGCGAGCTGGGCAGGCCAGAGGTGCCCCAGGCTGTCCTGTGAAGCACAGCTCCTGTTCCCAGCTCTGTCACTATTTCAGTCCATGTTCCTCTGGATTTTGGTGTCACTGCCTGGCGAGCTGGGCAGGCCAGAGGTGCCCCAGGCTGTCCTGTGAAGCACAGCTCCTGTTCCCAGCTCTGTCACTATTTCAGTCCATGTGCTCTGCCCATGGGGAAACTGCTCAGAAATGAGCAGCACCTCCTGCCAGGAGTCCCTGCACACAGAATGGAATGGAATCATAGAGTCCCACAAAGGTTTGAGTTGGAAGGGCATTAAAGATCCTCCAGTTCCAGCCCCTGCCATGGACAGGGGTGCCACTCACTGTCAGGTGGCTCAGGGCTCCATCCAATATTTTCAGTGACAGAAATGGCTGAAGAATTGCTCTGTTTGTTGGCTGACATTGAAGCCACCATGGCACAGGTGTTTCTTCCCAGCCTTTCTCTGCAGACTATCAAACAGGCTGTTAGAGACTGTGTTTCAGAAGACAAAATGCAGTTTGTGTGAATAAATAAATAGCAGTGTTATTCCCGATGACATTTAATTCTAGACAATATCCTGTTAAATATTTAAAAAAATAGAATCAGCAATACTAAAGTTTAAACCAGTGAATAATGGCCATTTGCAGAGTGATTGATTTACTGAGACTTACTGAGTGCTTTAAATATATCTGGGTCAGGTTATCTGTGCCAACCCAAAATTCAGATAGGAGGCTTACGACATGTAGATATGGACTTGTTCGAGTCATGAAGGAAAGTTCTGTCAAGTGTTTCCCACACCTCCTGCAAGATATAAAAGTTGAAGGTCTCTGGGATTTCCTTGCCTTCTTACCTTCTGCGCCTCTTGCTCTCATTTGAAAGAAAAATGAAGAGATTTGTGAGTATATACATTTCTGTTGGACTTTTAATATTTAATAATGTAAGTTCCTCATTTTTAAAAACAAAAGGATAGAGAAGATGCTCAAGTAAGTGGTACAATACAGTGGCACAATAATATGATCTTGGGTAGAAAGAGGAGAACTTGCGTTTCTTGGGTCAGCAAAGTCAGTGGAAGCCTCACTTGAGCAAAGAATGCAGAATTTGGTACAGTTCAGAAAGGGAGTTTGGTTATGATTAAATGATTGCAGTTATAGAGGCAAATCAAGAGGTAACATGGCATCAAGGAGGGACTTGTGAAAATTGCAGAAACGCCATGGTTAAGTTATTCTGCTTTTTCAGCTACAGGCAAAGGAGAGCCTGATAGCAAATACTTGACAATGAGGAACTGCAGTTGTTTTCAGCTAATATACATGCTAAGTGGGGGATTTTTCAAACTGATGCTCAGCTCCTTCCCTCAGTTCATGGACTGGGTGTTTTTATGGCACTGCCTGGTGTTTCTGACAGTGAGAATTCTGCTTCCTTTTACAGGCTGCAGCCCTCATTTGCCTGGGAGTCTTTTGGGCTCAGACTTCTGCATTGAACGTGAGTAGAGGGACGAGCCTTGTCCTGCACATGGGTATTTAAAGTGTGTTGGATCCCTGGGCAGGGGGAATAGAACAGGAAGAAAACCACAGTAAAAACTAAAACCAACAAGTTGTTTATTGTCAAGTGTAGAGAAAAAGAGCTTTTGCCAGAGGTTCTGTACAGGTGCAAAGTAACGAGTCAGGGGGACAGAGCCCCCTTAGCTCAGTCAAACATTTGGAGACTGGAGCAGTCCCTGCCAGTCCCTGCTGCCCAGAATGACTGGGATGTCCCATGCAGGTTTTCCCCAGCCTGCAGAAGGGCCTGTTTTATAACTCACCTCCATCTCAAGAGCCTCCTCAGACTGCTCCAGGGTTCTTAAGGGAATTGGTATTTACATGAGCATAAAGCATTGGGGGTTGTTGTGCCTGCTAAAGATGGAAGCCAGGTGATGAACACTGATTCTGTGCTTTTTACCAAAGACCTTTGTGCTGCACGATCCCATCAGCAACTATGTCACTGGCACCATGACCATCCACAGCGAGGAGCAAATCGTCGATGTCCACGTGCGCTCCGGCGTCTACTCCTCTGACACCATCTTTGACTACACACATGTGAGTAAATCCAGGGATCCATCTTTGACTACACACATGTGAGTAAATCCAGGGATCCATTTTTGACTACACACATGTGAGTAAATCCAGGGATCCACCCCAAATTAACCCCTGAGGATGTTTTTAAAATCAGAAATTATTTTAGAGTATTCTCACCACATCTTGTCCCTGAACACTGTTTCTTTGAGGACTCCCAGCACCTTTCCTCCTCCCTTCTTCCTCCCTTCTTCACCTGTACAATGGGGCAGTTTAGAAGACTTGTAATGAGACTTGTGGTGGCAGTTCCTGGAAGTGAAGAAGGTCCCTGGGCTGGAGGTGGGGATGGACTGCCAGCACTCATGGGCAGCAGGAATCTGTCAGAAATGATGCTTCCAGTCTCAGGGACAGGCACCAGGACAGGCTGGCTCCATTCCCCAAAGGAGAGAAAGGAACTGCAGTCATCCCACAGCAGAACCTCTGCAGCCACTAGCTGTTCCTTCCAGGTTGCCCCAAAGAGTAGAGAGCACCAGCTAATGTCAGCATTATTTAAATAATTTCTGATGATTTAACCTCCACTCTTTCCATCCCAGGGGTACATTGCCACCAGGTTGTTCTCACGAAATGCCTGCTTTATCATGAAAATAAAGAAGGAAATCATCCCAGACCTGCAGGAGATTGGACGTCTGGCTTTTGAGAGAGAGGTGACTGTGGGGAACCCTCTGCTGGCAAGGGAGGGGTGGGAGCAGTGTGCTGTGAGAGGGACCCTCCACTCGGCCCCCAAGGCAGCTCAGGAATGACTTGTGCTGTCCTAGCAAGGATGCAGCTGCTCTGACAAGACACAGCTTGAAGGGAATATCATGCAGAGCATTCTTTTAAGATAAGGAAACATCATGGCTCCCCTGCAGTTTTACAGAGGGTTGTTCAGGTGTCTCAAGCTGTACAATCCCCTGTTCTTGGCACTGATGTCATTTGGCCATTTCCAAGTGATCACAAGATAAGTTCAGGCAAACTTTCCCTTTATTCATTGTCCTGCTGATAATTTGACCTTGACATTGCTTGAAATTTATTTCTTTTCAGAACAGAAAGTAGAGATCAAATTACTTTGATCAGATTTTGACTTCCTTATTCAGGCTGAGGTTTCAGAAGGAGACTGGAAGTATTGCCTGGAGGTGAACTGGAGTTCTGGCCCAGTAGCAGATTTACAGCAAAACCTGGTGCCAATAATGTAACTTATTATGGCAGCAATAGAGCTCAGGCTTGCTGTGTTGGCACAATTAATATCCAGTGAATTTTGTTACTGAATAGATTGAAATTATTTTTTAATTTAAAAGCATGAAGCTCCTTTATCTAATGTTCTTTTGTGAGGCACAGGAAGGTAATTTTGGGTTTGGGAGCCTTCGCAAAGGGCGTGCCAGTAGAGAGAAGCTAAAGCTACACTTCTGATGGTGTTTAACCTTTTCTTCTCAGACCATGAGGGATGTATACTCTCCCAATAATGTGTGGGCCCTGTTCCAAGCTGGCAACTCCAGGCTGGGGCATCTTAAAGACTGGGTTCTCTACGGGAAGCACATTGAGAATCTCTGCACAGGGCTGCCTCTCTACGAGCTGGTGGCCACCGAACGTAAGTCACAGGCCAGGGCATTGTGGCACTTCCTCCCCCTTGAACCCAAATCCTCCTGCTACCCTGGAGCTGTGCAGGCATTTCTCCCCCTTGAGCTGCACCACAAATGTTCTGCATGGTTCTGAGACAAACAGAAGCCTTGAATGGGGCCATAGTTGGGGGTTGAGATTTGTGTGTTTGAGACTTTTCCTAGCTGGATACAGGGATCCCATCGGGTAAGGAGATACTGAGATATATACTGATATAAATACTGATACCATCTTCCTTTTCTTGTGATTTTTTAGCACTAACAAATGACGATGGCTGTGCCAGTGCTGGCATTCCAAGCATTTTGGGACTTAAAATCTGTGAAGAACTCATTGCAAATGAATATTGACATTTCTGTTGCAAGGAAATGCCTTTTTGCATGTTTTAGTGATGGTAACCATGTTCTCCAGCTGGAACAGAACTTGGGTATGAGGCTCAACCTGCCTATGCAAAGCTTTGATGCATAACAAGCCTATGACATACAAATAAATAGAAAGCTTTAATAAATAAATAGAATGCTTTGTCTGTTTCTTCTACCCAACATCAGAACACAATGGCAGTGGGCCTTGTGAGTTGCCCTGCAGAAAAGACAAATTTCCCCAAATTTCCCCCTTGGTCCATTCCTGTGCTGGGGCTGCAGCATGGCCCAGACATTGGTTTGTGCTTCATAAAGAGAAGAAACAGAACCAGATTAGATTTTTCCAGTGGAGAACTTCACTTTGGCATCAGCATCCAGGTGTTGGCTCACCTTGTGTAGCGTGGCTGGGGGAGGGAGCAAGGAGCTGAATGAAGGTAAAGGGGGGGAGCAGATCCACACGTTTGCAGAGCAGCTTGAATGCTGCAGGGCCAGTGGGAATTTGCAGCACTTTGAGTGAGTGCAGAGATTTTCCAGCCTGGCCAGAGGACACTGCCCCAGCCCTAAGAGATTTGTGCTTGCAATAAAGTTTTCCTTTCACACAATGGCATAAAGAGCTGGGACCACTTGGTGAGTGTCCCAGGTGTGCTTTGTGCCAGGAGCTGATGGAAATCCAGGATGGGGCCACCTGCCTGCTCTGGGGCAGATCCCAGAGGATGGCTGAGCTCTCTCAGCCTTCCCTCCAGGCTCTGGAAGGGCTGTGTATGTTTAGGGGATGAACACTGAATGTTTACTGTTTATGGGAGCCTTGAGTGGCTGCCAGAGGGCAAGAACTGGCCCCAGGTCTGCAGTTGGTAATTTTCAAATCACGCTCCTGGTCAAACCATTGGCTATTTAATAAAAGAGCATTTCATCACATGGTGAAGCTTTTCTTTTAGATTAATTGTATTCATGACAGGCTGCAGGTTCTTGTGGTCCAAAAAAATGTTTCTAGAGGGTCAAACTTTGTTAATTAAATCCAGGAATAGTTGGATTTGTGGACCCTGCAACCAGCCTCAATACCTCATTATCTGCACCTCTCGGGGTGCAGCCCCCAACAAGAGAGGAGGAAGCACAGGAAGACCCATAAACGACACAACCCATGTGGTCATGCTCTGATTCCCACAGTTTTCCAGAGAAAAACTCTGGAAAAGTTTTCCCTCTGCTCCCAAATTGCTGCTCTGAATTCACAGCCCTTGAGCCTCCCTGTTGGTATCACCCACAACCACAAAGATCATGCTAGAAAGGGCTGCAGAGGAAAATAAATTTATTCTCTATTTAAAATAACTAATCACAGGACAAACAGGAATGTACAGCCAGCTCTGAACAAACCAGAGAAAAGGACTTAGGCAGGAGAAAGAAGTTTGATATTCTATTTATCGATACTGTATTTGCCCTTGCTATTTCCTGCCATTTCATTCTTTGTTGACTAGGCCACAGTTTACAATATGCTTTATGGACCTGTCTGGGATTATAATAAATCTGTTTTTCTTATCTTGCAGGTGCTTGATATTAAAACTGGACTACAGGGAAAGCCCAAAGAGGTAAAAATTGGAGCACAGCCCGACCCTCTGGCGGTCCCCTCCTGTCAGGAGCTGTGCAGAGCCACAGGGTCACCCCTGTTCCCCCTTTTCTCCCTCTGAGCCCCTTCCCAGCTCCCTCAGCCCCTCCTGGGGCTCCAGACCCTTCCCAGCTCCATTCCAGTCTCCAGACATACTCCATCCTCTCAATGCCCTTCTTGCCATGAGGGGCCAAAAGCTTATTAATATAATTAATATATTAACATAATCAACTTTTAATTCTATCAATCAGTTAACCCAGAGATGCTCTGTGTGATGTGAAACCCCTGCTGGCCTGGAGCCCATCAGGTATCAGAATCTTTGGGGGTCCCTTGCTGGTAGAGGATCTTTGTGCTTTGTGATCCATTGGGATTCTTCTGGCACTGTGAGGTTTTCCAGGGAAATGGGTGGAAAATTCCCAGTGGTTTCCATGGGAGGCACCCAGAGCCCAGCAGCCAATCCCAGGATCAATGGTGGAGTTGTGTTCTCAGGGCACAAAGTTGTGTTCCCAGGGCACAAAGCCCACGGCTCGTCCCGATAACCACCCAAGGTCAAGGTGCAGCGGGACAAGGTGGAGCTCCTTGGCACTGAGCTGGCACAAACTGAGCTCCTGGAGAGCAGCAGAGCCCCAGGAATCTGCACAGGAGAGAGACAGGGCACAAACTGAGCACCTGGAGAGCAGCACAGCCACAGGAATCTGCACAGGACAGGGACAGGGCACAAACTGAGCACCTGGAGAGCAGCACAGCCCTGGGAATCTGCACAGGAGAGGGACAGGGCACAAACTGAGCACCTGGAGAGCAGCACAGCCACAGGAATCTGCACAGGACAGGGACAGGGCACAAACTGAGCCCCTGGAGAGCAGCAGAGCCCCAGGAATCTGCACAGGACAGGGACAGGGCACAAACTGAGCCCCTGGAGAGCAGCAGAGCCCCAGGAATCTGCACAGGACAGGGGCAGGGCTGCCCTGCTGCCTCTGGAACCCAGAGCTGCCACCAAAATGAAAAGGGAGCCAGTGCACGAGCTTAGAGCCAAAAACACATTGGCTGGAAGAGCCTGGAGAGGGAGAAGGTGTCAGGATGAGATTCAGGATCTTGAAAGCTCCTGATGCTCCCAAGAGCTCCTCTCCACCAAATAGCCCCTTCTGGTTATTATCTAACTTCATCTATCCCATTATCACATTATCTAACTTGCCAGCCAGGCGTGTTCTGTGAAAAGCAGGGAATTGATTTGGTGTGGAATATTCTGAGCTGGAAGGGACACACTGGGAGCTCAGTGGGAGGGTCTGGCTGTGCCTCAATGAGAATCTGTGAATGTCCTGGCCCGTGAGCCAGGGCAGATCTCCAAGGAATACACCCCAGCCCTGGTGCAATTATTTCTTTCCACTGGAGAGAGATTCCCATTGTCCACTAGATGGCAAATGGTAACAGCAACCTCGGCCCTCGGGACCGTGAGATGGGCTACAAACAGCGACTGCAGGCTCAAAAATAAAATAGATTCAATCCTCTCACCCTGTTCCCCAGGAAGTAAAATCTGAGTGGGGATACAAAGCATTAGAATTCATTCTTCCAGGTTTTCAATCCTGTGGGATGTTTATTTTCACTTGTAATTACGCCCCAATTGGTGACTAACTGATTTTTTGATTTCTTAATGATTTTAATATTTCTTTATTACATATTTAGATATATTTATGAAAATATAAAAATAAAAATAAAATATAATCTAAAATATAAATATTATGTTTAGAATTCATATAATATTATTTGTTATATTATTAACAATTAATAATATTAATAATATTATAAGCTACATTTTTAGTATATAAATATATTTCTATTTATATACTTTTCTATATTCTATTATATAATGAGACACTGCCTTTGCATGGCCACATCCTCTGCTGAGTTTGTGTCTCTCTCACTCCTGCCATTCCTTTTCTCTGCCCTTTTTTGCAGCTGACCACGAGGCAATTCCCACTTTATTTAATTTTCTGAGGGTGTGTGCCAGGAGAGGATGGTGATTCAGACCTACTCAAGGTTGCTCCAGCCGTTTTTTGTTGGGTAGAAAACCAAATGTAGCATAAAGTCAATCCTTTTGTAGCAGTGCTGAAAGAGGAGAAAACATCTTTTAAAAATCAGTTTGGAATTGCTGGGATTGGAGCTGATGTGGGCACCAGGCTGCTGTGACAGCTCCTGACAAACCAAGCCACGGATCCACGAAATTCCCAATTTTGTAGAGACATTGAGGAGCTGCTGCCCCTGGACCCTCGTTTGCTTTGCCTCTTGTGAGCTGTTTTTTAACAGGTGCCAAGAAAAAAAAAAGCCATTTGGGTGTGCTGGTGAAATTCAGAGAGGAATCAGGTCTTCAGTTTGATTTTCCAGGTGAGGAGCCTTCAGCAGCTGCCCTGTGAGCTCTGTGCCCTGACCAAGGCCCAGCTCCTCTGAGCACCCCAGAAAACAAAGCTGCAGAAGCCAGGGGGAACAGAACATATTTGTAATTTCTGCTGCAGTTGAAGTCAAAATTAGTGAGGTGTCTGAGCCAGTTTCCCATAAACAAAAGGATGGAAAAGACAAAATTCGATATTCAGCTGCATGGCAGTCATAGCAGAGAGAGGCCTCTGACAACCTTAATTTACCCAGTATAATCCCAGTCACAGAGTTACAAAAAATAGAATATAATACACTTTCATCTTTGAATTTTTAAGGCTAAACTTTAAAAAGTATTTTTAATGAATAAATCTTCTCTACTGCTATGCACAATTTGCTTTCCCTTTCTGATTCCAGCCCTAACATTAAATAAACAGAGCAAATATTAGACATGCTTGTCTAATTTTTCCTCATGTTTTGCTGATGTGATTACAAGCTGTTGACTTAGTCATTAATATCTCATGCTGAGATATCAGCTAACACTGCCAGAAAATATTCCATCTCTGCTTAGTACTCAAGTTGTCCATTTAGTAATTCCATGTTATTAATCAAAATTGTCAGCAAAATAATTTCTGCTGACCCGAGTCTGTTTTTTTCCCCCATTGTTGAAGATTTGGACTCCTCAGTTCTCAAACCCAAGGACAAAATTTAGAGATTATTCCAAATAATTTTGTTCATTTAGAGCTTTTAAATGGAGCTCTGACTAAGAAAAGAATGGAATCCCTCAGAAAACCTGCTTGGACACGGGGCTGACAAGGAGAGGGGACGGGTCTGGGAGGCTTCTGAAAGGTTTTGCCCTGCAGTCTTGTTTGTGTCAGTGTCACTGAGCTGCTCAGAGTTTCCTGGAGTTTGACACCCACATGAATACCAAAGCACCACAAAACAACTGTGTGATGAGAGGAAGAATTTCAAAAATGTAAAATTAAAACTTTCTCTTGACCTTTTTCTGTCAAACTCTTCTGTGGAGGGAGTGTGATAAAAAGCCTGCAGAGTCCAAACCCCTGGGATTAAACAGTAGCTCCACTGTTTATTAGCACTGCTCTCACTCTGTGTGAAGATATCAAATAGGAATTGATTTATTTTTGACCATGACTCACCAGGTTTGGATTAACTGGGAACTAAATTAATAAATTGTGTGACCATAATAGGTATTACATTTTTAATATTATGAGAGACTGCATCCATATTTACCAAGGCATGTACCTAGCTCATGGGAGGGGAGACAAATCAAGAGATTTTGAGACATTTCTGATCCCATAAATGACATAATGATAAATTATATCATTAAATGGGCTGGGCAGTGAACTTGGTGAGTGCTACAAATTTCCCAGTCCAAAGCCCAATCATGGAAGTGGCAGCTCCTCCAAATATCTGCAGGAGGAGCAAGGACAGCAGGAGCTGGGAGCTCCAGGGCCTTTTACTGCACGTGACTGGCAGGACACTGACAGCAAGGCCATGAACAGCTCCTTTTTCCAGCTCTTTTCTTTCTGTTTCATTTCCTCAGGCTTTGCACTGGTGTGGATCTCACAGCTTCTCCTCGTGTCCCTGTGCTGCTGACCCTCTGGAGCAAATGCAGGAGGATGGAGGATGGAGTCCCTGCCTGGAGCTTCTGCACCTCAGCAGGATGGAAGGAGGGGAAAAGGGAATTTCCAGAGGCACTGCAGGTAGTTTGTGTGCCCTGCAGGTTTGTGGGGTCCCCACACGAAGCCAGAGGTGCTCCAGGCCAGGAGGAGCTGGTGGCACACAGGGAAAGGAATTCCCTGGGCCAGGAGGAGCTGCTGTCCCTCCGTTTAAGGAATTCCTGTCCTTTCCTTCTCCCTTTCCCTCTTCTCCCTGATTTTCTCCTTGATCACACAGGCTGTAAGGCACTGCCATATTTCTCCCCCCACACCCTTTCAGTAAATACCATCCTTTCATTTTCCAGTGCCATCTGAAATGGGATAGAGCCCCTGGGAAGGGCCCATTTATGGACAGGGAATCCAGAGCACAGCCATGAACCAAGGCATACAGGAATAAGGACTTGGGCAGATGCAGGAATGGAAACTAATTTTAGTTATTCCATTGCAAGCTCATCACACTGTCAGTGTCACACTCCCCTTTATCTCCCATCTCACACCCAGCAGTTACCTCATGCCACAGCTATCTCCTGACAGGAACCGTTGTGGGGCATTTTTGCAATAATTCCATCCCTGTATTTTGGAAAACCTCAAATCACATGCTGTGGTTGCTACAGCACGTTTGCATCCCTCTCCTGCTTCCCTGCAATGGTGTGACTGAGGTCCCTGATTAGGGAGCAGCCTTGAGCCAAAATTCCTGAAAAAATAATATAAAAATAAAGGACCAGAGAAACATTTTTACACATTTTAAAATAAGCCTACTATGCAGTAACAATTTAATGAAATTTTGAAGGTGCAGACTGCTGAACCAAAACCCACATGTGGGGAAATCAGATGTGACAGTATGAAACTGGCAGATTTTTATCCCCTGGGGAACTATTCATGCCCAGAAAGCCCAGGGGGAACTGAAGCAAACATTGATCCCCTTCTCCTGGAGAGGTTCCCCCTCTGAGGCTGCTCTGAGCCCCTGGCTGAGGGCAGGTGTTCCTCCCTCCCAAAAACCAGCAAAGGAAGGTTGAGGATGCTTCAAAACCACTTCACATTCTTCTGAGGAGCATCTCGGCCTCTGGAGCTTAAGGGACCCCTCTGTGACCTCTCTGCAACCCAAGCTGCCCAATGAGCACCTAGTGCCAATTAAATGGGGTCATTAGATTAATTTTTAATTAATGGTTCAGTTGTGATGCTTATTAATGTTCCCTCAGCTACCTCAGGTGATCTAGTTAGCATTGATTTTTTGGAAAGCAACTTCTTTCTAGGATATTGTAAATTGCAGTGCATATGGAGGGGGGAAAAGGAGAAACCATCTCAGTGACATGAAATAAATCCCTTCTGTTACACAATTCAACTCAGAAAAAAAAAAAAAAAATTATCAGTGTGTTAAAATCATCAGCCTGCAGCTTAAGGAAACAGGAAGCTGCTTTCATATCAGAGCTGCTTTTCTATCAGATGTGTTCTCTGGGTATCCCTCATCTGGCAGATCCCCAGCAGGGTCTACATGGAATAAGTCAGGAAACCCAGCACAAGCTGCTTTGTGTTCAACCCCTGCACTCTGCCATTGTTCAAGGACTTTTTATCAAAGCCAGAGCGGAAATGCGAAAACACTTGGAATGTCTGAGCAGGAATTGTGCTCCTAATGAGCCACTGAGGCAAGAAGGCTCTGGTGGGTGAGCAGCTCTTACAATGATCTCTTTAATTGAATAATATCTGCATATATATATATACATATATATATATATATATATATATATAAAATCAGTGAATTTTTGAAATTAATATTGAAGCATTGAAAAATGCTTCAATATTGAGCATTGAAAATGCTCTGGAGGCATTTTCACCCTCATGACGAATGTCCTGTGTCACTGGCTGTGATAAGCAGCCCCAAAAACTTTCCTTTACAGGACTCACTGCTGTGCTGCATTGAAGATTTGAGGCTAAGCCAGCTCTCAGGGGTTTTAATGTTAACCTCACTTCCTGTGGAAGTAAAGATCTTAATTTGGTGATGAATCATCACCAAAAAGAAGACTGCACTTTTCTCTTAATTAAAAGAAGCCAAAGACCAAACTGCTCCAAGATTTCCCCAAGATTCCTGTGCTCAACTCTGGAAAGCCAAAATATGCAAAGATCAGATTTGATAAAGCTATGGAGGATTTCTAGATAGCCATGAACTCCACAGTGAAGTCTAAATTAATCTTGCTAAGCTCAAATATCTAATGTGGTGTAGCAGTAACCTCAGTAACACCCTTTTCCTCTAGCATTAGGTTTCCCACATTCAGAAGAAGAAAAGTTGAATAAAATGAAGTTGAAATGCTATGTCAGTGTCTGCCTCCACAGCAGCCACGCTGCACATGATTTTCACAAAAATATTGATATTTAAATAAAAACCTAGAGGATGAATTTAAGACAGGCATGCCTTGAGCATGGTTCTCATTGTTGTGGCTGTTTGTGAAGGATTTGGGCAAATGACAAAGGAAGAAAATTGCAGAGATGGGGCAGCAAATCACTGGATGTGCTCAGACAAAAAGCAGAGTCCAGAAAACCCAGCAGGGCAGTGGTTTAGTCCTTGGGTGCAGCTCGCAGTGCCTGCAAGGCAAAGCTCTGCAGCACGAGCAGAAATGCCTCTTTATCTTGAGTGCTGAACCCCTCGGGGACAGGCAGCGAGCTCTGACCACACTGCCAAAACAAGAGCACTTTGGAAAGTCTGTGGAGAACATGGAGGTTTAAGTGGAAATTGTTATCTCTGAACCAGACCAATTTTTGCTCACTTTTTGTTGAAATTTGCACACTAACACAAAAAGCGCCATTAATTTTAGCACATGTTTTTGCAGAGTCATTTCTGTGTTTTTCACACTGTGTCCCTGAGCTGTTTGGATTGATGAGAACTGAAATCAGAGTCACCTGTTGGCCTGTGTGTGTTTTCAATAATTTTTATTTAGCAGTGCTGTGACCTAATCAAGTACAACCGTGATTTGTCAAGTCACATGTAAAAGATTAATGAAATAAAGATTTTTTGAATCGTTTGCGAATGGATGCACCTCAAGTTGGAAACGACCCAGAAGCATTACCAAGGCCAACTCCCTGCTCCTTGAGGGATGTGATTCTCCTTGCTCACCCTGAGTTCTTCTCCTCCACATCCAGGGCCTGGTGGTACCACCAAAGCTCTTCTCCCAGGCTTTGCAGAAGAACAGAATTTTTTCCCAAAGAAATTCCTTCTTAATGCAAAGACCTGACTCTAAAACAGTTTTGAGCAGGTCAGAGGGAGCTGTTGTTTGCCCTTGGTGTGAGGTGGGTGCGTTTGGAGAGAGGCTCTGTGGATCCTCGTGTGCGCTGCAATCCGCGCGGATGGAAACGGTTCACGGACAGCAGCAAAGTCAGCTACCGGAGGGAGAGAGGAAGGGCAGCTCCTCTCTGAGGAGAAACTTGTCCTATCTCTGCGAGTCCCGCTCAGAATGTTTACAAAACGCTCATTAAGGGAGAGGGGATGGCGAGATAGCAACAAATCTGGTGAGCAGCTTCCACTGGCCGAGATAAGGGAGGCAAGGCGGCCATAGAGGAGAGCGAGATCCAATTACTGAGACCTGGTTTTGGGGAGGGGGAAGGGGCAGACAGACAGGACGGATCACAAGCTTCAAGACAAGAGCTTCCAAACTTGTCATCCCTCTGTGACACAGCCCAGCGGATAAAACCGCCACCGAGCCCGCACCAGAGGCAGAGCTCGTTGAGCGCGGTTGGAGGCGAAGCCATGGATTCTGTCGTCCTCCAGCTCTGGGCTGTCCTCTCCCTCCTGGTCCACCTTGCAGCCTGCAGTCCCATCCTGAGCCTGGAGCACTCTTCCCTGGAGGAAGACGTGCCTCTTTTTGATGAGATCCTCTCCGAGCAAGATGGGGTTGATTTCAACACGCTGCTCCAGAACATGAAAAATGAGTTTTTGAAGACGTTGAACCTCTCCGACATCCCCCTGCACGAGTCGGCCAAGGTGGACCCTCCAGAGTACATGCTAGAGCTGTACAACAGGTTTGCCACAGACAGGACATCCATGCCTTCTGCAAACATCATCAGGAGCTTCAAAAATGAAGGTAAGAGCTGCTCATCTCTGGGGGAATGGATAGAGAGGGGCGTCCTTAGAGCCAGTGGGAAATGTCCTGACCAGGTACGGAGCATGAAAAGGGAAAAGGTCTTTGGTGAGGACGGCCTTGGAAATCAGCAGCTGTGGCAGGGCTGCCCAGACCCCAGCTCTGGTGAGAGACTCCTTGTCCTTGGCTCTGGAGACTGGAAGGTTTTGTTGGGGGAAGGTGTGTCTTTAATATCGGGGCAGCACCAAGTGTAATTTCAGTTCATCAATTTCTTTATCCCCAAAATGATTACAAACATCATTTGTAATCAGCTGATCAAATTTTTAAATGGATACCTTAAGTAATATTTGAATTTAAGGCAAGACGCATTTTTACACACTGTTCAAAGTGTATCTTCAAGTGAAATATTTTAAAATTATGAGCTTAACCAGGTACAGCTTTTTGTTAATGCCTTGTCACTGTTGATCTCGTGGCATTTGTAAAGTTTTCTTCCTTTGGATCGGCACACAGTCCAGAAAATACACAAAAGTAAGTGAAGAGGAATTTTGGATAACCAGTAGGTTTTACTTTGGAGTACCAGACTATATCCTAATAAAAACAAACAAACAAAACTTGAAGAAACCAAATTATCACAGAATATTGTGAGTGGAAAGGGACCCACAAAGATCATCAAATCCAACTCTCAAGGGAATGGCCCACACAGGGATCAAAGATATAACCTTGGCATTATTAACACCCTGTGCCATCTCCCTCTCTTTTTTCCTGTTTTTCCTTCCACATTCCACTGAGTTCAATGACAATGAGATAAGGCTTCAGCACTAATATTCAATAATATGCCAATACCTGTTTAACCAACACATTAAACTAAATAAACATTTTTATACTAAAAACGTTTTTCAACTGAACAATTTCAAGTATCCATCAATCCACATGGCAAATGCAAGTGCTTTGATTCATGTTCAGTTACTATGGGGCACACGTGGCTCTTTGAGCTGCCACAGGGCCTCTCTCACCCTCTGTTCATTAATTAATGAAGTTAAAGACATTATTGCTTTTTCCTCAACATTTTCAGTTCCAAAGTCATGAGCTGTGAGGAGAGGTGGAGTGGAAATCACTTGAGTTTTGCAGGGCAGTGAGATGCCAGGGGAGAATCCCAAAGCTCTGTTCTGCTCCTGGCTCCTACCAGGCCCAGGCACCCTTTAGAGCAGTGAATTTCTGCTGTGAAGAGAATCTGCACTGTGATTTAAAGTTCCTTTCCATCTCCTTTTCTCCAGTGTGGAGAAATTTCTTGGAGGGTTGGTGGCAAACCAGTGCAGGCAGTGGTGGCCAGTGGCTCACCTTGCCTTGCTGTGTGCGCTCAGCAGCAAAGGCACACTCGTGGGAGGTGTTCGCATTTTGTGCTATTTGAAAAAGAAACAAACAAGCACAAAGATTGCCAAGTACAGCGTGGTAAAGGAGAAAACACCCTGTGGTTTAGTGATGCCAATCTGAAATAATTCCACCTGCAGAAATTCTGGTTTGCATCACAGAAATGGCACAGACTGACCTTTGCCAGGTGGTGGTGGCAGCTCCCTGCTGTCCTGCTGTGCCTCTTGCAGAAGTTCTGCAGCAAATGGGGAAAATTCACCTTAAATTTCTGCCCTTTCAGGTTTTCTCTCACCTCTTCCAATCCAAACCAGCAAGATGCAAAGTGACACCTCTGATGGGAGCAAAGCTTCACAAATACATGCAGTTTAAGGACTGTACAATTCATGTTTTTTATGTGTCCTCAGAATCTGGATAATTAAGAACCATTCCTTTCATGCTAAAGAGCTCTTTTGATAGAGAAATTAATTGCTTGCAATGAGAAAGACAAGGAGAAACAGAGCTTGGAATTGTTTTGTTCACCTGCCTGCTGAAAACTGGCAGAAATCCCAGTTTCATAATTATCCATTAAATCATTTATTATAGAAATATAACAGGTGACATGGCTGGAATTAGCTCTTTGTTTTAACCTGTGGACCATAACAATTTCAGTGTAAATGGGGCTGTAATCAGTGTTTAATACTTGAAATAAAGTTTTAAGGGAAATTCTTCTTTTCCTATGGACTCCAGATCTCCCTTCCCAACCCTCCCAGGGGTGCACTGGAAAGAGCAGCAGGTCTGGACCCTGTGGACTTCCCAGAGAGAGCAGAGTCACATCCTGGCTGTGTGAGAGCTGCTCACCTGGCTCTGAAAGCAGAATCCCCCCTCTTTTTATTTTATTTGTGAAGAGATGAAAATGCAGAGCGGAAAAAAAAAAAAAGAATAAAATAAAAAAGGCAGGTGCCTCAAAGCCTCCAAACTGGAGTCAAACAGCAAAAGTCACGTGCTGAAGTTCATGGCTTGCCTAAGTGCACTGGTGGAGCATGGCCAGGCCTTGTGGCTTTATCAAAGTCATTTTTCTACAAACACAGAAAAATTGGGGAAGGCAGAGATGAAGGGAGCGACAGGTCGCAAACAGTTTGCCTTTGCATGAATTATAGTTCCAGCCTCTGTGTCCCAATCTGCCTCCTGGGCTGGGAGGAGGCAGCAGATCCTGCTCTGGGGGAAGAAATGAATGCTGCTGTGCAACCAGGACAGGCAGCCCAGGTGACACCAGGCATTGTCCCTCTCACCTGGGCAGTTGCTAAAGGTGCCCAGGGGCCTGGCTGAGTGCAGCTGGTTGCTCAGCAAAGCCCATGGCACCTGTGGCTGCCAGGTCACCCTGGTGTCACCACCCGCCCTGACTAATGTAAAGCATCTCTCAAAGCAGCTTTTCCTCCCCAAGTGCTTGGCCCTCTCCATGTCTGAGGGGTGTTTGAGCAGCAGGGAATTCCTGCTAGCACAGGAACACTGCAGCACACACATTCCTTGTGTTTGCAGATTGCATGTCGTTCACTTCATGTTGGCCTCAGTGCCTGCCCCAATGAATGTTTTCCCTTTGTTTATTAAGTAGTTGCTGTGCAGCACCCTAGAAGTGATTCCTATGTCATTATTAGGTAGCACATTTTTAATATATAAACCTTCCAGTTGGCAAGGAAGTCCCTGGAAAGCCTGGGGCCAGAAGGAGGATCACTAAATCCAGGTCTGTAGCAGGTGTGGCACCTTGCAGTCCTTACACATCTAAAATAACCTCGGCCCTTTTTCCAAGCACAGCTGTGGGAAGTGCTGAAAGAACATTTTCCTGGAGCTGTCCAGGTGAAACCCAGCATGCTGGATGACCCTCAGTGTGTGTGTTTGTGGATGCGTTGACTCTCCTAAAACATTCGACTTTTGTCCCTTGCAGACTTGGATTCCCACCCCATAGGCGTGACAGGAACCCGGAGGTACCCGCTGCTCTTCAACGTCTCCATCCCTCACCACGAGGAGATCACCATGGCAGAGCTGCGGCTCTACACCCTGGTGGAGCGGGACCAGAGGCTCTACGAGGGGCTGGACAGGAAGGTCACCATCTTCGAGGTGCTGGACAACATCCCCCTGGGGGCCGGGGAGGACAGGAAGATGGTGGCCCTGGCCTCCAGGCACATCTACGGCACGAGCAGCGAGTGGGAGAGCTTCGAGGTGACCGAGGCCATCCGGCGCTGGCGCAGGGCAGGGCTGACCACGCACCGGCTCGAGGTTCACATCGAGAGCAGGGAAGGGGAGGAGCACAACGGGGAAGGGAAACTCGACATCGACATCAACTCCGAGGCCAAGCACCTGCCCCTGCTGGTGGTGTACTCCGACGACCAAAGCAACGACAGAAAGGAGGAGAAGGAAGAGCTGAACGAGATGATCGACCACGAGCAGTTCCTGGGCCTGGAGAACCTGGAGGTTGGCAACTTCCACGACCAGCCCGGCGAGGAGGCGCTGCTCCAGATGCGCTCCAACATCATCTACGACTCCACCGCCCGCATCCGCAGGAACGCCAAGGGCAACTACTGCAAAAAGACTCCTCTCTACATCGACTTCAAGGAGATTGGCTGGGACTCCTGGATCATCGCCCCGGCGGGCTACGAAGCGTACGAGTGCCACGGCGTGTGCGCCTACCCCCTGACGGAGCACGTCACGCCCACCAAACACGCCATAGTCAAGACTTTGGTTCACCTGAAGAACCCCCAGAAAGCCTCCAAGGCCTGCTGCGTGCCCACCAAACTCGACCCCATCTCCATCCTCTACTTGGATGCAGGGGTGGTCACCTACAAGTTCAAGTACGAGGGCATGGTGGTGTCAGAGTGCGGCTGCAGATAGTAGGAGGGAACGCGCGCGCGGGGAGGGCACGGGGGGAGTATTTAATGATTCAGTCTGTAAATTTGTACATTTGGGATTTGCTATTTAATGAGGTTATTTAATGAGGCCTGTACAGATAATTGTATGTTTCCTGCCACGGGGAATGGGCATGTCGTGTAGGGATTGTATATTTTGTTCCTTGTCTTCCTTCTCGCTGCTCTTCGCTGTCCAGATCGCGACCGAGCCTCTCCTCCTGCCAGGGCATGGAGCTGATCACTGGATTGTTTGGGAGGGCTCCTGGTGCCAAAAAGGCACATCCAAATTCACGGAAATAAAGGCATATTTTTGTACTTTATGAATGTTGATTGGCATCTCCAGGGCTTTCCAGAGCTGTTAAAGATACGAGAGTGATGGGCAATTACACCTAGATTGTTCAGTCTTCTGTAATATCTTCATAAAGGTCTTTACATGCTCTTTTTTTCCTTGATTTATCTCTGTAGATCTTACATCCTGATCACTCTCAAGCTCCTGAATCACTAAGGCACAAACAAGGTGTTTGTTTTCCTTTTTTCTTAATACTTTCTTCACTCTTTCCCTGTTTCAGTCAAAGGCAACTGGCAGGGAAGATTTGGCATCTGGAGCAGAAGGGCACCATTCCCTTTCCCACCTTTTTTAGGAAAGCAGGTGGCCCAGGAGCAGTGCCAGGCAAGGGCCAAGGCGAGAAATTCCCCCTGTGCAGGTTTATTACAAAATCACTCTGAGGCAGCTCTGGCTTTGCTGCTGCAGCAGCCGTGGCTCTCAAGGGCCAGAGCTTTAGGTGGCAGAAGGAAGTGCAATAAATTTCCTCAACCCTTGGAATTGCACCAGCTAAAATTGTCCTTGACATTCCTCCCAGCTAAGAAGCAGCGCCCGTTCCCAGCCAGCAAATCCCCTCAGATGCAGCTGCACAATCCAGCTGGGATGGCCCAGCAGTGCCAGGCAGAGCAGCAGAGCCCTTGGTGCCACACGGGCATCCTTCCTCTCTGTAAGTGCAGAATTGTCCATTCCCAGGGATATTCCTCCCCCCAGACTCTGCAGATGGAGTCACATGCCATGTTTCCACCACTCTTCTGCGACAAATCGTGGTGATAAGGAGGTGTCAGAGCTGAGAAACAATAGACCCGTCACTTTATTTATACTAAGCTGCAAATTTGTCAGATTCTTGGGAAAGTGTAAGTGATGTTGACTCTTTTAGCCTGTACCAGAGCCTACTGTACTGTCCCTGCATCTGTTTTACACTTTTAAGGGAAAGTTATCTTCCCTAGGAGTGATAAGGGTCTTTGAAAGAATCACTGCAACACTTCATGGGAATGAACACCCGAGACTTTATCACGCACCAACTAAACCCAATTTCACCCATTTTCACACATACTCCTCTGTGCTTCCCATAATTTATTGACCTATTTATTGACTGCCTGCCTTTGTAATATAATGTAGAATACAGAATGTTTTATTTTTGTGCTTGTGTGTAATCCCACTTGGATAAAACTGATCCTACTTCACACGGAATCTCTCTGTTGAGTTGTGTGGCACAGAGAAGGAGGCTGCTGACTTCTTGGATACTTGTAAGCTCCACATGGCTCAGTTACCCCCTTACCTGCAGAGCTGCTCCCTCACTGCAGTGATTTATTTCAGTGGAGTTCTGGAGTATGGGCTCATCAATTTACAGCTCCTCTTGTGGGGGTATCACAGCTCTAAGTGCTCCGCTGTGTAGTTTATTGTAGAGTTTTGCAGTGTGCAGATAGTGGCCTGCACCCCGGGCTGTGATATTGCTTTATTGCTCACCCTGTGAGTGAGTGACAGCCCTGACAGCCCTTTCCCCGAGGCACTCTGCAATCAGAGCTCATGGCACGATGCAGGAATTCGGATTCGGGGAGGTGTGACATTTGCTCTGCTGCCATCAGCTGCAGCAGCCAACGGTTGAAGTGTGACCACACAGACCCTTTCAAAACCATCCACGATTCTTCTGAAGCCATTTGCCAAGACAAGCCACTCACCTTGTTAGGAGTGATAATCCAGCATTAGGGAGATAATCCGACATTTGCTTTTATCATCTCATTTCTGCGGGCGCTGCCGTGGCAGAGATCTGCCCTCCCTGCCTCCCCTGTCCTTCCCTGACTGCACCAGTGGCTCTGCAGGGAAAGCTGAGCCTCAAAACCAATAAATAACCCCCTGCAGTGCCCATAAATCTGTGAGGTCTCACTGTAAATCCTCAAGGCACCACACGGCAAAGCAGAGCAGTGCCTGCCCTCAGTGTCTGTCAGGGATTCACTCTCTGTCCTCGTCCGGCAGAGATTTGCTGGAGCGCAGCAGAGTCTGTGGAGTGTTCAGGTACAGAGCAAACACAGCCATGTGTCATTTCATCAGCTGGGTGTGTGTGAACTTCTACAAGACCAGTAAAATTGTCAATAAATATCAATGGTGGTCCTTCAGAACTAGGGGCAGCCAGCCTGCTGATATAACTTCTCTTCATAAAGAGATGAGGACTGTCCTGCTGATGGAGGAGGATTTCAGGGATTTCAGCCAGAGTTTGGGGTGAAGGAAGTAAAGCTGTGTCTCATTGTGCTGTTCTGGGAGAAAACTGAGCTTCTCTTGAATCCTTCAGTGCACCTGAGATCAGAACTCCTGCGAGTGGGGTTTCATTTATCAGGGGCGTCTGAGCAAAATCCTCCCTTTGCCCTTTTCAACACAACCATGCAAAGGCATTTCTTGGACGTTCATGCAGTTCAGTGACAGAGATCAGAGCAAGAAAACCAGGGGGGCAGACATTTCCTAAAGAGCTTTCCCCAGGCAGCAAATCGAGGCTGTTTCTGCAAGTTCAGAGTGCTTTAAAGCCCCTGTCCAAGCAGACACAACACTCACAAATAACAGGGTGAGGGTGTGACAAGAGCCAGGGCTGCCGAGCTGGGAGTCCCATGAGTCCCTGAGGAACTGTTCCCCTGCACGTTTTCATTTTCTTTGTTTCTATGCTCCTTCCTTCCATCCATCCATCCATCCATCCATCCATCCATCCATCCATCCATCCATCCATCCATCCACATGAGTACTGTGACTTCTGTTTCTAAAAGGCTTTATTTGTCACATTAAATTCTGGTGTGCATCGATTCTCCTTTCATTTCTGATCTGTTTTATCTCAGCATATTAGCAGACGTTCGATTTAAATCTTCAATTCAGTCTTAATTTTAGAAAGGTTTGGGAAAACAGAACCTATTCCAAGTTTCTCCTCCCTAAAGTTACTGCCCTGCCCTTCTGAGGCTGCTCAGAGAGCAAGGCAAACCAGAGGCAGAATTTCCAAAGGAAAATGGGAATTTTGACAGCCCTGGGTAGTTGGGTTACCCACAGCACAATGGCAGAGCTGGAGTTTGGGATTTTCTGTGACACACACTGAGCCAAAGCCCTGCAAAATCCACTGGGATTTTAGAGAGGAGGAAAAAAAGGAATAGGGGAAAAAAAAAAAAAAAGAAGAAGATTTCGTGGCACTTGAACATCTGCTTCAAACATTTGAAAAACTACAGCCCAGGGCTAATTTAAACTTCCTTACAACCCAGTTCAACATTTGGAGTGCAAACACTGTTAATAGGATGGGAACTGGGGTGGTGGTGATTTGCTTACTATATTGGGAAACAAAACCAGAACAAAACCAGCTTGAGATAGAGCTTTTGTTTATGTTGCTGACCCATCTGTCTTCATTAATGCATTATTTACAGGAAAAGTTAAAAAATTAGCTTCTGCTCCCTCTTCAAGTGCAGCAGCAACAAATAAAGGCTGAATGGTTCATTTGCCCTCGACTAAAAATGGAAATTCTTATCAGCACTCCTTGGAGGAAGAGGTTTATGATGTGCAGAGTATTATTGCTGGGTATTGGTGCCTTTGGCCACAGCTGGATGTTCTGAGCCCAGCAAGGGCAGGGCAGCCAGGGAGGGGCTGTGGCACAGAAAATAGAAAACAGCCCCAAAATATCTCCCTCAGCTTACCCAAACTCCTGCTTTGACACTGAAAGGAGAAATCTGAGGGTTTTCCCCTGTAATTGTGGGATTTTCCTGGGTGGGATTTCCTGGTAATGGTGGGATTTTCCTGGTTAATGGTGGGATTTTCTGGCTGTCATTTCCTGGAAATGGTGGGATTTTCCTGGTTAATGGTGGGATTTTCTGGCTGTCATTTCCTGGTTAATGGTGAGATATCCTGGTTAATGGTGGGATTTTCTGGGTGTCATTTCCTGGGTCATGGTGGGATTTTCCTGGTTAATGGTGGGATTTTCTGGCTGTCATTTCCTGAGTCATGGTGGGATTTTCCTGGTTAATGGTGGGATTTTCTGGCTGTCATTTCCTGGGTCATGGTGGGATTTTCCTGGTTAATGGTGGGATTTTCTGGCTGTCATTTCCTGGGTCATGGTGGGTTTTTCCTGGTTAATGGTGGAAAGGTTTGGGGCTGAGCCCTGGCATGGCCCAGGAGCCACCCAGGTGTCTCTGGCCCTGAGGAGGGGTTCAGTGGGATTCTGTTCCCAGCACAAAGTGATCCCCCTCCTGCTCAGCATTTCAAGGGCTTAGAAAAACTTTTGGTTGTATTTTTTAAGTAAAGGCAGGAAATAGGAGGGATAAAAGCAATCAACAAGGCTGCAATAAAGGAAACTATACCAGAGGAATGGATTTCCGTGGCACAGAGCAAAGCTTCCTGAACAGGAAGGTCTTGGCTTGTTCCCTATCTCACAATATTTTGCTTTCTGTGATGACCAACAGAGACAACACTGTGTGCTTTAGTTTAGCTGAGTTTAGCTGGAATAAATGCTGCAGCAGCATTTATTCAATATTAACATTGAGGGATATTCAATAATAACATTGAGGGATATTCAATAATAACATTGAGGGATATTCAATATTAACATTAGGGATGTTCAATATTAACACTGAGGAATATTCAATATTAACATTGAGGAATACTCAATATTAACATTGAGGAATATTTAATATTAACATTAAGGAATATTCAATACTAACATTGAGGAATATTCAATACTAACATTGAGGAATAATCAATAATAACATTGAGGAATATTCAATATTAACATTGAGGGATATTCAATATTAACACTGAGGAATATTCAATATTAACACTGAGGAATATTCAATACTAACATTGAGGAATATCCAATATTAACATTGAGGGATATTCAATAATAACATTGAGGAATATTCAATATTAACATTGAGGGATATTCAATATTAACACTGAGGAATATTCAATATTAACATTGAGGGATATTCAATATTAACACTGAGGAATATTCAATATTAACACTGAGAAATATTCAGTACTAACACTGAGGAATATTCAATACTAACATTGAGGAATATTCAATATTAACATTGAGGGATATTCAATATTAACACTGAGGAAAATTCAATATTAACATCCTAAGGAGTCTGAAGGGCTGAGGGATGCTCCTGCAGCTCTCCAGCTCCCCAGACAATGTCCTTCAGCCCTGTGTGACTGAGCCTGTCCAGGCTGGGAGCTTCACATGGTGTTGAAAATGAATGTGTCGAGTTAAGTGAGAAGGTTTGGACACAGGGTGGTCTCTGCAATCAGGTACAGTAGCTGGCTAGCAACAGCAGCTAAACAACAGCCCAGCCTGCCAGGGAGCTCAGGTTTATGTTGGCTTTGCTGTAGCAACTCCTTATCTGCCAGAGATTAGAGCAGTTCCCATCAATTGTTGTGGGATTTGGTGGAATCCGTTTCCTGAGCTGTCACCAGGGCTGGTGGGGATGCAAAGCTCGGGGAGGGCAGAGCTGCAGCTCTGACCCAGCTCTGGCTGCTTTAGCATGGCCAGGTTGGATCAAAATTTATGTTAGAATTAGCTGGACTGAAAAACTAATTGTGTCATTAAAATGTATACAGTTTTATAAGGTTTAGATTAAAATTTGTTAGATTAAAATTTAGGTTAGATACAGGGAAGGAATTGTTCCCTGTGAGGGGGATGAGGGCCTGGCACAGGGTGCCCAGAGCAGCTGTGGCTGGGGTGGCACTGGGTGGCACTGGGTGGGCTTTGAGTCCCTCCTGTTGATCCACAGGAACGTGAGCCCACACTCCTGGAGCCCCAGGGGCTGATGCAGAGCTGGAAAGAGTTGAAATTCTCCAATTTTGACTTTCGGCAGTTGGTTGCTGCTAAAACAGACACAGAACAGCACCATGCAAGTGCAGTCTGCAATTCCAGATATTCCCTGGAGCTTTGCACCAAGTTTGGTGTTATCCTGGCAGGGAATGAGCTCCCTCCTTTCCCCTCGGCATCTCTCGTTCTCTGCCCATCGACGATTCACACCAGCTGCAAATTTGGCCCAATAATATTGATTGTGTGTCTTGTGCTTCCTCTGCGGGCCCTAATTAGTGCCTTGGAGATAATGAGCAGGGAGTGAATGGCAGGGGAGCGGGGCTGCCCCTCTCCAGCCCTGACACTGCTCAGGGCACAGCACTAATGAGCTCCCAGAGCTGCATTAACCCTGCTCTGGCTCTGCCTGGCCTTGCCCACGGCCGCCCCTGGGGCCTGGGAGCCACTGGGACACAGGAAAACCTCTGGGAATGAGGAATTGCAGCTCTCTGCCCTCTGCCAGCCGCTCTCCTGCCATGCCCACCCTGCTCCTGCAGCACTGCTCCCATGGGTAACCCACTGTCCTCACCCACGGCCAATGGCTCAGCTGCAATTTCACTTCTAAAAGCCATTTATTTTAAAAGCCATGTGCTTGTGAGTGAGCAGGAGAGGGTCAGGGTGGCTGGCAGCAATTTAATCTGCATTTCCACAGCTCCCTGTGCCATCCCTGACCCCACAGCAATGCCTGTCCCCTGCCAGCAAGGGGACGGACCCAGCCCTGAGGAGATAATGAGTCTCTAAACAGTGTCCCACGTCTCCTGCAAAGTGTAAATGTGATTTATCCCCGTTTCACACTTTACAGAGCTTTCTTTCCCCTGGATAGGAGGGATACAGCAAGGGAGCAGCACGTTCCCAGTTCCCCAGTGGAAACATCCCTTCCCGGGGTGTGACAACACTCCAGTTTCCAGTGGATGCTTTGACCTTTCACTCCTCAGCGCTGCCTGGAGCCGCTGCGTTGGGAACAACTGTCCTTGGGGTGCTTGGCTGACCTCCTGACTCCTTTTGGAAAGGCATTTCCATGGAGCTCTCAGCACTTCAGACCAGCACCAGACCTTTAGTGGCATCAGAACTGTGGATGGATGTGAAGGGAACACTTGACAGCGCTCAGAAATCCATCCCTGGAGCTCCAGGCAGGGGAAAGGTGTCGCTGAAAAGGCTCCAAAGCCCCCGGTGGCCTCGGGGATGAGTGTGGATCTCACCCAGAGCACGTGGAGCTCAAGGGGAGCCTCTGGGCTGGATGGCAGCCTGGGCCAGCCTTTATCAGGAGATGAGGAAGGAGAGGCTGCCAGGGAAAGCAGAGATTTACCCCTCACATGCTCGGGTGCAGCTGCCAGGCCAGGACTGAGCCAGAGGGCAGAGCTCTGCCCCCCTGGCTGGGGAAATCTCTCCTGGTGCAGATGACAGGAACCTGCCCCAATCCCAGCCCCTCATGGGGACATTGTGTGGAGAGGGCTGAAATATCACATCGTGGTTTTACGCGTGATAAAGCCAATTTTCACAGGCTGCTGATGGGCCCTCGGCCACCCCGGGGTGCAGGGGGACGTTGGGGACAGGGCTCTGTGTGAAAAGGGCTTTTTGTGAGCTCGGCGTGTTTCCATCTCTGTTCACCTGGTGGATCTCTGCTCTTTCCTAAAGGCTGAGCACACCCTGCAGTGCTGCAGAGGCAGCACCAGCTCTGCTCTGCCCCACAAACCCCACCCAAAGCCATGTTTGAAATTATAAACCTCATTTATCGAGAACCCCGGCACTGCTCGTGGGAATTACCTGCTGGGGAAGGTCTTGGAGAGCAGAGGGGGAGCTCCTGCTGCCCTTGGTGGGGAGATTTTGGCAGCGTGGACCCTCCAAAGTCAATGCAAGGAGTAAAATCCTCCAAGGACTGGAGCACAGCAGCACCCAGGGCCTGCTTGAACCTCCCAGCTCCTAAATTCACAGGGTTTGGGTTTGGGATGAGGATTTTCTCCAAGGAAGAGCTCATTTGGACAACTCTTAGCCCCTGCTACCCCACGTGCTCCCTGGATCATCAGGACCCTCCTTTTTTTCCAGGTTATTTTTCCTGCAGGCCACTGTGGCTTCATAAATCCTGGTGCTGCAGCAAGGTGGCAGGAAAGCACAGGGAAAAGGGACAGAGGGACAGCTGCCAGCCTTTGGGACACTGTTCCCTGCCCACCTGGGTGAACAGCTGCTGGTACACCCAGCCTGGCGTGTTTTCTCCCCAAAACCAGCCTGGCCTGGGGGTCTCCTTCAGCTGCCACGTAAAGGAAGGGAGGAGGGGCTGCATCACTCTGGAATTCCGGGGAGAACAGCACGTTCCATGTTCTCCCTGCTCTGGGGCTGGACGAGGCTCCTCACCACGGCTGGACACTTCCTGCACGTCCACCTCGCCTCCCCCTGCAACGTGCTCCTCTGGGCAGCGGCCAGGCCAAAAAAGGAAACTCCCTATCGTGCCAGAAACAAAACTTTGATAAATACGAGGGGATAAGTCACAATAAGCGTGACTGGCTCGGGATCCAAACACAATAATGTGGGAAGGAAAGTTTTGTTTTCTTGCCTCTCGCGCCTACCCAGCCCTTGGACACAACAGAGTGAATTCCTAAATGAATTTATTTAGTGACTACCTGAGGAGAGCAGAACAGACCTTCTGCTCTAGCACAAACAATGCAGTGAGAGGACTGAAAGGATGGCCTGGAAGGTGCTTTCCTTTCATCCCACACTGCACAATTTAACAGTTCTGGATGCAATGGGATCTGGGGTTAATTTGGAAAGCCATGTCACATTTAAAGGGAGAGGAAAATCCTCAGCCTGATCTCAGGGTAATCACCTTGGTAAAGCTCTTGTGTCCTCACGGTGCAGTGGGACGGTTAAGGGGTGAAAAATGTCTTTTTGGAAAGGATCTTTTTTCTCTGTGGTAGACAGTCTGTTGTGCTTTCATACAGCAGGAGCAGCATCACCCTCTGCAGGGGATCCAGAGTCAATGCCCAAAACCTGCTGAGCTGAAAGGCCCCCAAACCCCCAAAACCGTGAGTTTATAATGTCCCCTGCCCCAGGAACAGGAGAGAGTCTCTGCTGCTCCCACCCCAAAGAGCTTCCTGGCCTGGCTGCAGAAAGAGAGGGAGGGAGCAATGCAGGCTGGGCACCAGGCAGGTTTTGGGGATCCACGGTGTGGGGTCTCCAGCAGAAGGTGTGCAAGTGCAGAAAAACCAGAGCAGGCTCTGGGCTGAGCAGAGAGGACACCCAGCCCCTCATGGATGAAGAGGGAGCAGTTTCACAGGTCTGGCACGGGCAGTTCATGGTTCTCTGTCTCTGGAAAAAGCTCATTTTAAAGACAAGAACTCCTCATGATCTCACAGCAGCAGCTCAAGGTGCCCGTGGCTCCCTCCCCTCCAGGCTCTCAGGAACCTCCAGCCCACCTGACCTCTGTTGGGAAGTCTCTCTGTCCCAGATGACCTCTGCAAACCCTGCAAATGTTAATGGGTGGAATATCTTCAAAGAGTGCCTCTGATCCTGCAGCCAGGGGTTGTTCTGCCTATCGCAGCGGAAGCGCAGGAATGCACAGTTTATTTTAAATAATGCACTTGTCCTAATGGTTGGGATTTCTGAGCCTCAGCCAAGCCTTTGCACGTCATTCCAGTCTGCTGTGAAGGAATGATTGGCCTCTTCACACTTTTGATCTTTGCAGAAAGGAGCGTGTGGCATTTCCAGCCCAGATGTTCCCGATGCTGCACGGGAGAAGTTTCTCCCTAAGGACTCACGCTCACACTGGTGAGGAGCTTCTTGCAGAGGTAAAAATTCAATCAACACTAAAACAGCTCTGTCAAGGTCATCTGAAATCACAGGAAAGACTCGTGAATGGCAGCTGTGAAGTGGTGGCAGACACTGTGGAACCTCTGGTGTGAGTGTGGGGATCCAAGGATGTTTTCCTTGGGTATCTCAGACAGGCAGCTGGAGGAGGGACACTTCTGTTCCTCCTTGTGAAGGCACAATGGGTCCAGAGCCCAAACTTGTGACTGCAATCCTGCCTGAGCAGCAGGAAGTGCTGGCCTGTTCTGCAGGTAACACGAGCAGCTGACAGAAGAGTTGAAATAAACACACCCAAAAAAAGCTAAAGGATATTTCTAACATTTCCTGGTTCAGAGCACGAACCAGGCTCTGAGCTCTGCTCTCCTTCCTCCCCCCTGGCCTGTGGGCAGGAGCAGGACGCTGGACAATACAAGTCCCTGGCTCTGAACCTGCAATTCCTGAGCATTCCTGCAGCTGCAGTTGGTGTCTGTGAAAAACTGGGTGTCTCCTCCTAGTTGGTTTTGGCACCAGTTTGACTTGTGGCTTTAGTTAAGTTTTTTATCTCCTCCTCAAGCATCCTGGTTTTCCTCTCCAGCTCCTCCCGCGAGCGCTCCGTGTTCTTCAGCCTCAGCTCCAGCTCCTCACTCCTCTTCCTCTCCTGCTCCAGCTCCTGGTTCAGCCTCACCACCTTGGCCCACACCTCGTAGTTCTCCTTCTGGAGGCTGCAAAGGGAAACAGAGCATGAAAGGATTGGATTGGATTGGATTGGATTGGATTGGATTGGATTGGATTGGATTGGATTGGATTGGATTGGATTGGATGGATTGGATTGGACTGGATTGGACTGGGTTGGATTGGGTTGGGTTGGGTTGGATTGGATTGGATTGGATTGGATTGGATTGGATTGGAAAAGGGCTGGGAAATCATTTGGCTCTCAGCACCAAAACAAGCCAGAGGTACTGCCCTGAGCCCTTCAGTGGCCACACAACTTCAATAAATCAATAAATGTGATCTGTGTGTATTGATAATGGGATAATAATTGTTTGCTGTCTCAGCACGAGCTGCTCCTGCAGTTACCTTTCCACCTGCCCCTCGTAGTCACTCCTCTGCTCCTCCAAATCCTTCTCCAGCTTGTGGATCACGCCCTGCAGGGTCTCCCTGCTGTCCTGCCCAGCTCTGGGCTCCTCAGCAGGGCTGCCAGGCTCCCTTGGCTCGTGGCAGGGGCTGAAGCAGGGCAGGAATTCCTTCTCGGAGGCGCTGCTGGCAGGGCTGGGGCTGGAGCCGCTGCCCTCCGCGCTCTCCGCCACGTTGCTGTCGCAGCTCGCGGCCCTGTGCAGGTCCAGCAGCTTAAAGAGATCGTGGGACAAGGTTCTCTTGTGTCCCTCACAGGCCAGGGGGCGTGGGCTGCTCTTCCAGAAGTCACCGGTGAGGACATCACTCCTGCCCTTGTCCCCGGGGGCTGCCAGGAAGGATTTCCTGCTGGGTAAAGTCTGGGTTCTTTTCCTTGGCTGGGTTTTCCACGTTCCCAGCGTGGCTGTGGGCTCTGAGTCCTCCCCAGGCACGCTCGAGGTGGCAGCTGGGCAAGGGCTGCTGCTGAAATTGGGGTGATCCCTCTGCAAAACAGAGCCCTGGGGCAGCCAGGGCACAGAGCTTTACAGGGGGCACATCGGAACGTGCTGGCCACACTTTTCCATGAAAATCCACTTGGAATTGCACCAAATTTATCATTTTTGCAGGGATCCCTTTGAAGAAAAGCCTTTCACCCTCAATGTTTTCCCCTCACCAGCCTGAGCTGGAAAGGCTTCATATGCTAGGGCCAAAAAGCTTTGGGAGTTTTCATATTCCCCAGAGCAGCAGATTTTCCACAGGAAAGTGGAAAGTTTATCTACATCATTTTCCTGATGTAAATATTCCAGGGGTGACAGACACAGCTTTTGAACCCAAAAATAGCAAATGCTTTTAGGGCTCTCTGACCTGTCAGAGCCTGCCACAGTTAACCACACGTTTAATGAACGTAGGGTAATTTATTTACTTATTTAATGAATCCAGCCTTACCATCTGCCTTTGGGTGGGGCCCCTGGGGTCCTCTGCAGCCCCCCAGCCCACGGAGCTGCGAGGGACAGGAGCTTTCTTCTCGTTTTTGGGGGCAGGTGGGGAGGGAGGCTCGTCCTTGGAGGGGGGGAAGAGCTTCTGGTGGTCGCTGATCATCACTGTCATCACCTTCTGCACCTGGGGCGTGCCTGGGGGAGCAGAGGGCATCAGGGCAGAGCCAGGGACGCCCCCGGGCACCCCAGGGGTTGTGCTGGCTGAAAGGGAGCTGGAGCAGAAAACCAGCGGGGTCATAAAGCCAAATGAAGTAAATGGAGTGAGTAAAAGTGTGGGAAATGGGTTCGTGGAAAATTCTCAATACCTGACAGAAGATTCACATGGTGTACATCTATATACAAGCCTTAAGTGACTTAAAAATACCAAAAACTAAGACAAATCTTGAAAAAAATTTAACTGGAAGTAAGTTTCAAGAAATAACCTTACAAATAAGACTAAATACTTTTAAAAATAGAACTATAAAAAATACATTATAATAAGACCCACAAAAAGTAATTTTAAATTATTGACTTTAAACATTTACAACATAGTATAACTAGAACTAATAAACCAAGCAAAACTTAGAATATATTGTCATTAAAAAATTGTTAACTTCTAATTGTAATAATGTAAATTATAACATCTATATTATCTCACCCTTCGCATAAGACTAAAAATAGAATAAAAAATTTTAAAACAACTCTCAGTTACCTCATCTCTAAGTAAAAAAACATAAAAAAACCAAAAAAAAAAAAAAAAAAAAAAAAAAAAAAAAAAAACAAATTATAATCCAGCATAAAAGTAAAGGAGCACCCACATTTATTTCACATTTCCCTGAGTTCCCTCTGATCCCCCAGGAAGGATTTTACACCTTCCTGCTCTGAGCAGCTCAGAGGTGACCTCAGCAATTCCCTGAGTCTGCTGAACTCCACGAGGGGAGTTTTTGTCACTTTGTCAGTTCCTGAGGGGGTTTTTTGTCACCACAAACACATTTACAGCCCAACAGACACAGCTTCACTCTGTGCCCTGGCACATTTCTGCTTCTCTTTCAGCTCCACCACAGAAAATCTTTAATTCGGAAGCTGTGGATGCCTCAAAATTGAAATATCCTCCAGGATATGAAATTCCTCCATATGCCTCAAAATATTCCATATCCTCCAGGATATGAAATCGCTCCAGGGGTCCCTTTTACCTCTCATGATGACTGCAGGGTCCTCCACCCTGGGCCTGATCAGGTTCACCCCCATCACTGTGGCCAGGTTGTCCACACTCATCTTGTTGACGCTGGAGTTCAGCTGGATTTCATAGAGAAACCTGCCAGGATTCCACAGCGAGTATTTCACATTTCAGAGGTGAGATTTGGCAAAAAATCCTGGTGAAAAAGTCCTGATTCCTCCTCCCAGCTCTTCCTCTTAGTCACAAGGACAGAAACCCTCAGGACTGAATAAATGAGGAGCTGCTCCCCTTGGAAACAGCCCAGGAAGGAAGGGAATCCCCTCCTCAAATCCCACCCTGGTGAAACCTGCAGGTTTTGGTGCACAGGGCTTCTGTCCAGGAAAGCTACACCTGTTTTGAATTCCCAGGGATTTTTGGGTGACTTTGAGGATGGGGATTCATGCTCAGACATTCCCAGGGGGTTCATCCCAGGGGCTGGAATTCTCCTCTGCCAAAATCAGCACCTTCCCCCTTCAAGGGAAGCCAAGCACAGCCCAGGGAGGCTCTGCCTGGAGGGGCCATCCCTGGGGTGCCATTTCTGCCCCCCAGCACCAAAGCTGAGCTGTCCCCGGCCCGTGCAGGGCACTGACCTGCAGATGTAGCTCAGGAGGTTGTAGTTGTCTCTGGGGAGGAGGGACAGCTGCTTCAGGAGCTCCTGGTGGCCCTGCACGGTGAAAAACAGCTCCAGGAGGGTTCCCAGGAGCCAACAACTGCTCCTGCTCACCCCAGCCATGCCTGTGTGGGGTCTCCCCGTGTCCCCAGCCCTGGGACAGCTCCAAACACGTGTGGTGGCACTCGGGGTGACCCTGGGGGTGCTGGTTGATGATCTTGGGGATCTCTGCCAGACTCAGGTATTCCATGACTCTGGTTCTCCTGGTTTGCTCCCCTTGGAGCTCCATCTCTCCCTGGGATGTTCTGCAGGGCTCAGCAAGGAGGGGCAGCCCCAGCAGGAGCAGAGTCCCCCCAGCCCAGCCCAGCCCAAGCTCTGGGAAGAGCTGATCCCGCCTCACCTCCTCCAGCATCTTGTGGACATTCAGGACATTTTTAACCCCAAAGAGAAGCAGAAATTGAAGCTTTAAAATTCACAAACCCCTGTGGCCAAGCTGGGAAAACCCCACTGGCTTTGGGGGAGTTTTTCTTTTTAATTTTTTTCCCTTTTTCTCTCCCCAGATTCCAAAGCCTTGTTGAGTGCCCTGCGGCTCAGAGCGTGCCCTGGCACTACGACTGATTTTAAGGCTGGAAAGAGGAAAACAAAAGCAGCCCTACCTTTGTCTCGTCAGCCTCCAGAGCCTGCCCACAGAGCAGGAAATCCTCGTACTGCAGCCAGGGCACCACGGGCTCGGGCAGCTCCCGCAGGTACAGCTTGAGCAGGGAGGCCACGGTGTGGACATCGGTGTCCCTGCAGGGAGCAAGGGACACTCAGAGCCAGCAGGTACAGCTTGGGGACTGCCTCAGCCTCCCTGCCCTGCCTGGGGAACCCCTAAAATCTCTTTTCTTCAGCCACGTTTTACCAGTGGGAGCTGCGGTTCTGGAGCACCACCCTGGCTCTTGTCCCTGCGTTCACAGGGGTGGAGAACCAAGGAAAAGGGAGAAAACCCTTCTCCCATTCCAGGTAAAACCCTTCTGGAAGGTTCCTGCTGGATCCTCTCTCCTCCTCAACTCCTTCTGAAGGGTTCCTGATGGATCGTCTCCTCCCCAAGCCCTTCTGGAAGGTTCTTGCTGGATATCATCTCCTCGAGCCCTTCTGGAAGGTTCCTACTGGATCCTCTCCTCCTTAAGCCCTTCTGGAAGGTCCCTGCTGGATCCCC
The DNA here is from genome assembly GCF_027579445.1 of Ammospiza nelsoni. Taxonomy (NCBI): domain Eukaryota; kingdom Metazoa; phylum Chordata; class Aves; order Passeriformes; family Passerellidae; genus Ammospiza; species Ammospiza nelsoni. Next base: position 754,366 of record NC_080662.1, read on the forward strand.
TCTCTTCCTCAAGCCTTTATGAATTCTTTCTCCTCCCCAAGCCCTTCTGGAAGGTTCCTGCTGGATCCCATCTCCTCCTCAAACCCTTCTGGAGGGTTCCTGATGGATCCCCTCCTCCCCAAGCCCTTCTGGACGGTTCCTGATGGATCCCCTCTCCTCCTCACACCCCTCTGGAGGGTTCCTGATGGATCCCCTCCTTCTCAAGCCCTTCTGAAAGGTTCCTGCTGGATCCCATCTCCTCCTCAAACCCTTCTGGAGGGTTCCTGATGGATCCCCTCCTCCCCAAGCCCTTCTGGACGGTTCCTGATGGATCCCCTCTCCTCCTTACACCCCTCTGGAGGGTTCCTGATGGATCCCCTCCTTCTCAAGCCCTTCTGGAAGGTTCCTGCTGGATCCCCTCCTTCTCAAGCCCTTCTGGAGGGTTCCTGATGGATCCCCTCCTTCTCAAGCCCTTCTGGACGGTTCCTGCTGGATCCCATCTCCTCCTCAAACCCTTCTGGACGGTTCCTGATGGATCCCCTCTCCTCCTCGCACCCCTCTGGAGGGTTCCTCATTCCTGCAGGGCTCAGGGGGTGGCCCCTGGAGCTGGGGCAGGGATGGGGCAGCAGTGTCACCTGCTGAAGGAGGGTCTCTCCCCGGCGTCGAAGGCGTCGCGCAGCTGCCGCACCAGGCTGTCCTGGCCGGGCAGGCGGAAGATCCCCTCCTCGGCCACGCCGTGCTCCAGGATGAACTCGGCGCTCTTCTGCACCACCATGGGCACCAGCTGCTGCCCAAACCTCTGCTCCTGGGCCATGGTGTGTGCCAGGCACTGCCCGAACACCCCTGGGGACACCGGGGCTCAGCTCAGCTGTGGCTTTGGGCTTTCCACACTCTGGGCTGGTACAGAACCCTGAACTTCACATAAAGTGTCTGCAGCTCTCCTCACTGCATTCACAGGGGTGGAGAACCAAGGAAAAGGGAGAAAAACCCTTCTCCTATCTCTCATTCCAAGCAAAACCCTTCTCCCACCTCCCATTCCAGGCAAAACTTTTCTCCCATCTCCCATTCCAATCAAAACCCTTCTCCTATCTCCCATTCCAAACAAAACCCTTCTCCCATCTCCCATTCCAATCAAAACCCTTCTCCTATCTCCCATTCCAAACAAAACCCTTCTCCCATCTCCCATTCCCGGCAAAACCTTTCTCCCATCTCCCAGCTCAGACAAACCCATCCCTTTCCAGCCCAGAAAAACGGGGGCAGAAAGGATGGAATGCATAGAACCCACAGAAATCACAGGAAGGATGGGCTGGGCAAGAAAAGGCAGGGGAAAAGCAAAGTGAGGAGGCTGGCAGGTAAAAAACAACATTTTTTTCAGGGCTTTATCCCTGAATGGGATTTTTTCTCAAGGACATTTTTAGGGTGAGAAAGGAGTTTGAAGAGGAAGATGAAGCCAGCCAGGAAATGTTCATCCTTGGCTCTCCTGAGCACTGCAGCCCCATTTTCAGGGATTTCTGAGCCAAACCCCCCCAGCTGCATTCCCAGGACAGAAATTCCCGTTTGTACCTCCCGAGGCCGAGCCCAGCGCCCTCCGCAGGGATTTCACCCACTCCTCCAGCTCCGCCTGCGAGCTGGCCATGAGCACGCAGGGCTCCTGCCCCGCCCGCGGCTGCTCGCCAGGAGCCCCTGCGGAACAGGAAAACACATTTATGGGGCAGAAAAAACCCACATTTACAGAGCAGAAAATACTCATTTATAGGGCAGAAAAGACTCATTTATAGAGCAGAAAAAAACACATTTACACGGCAGAAAATACTCATTTAAAGAGCAGAAAATACACATTTACAGAGCAGAGTGGGGTGTCCTCACCCGGGATGATCTCAAAGATGAACTTCCCTCCTTCCTCGGGGTTGGTGGCCAGCACGTTGATGGAGCCCCCCTGGAGAGCCAGGCAGCCCTAGGACAGAGCAGAGCCCTGAGTTTATACAGATATATATATCTATATATATATATACAGATATATTAGTGTGTATCCATATATATACACAGATATATTCATATATATATATATATAGACTCGTGTATATATATATTTATATATATATATATGCAGATATATTTGTATATATATCTCAGGTGTATTTGTGGAGATGCACTGCAGGGATTTTAAAGCAGTAAGGGCACTTGGAAAATGCCACTTTTTCCACTGAAGCGATTCTCAGCAGGAGAAAACCACTTCTTTTTGCTCTTCCCTATTTTTATCTCACTTCTCATCTCCTTTAGCCCTTGATGGGAGTGGAAGAAGAGAGAACAACAGAGAATGGATTTGGGAAATAATATTATTATTATTGTTACTTTTTACATTTTGTAGCGGGAACAGCTTTTCCAGGAGAGGGGACTTTTCCCGGGAATTTTTCCAGATGAGGAAAAGGTGGTGAGTACTCTAAAAGCGAGTTATGGCATGGAGAAAATGGTGGGAAAGTAAAATAAAAAAAAAAAAAAAATAAAAAAAAAATAAAATAAAATATACAAAATAAAAAAATAAAATAAAATAAAATTAAGAAAAATAAAGTTAAATAAAATCTAAAATACAAAATAAAGTAAAATTAAATAGAAAATAAAATAAAAACGAATATACAAATTAAAATAAAATTAAATATAAAATAAAGTAAAATAAAATCTAAAATGCAAAATAAAATAAAATATATATTTAAAATAAAATAAAATAAAATAAAATAAAATAAAATAAAATAAAATAAAATAAAATAAAATAAAATAAAATAAAATAAAATAAAATAAATACATTTAATGGAATCATGGGATCCCAGAACGGTTTGGGTGGGAAAAGCCCCTCCAGTGCCACCCCAGCCCCGAACCCCACCTGCGGCTTGGCCTCGTCCTCGTCCTTGTAGTAGAGCAGCTGCTGCCCGCGGAGCACGAAGAAGCGCAGCTGCCAGTTCTTCACGATGGAGCGCTGCTTGCGCAGCCAGCCCAGCTTGTCCGGCCGGGGGAGCGCCGCGGGATCCGCGGTCATCACACTGCGGGAACGGGCTGGGGACACACGGACACGGGTGTGGGGACAGAGGGACAGGAGTGTGGGGACACACGGACACGGGTGTGGGGACAGAGGGACAGGAGTGTGAGGACACACGGACACGGGTGTGGGGACAGAGGGACACGGGTGTGGGGACAGAGGGACACGGGTGTGGGGACAGAGGGACAGGAGGGTGGGGATAGAGGGACAGGAGTGTGGGGACACACGGACACGGGTGTGGGGACAGAGGGACACGGGTGTGGGGACGGGCTGGGGACACTGAATACGGAGATAGAGGGACACTGGGTATGGGGACAGAGGGACACGACTGGAGACAGAAGGACACAGAGCGGGGACAGAGGGACACAGAGCGGGGACACAGGGACACAGCCAGGCTCTGGGCCCCACACTCTGCCGAGCCCCGGCCCCGTTTGCAGAGGAAGTGGCTGCAGTGGCTGCCAGGCTGAGCTTCCTTTTGCCTGCGTGGGAGCAGCTGCCTCCCAGTGACAGCAACATCATTGCTGGGTTTTTTTTTTTTTTTGGGGGTTATTTTCATGGAGTGTGGGGGTTCTGCACCCTCCCCGGGGCAGCAGCCACAGCAGAGCGACCCCAAGGCTCTGGAGGTCCCTGTTCTGTTCTGGGGTGGCCCCAGCGGGGCAGAACTCACATTTGTGGGGCTGGAAAATCTCCAGGGATGGGTTGGGCACTGGGCAGAGCAGTGTCCCTGTCCCCTGTTTGTGTGGCCCCGCTGGTGGCACGGCCCTTGGGCACCCCCAAATGCGTGGCAGGGATCATTCCCAGGGGGATTTTTGCCTCTGCAGCCCCCCAGAGCCAGCCCAGCTGGGCAGAGTTTGCATTTTTGGCTGCAAGGCCGGAATAAAGCCATGACTGCTGGGAATGGGGGCTGCACCTGGTGATTTCCTGAGCTGGGGAACCCTCAGGGTTCCAATGTTCACCTCAGGGCTGTCCCCACGTCCCCTCCCAAAATCCCCCAGGGCAAGGAGCCCCTTTGAGGAGCCCCCCAAGCGTTTCCTGCCCCAACGGCCTCCAGGGTTGGGCATTTCCTCCAAAACCTCCTCCCCCAGCAGGGAGAGCTGCCCCAAAACCAGGAGGGCAGGAGAGGCCACAGGGCCACCACTGGCCTGGGCAGCAGCCCCCCCTGGCACCCCATTGCTGGGGAACTGCAATAAAAACACAGTAAAAGGGGTTTCACCGGGGAGTTTCTGTTTAACTGAAATCAATTTCTCTGCAGTTCTCCAAAGGCTGCCCCAGGCAGGGCTGGGGAGCAGGGGAAGTGTCCCCAGGCCACGAGGAGCCAGGGAGGGCAGTGGCAATCTGCAAACATTGCAAACATTTGCAAATGTGACTTTCGCATTTCTGCAAATGAAGCCACAACAGCCCCGGAGACAGCGCAAACACACAAAGCCACAGAGGGTCACACAAGAATTCACACAAAGTCAAACTCACACAAAAATTCACACAAAAACTCACACACAAAGTCACACAAAAACTCATACACATAATGTCACGCAAATTCACAAAAACTCACACAAAGTCACACAATGTCACACAAACTCACACAAAGTCATGCTCACCCAGCAGCTGGAAGCTGCAGAAAGCACCGGGGGTTTCACCACAAGCCAAACCCAGGCCCAGGGTGGATTTTTGGATGGCCTGGGCTCAGGCTGGGCTCTGCAGCCCCTCCCTGACCACATCCTCACCCCTAAATCCCCTCCCTGACCACCCCATCATCATCACCCCTAAATCCCCTGTTCCCTCCAGCCTGGGCCTGAGCCTTTGTGCCACCAGAAGGGAACTGGGTGGTTTAAATCCCCCCAAACTTGGGTTCTGGGGGGCAGCAGCCCCATCTCCCTGCTCCCACAGCATCCCTCGCTGATAAATCTGCAAATCACTTCTTGGAAATCATCTGCAGATCATCTGCTCTGTCTCTAAAGTGGCACTGGGGGTCACTGAGCCAAAATCTCAGCTGGGCTCAGGCCCAGGGTCCCCCCAGGCCTGTCCGGGCCCTGCAGACATGGAGGGGCACCAAGGAACCCTCATGGAGGAACCCTCAGGGAGGAACCCTCATAGAGGAGCCCTCACGGAGGAACCTTCACCGAGGAACCCTCACCAAGGAGCCCTCATGGAAGAGCCTTCACCAAGGAACTCTCACAGAGGAACCCTTATGGAGGAACCCTCATAGAAGAGCCCTGACCGAGGAACCCTCACCAAGGAGCCCTCATGGAAGAGCCTTCACCAAGGAACTCTCACAGAGGAACCCTTATGGAGGAACCCTCATAGAAGAGCCCTGACCGAGGAACTCTCACCAAGGAGCCCTCACGGAAGAGCCCTCACAGAGGGGCACCAAGGAACCCTCATGGAAGAGCCCTCATGGAGGGGCCCTCACCAAGGAACCCTTACGGAGGAGCCCTCACTGTACCTATTTTTGCAGCGTCCATCTTCAGGTTGAAATCCCAGTTCCGTGGCAGCTTGAGGGACATGCTGGATCAGGAAAGTTCCTGTTTTTCTCTTTCCTCAAGGTGAGCTTGTTTAGGAGAGGGGCTGGAACCAAGCCCTGGCGGTCCCGTGGGGGTCCCCCCACCAAGAGCAGCGGCCCGGAGACGCTTGGTTTGCCAGCGAGCTTCCTGCCTCCGAGAGCAGCCAAAACCCCATAAAAGTCCTTTCCTGCCCCGCTTTCCTGCCCAGCTCTGGCTCGCCCAGCCGTGCTCCCCGCTGGTGCCAGCTCCGGTGCCCCTGTCCCCTGCCCAGGCCCGGGGCCGCCAGCCCAGCGCGGGGCCGCTCCCCGGGCGCCGCTCGGGGCATTTGAGGAAGTGCTGTCAGCAGCTCTGCGTGGGCTCCCGGAGCTCCGAGCGCTGCCCCGAGCGGGAACAGCCCAGCCCGGGGCCCTGGGGCTGTCCTGGCGAGGGGCAGAGCTCGGGCTGAGCCCAGGGTGGCACCCGGGCCCGGCCTGGGCATCCCCGGGTGGCACCAGGGCTTGGGCTTGGCTTTGCCTTGGCAGCCAAATGGGGATGGAACGGGGAGGAAAGGACGTGGAAAGCAGAGGGGTGAGCACCAAGGGGTGGTGGGGATGTGGAGAGGGGTGGGAGGGAGCTCAAAGCCCACCCAGTGCCACCCCTGCCATGGGGGGACACCCGCCAATGTCCCAGGGGGATCCAGCCTGGCCTTGGGCACTGCCAGGGCTGCCCACCCTCCCAGGAACAATTCCTTTTTCATTTTAATATTTTTAATGGTTTAATTTTAATGTTTTGTTTTAATTTCAATATTTTGATTTTAATATTTTAATTTTAATATTTTAATTTTAATATTTTAATTTTAATATTTTAATTTTCATTTTTCATTTTAATATTTTAAAGTGTTTAATTTTAATGTTTTTATTTTTATTTTATTTTTATTTTCATTTTAAATTTAATTTTACTTTCTATTTTTTAATTTGAATTTTCGCTTTCATTTTTAAATCTTAATTTTTATTTTCATTTTAAATTTAATTTTTAATTTTTATTTTTTAATTTTAATTTTAAAATTTTCATTAGAACTCTGCAGACAGCTGAAGGAGCTGCACATTTTGCTCCCTTTTTCCTCAGCCAGGCTCTAGAGCAGCCCTTTCTCAGCTGTGTCATGGGCAGGATGTCACGAGGCCTGAACGGAAACTCTGCCTAAACCCAGAGCTGGGCTCAGCCCAGGCTGGGCCCAGCAGAGCTCAGAGCTCAGCCCAGGCACCCCAAACCTGCCCTGGGACACCCTGGGACCCCCAGCTTGGGCAAGGAGAACAGCAGGATTCCCTCTGGAAATCTGCATTTTTCCTGGTCTAAAAATGCAGATTAAATTGTCACAGGATGGGGGGAAAAGCAGTGGGAATCTGCATATTTCCAGAATATTGAATATTGCTGAATATTGAACATTACTGAATGCAGAATATATTGCTGAATATCGAACATTGCTGAATACTGACTATTGCTGATTATTAAATATTGCTGACTATTCTTCTCCAGGAAATCCCTCAGGAAGGAGAGCCCAGGGCAGGGAATAGGGAATGTGAGCGTGGAAATGGTGGAGCACCCACGGCGCTGAATGAAACTCCCCCCAAGGTAATGGAATTTATATTTATTTAACAGTAACATACAGTATATAAATAGGGTAAATACTTTAAAATATACAATATTTCACATTCGAACATTCGGTCAAAGGAAGGCAACTCTACGTGTGCAGCTAGAACTGGAACCAAAACCAAAGCACAGGGAAAGAACAGCCAGGGCTGGAGAGCAGGGGCTGCACGGGAGCACAGAGCTGCCATGGGGCTGCCAGGGGGCCCTGGGGACACAGCTGTCCCCTGGGGGGTGACATTCCCTGCAGGGTGACATTCCCTGGGAGCTCTGGGGGATGCTGCAGGATCCTGGCTCCACTCAAGAGCTGCCCTCAGCTCTGGGGCACTGCTGAGCCCAGGGAATTCTGTTTAACTCCAGTAATCCTGTTTACCCTGGGAATCCTGTCTTCACCCTGGTAACTCTGTTAAATTTAAACCCTGGTAATTCAATTTCACCCTGGGAATTCTGTGTATCTCCAGGAATTCAGTTTCACCCTGGGAATTCTCTTTAACCCTGCTCATTCTGTTTCACCCTGCTAACTCTGTTTAACCCAGGCTGATCCCAGCTCTGGTGCTTCCCTGAGCAGGGGCTCCCACCTGCAGCCTCACCTGGGCTAAAACCAAGCAAGGAAAAGCAAAATTCCCACCCAGGTGTCCCCAGGCCTGGCCCAGCCTTGGGTCAAACCCGTGTCCAAACCCAAGAATCACCTGGGGGTGCCCAGCGTGCCATCCCCACGGGCACTGCCCCCTCCCTGGCTGCTGGCTCCACACCCTGGCACCTTGATGGGGATCCTGTCCCTGTGCCCTGCTCCCAGCTGGCAGCACTCCCCTCCCCTGCCCTGCTCTGAACCTTTCCCTGTGCCAGGCTGAGCTCCAGCCCTGCACATCTGCCCCGTCCCTGGGGTCACTTTGGCCCCAAATCCCCCAAGTTCGGCGTCCCCAGGGCCACGCGGGCTCCTGCACATCCCTGGGCAGCAGGAACAGCCAGAGCCAGGCCTGCAGCTCCCATCCTTCCCAAACTCCCATGCCAGGCCCAGAGCACACCTGCAGGATGCCCCAGGAGGTGGGACAAGATTTAACCCCGCTCCATCCCAAACCCAGGGTTCAAGTCAGCTCCCAGCCCTGTGAGCTCAGCTGCACAACCTGCAGACAACCCCAGACCCCAGCTCCCTCCCTGCCTCCACTGTTGCCACCCTTTAATGGCTTTCAAGGGATTTTTTCCATGCAGGAAACCCTCCCCAGGCAGCTCTGCCCCTGAGGAGCAGCCCAGGTTTGGAGGGAGGGGGCAGGAATAAAGCTGGTCAGGGAATTTCTGATCAGGGAATGTCTGATCAGGGCATTTCTCATCAGGGCATTTTCTAATCAGAGAATTTTCTCATCAGGGCATTTTCTAATCAGAGAATTTTCTCATCGGGGTATTGTCTGATCAAGGAATTGTCTGATGAGGGAATTGTCTGATCAAGGAATGTCTGATCTGGGCATTTTCTAATCTGAAAATTTTCTCATCAGGGCATTGTCTGATCAGGACAGTTCTGATCAGGGAATTAATTTCTGATCAGGACACTTCTCATCACAGAATTAATTTCTGATCAGGGCTTTTCTAATCAGGACATTTCTGATCAGGGAATTCATTTCTGACCAGGCCATTTCTGGCAGGGCAGGCACCCCAGGCAGAGCTGCTGCTGCTCCCTGGAGCTGCTTTGCCCTCCAGTGCCCACAGCCAGCACTGACAGCCCTGGCCCAGCAAAGCTCTGCCCTGCTGCTCACAGCACGAGAGGAACTAAAGGGTTAAAGCAGACGAGCAGGAGACTAAAAACCCACCAAGGGATTTCTCACTAAGGACAGAGCACAGCTTTGGGATATTTATCAACACTGTCGCTTCTGCCAGGGCTTTGGGCAAAGGGCAGGAGCACCCAGGCAGCCCCCCTGGCACTGCCCCACACTAAAATTAATTTTAATTTAAATTAATTAACACTGCCCAAACATTGCCCTGGGCCCCTGGGCAAGATGGGGGCACCTCCTTCTCCTCTGCAGTTTCTGTGTCAGGGGCTTGCAGCAAAATCTGCTCCATGGACAGAAAATAAATAAAAACCTAATTGCAGCTGGAGGGGAGCAAGCACAGGAGGAATCCACAACCAGGAGAAAGCCACATGAACACCACAGGCAGTCCTGGACAGAACCTTCCAGCAGCAATTGGGAATGCTTTGTAAGAGCAGAGCCTCCTGTGCTTCCCAGCCAACACCTGCCCAGGGAGCAGAGCCCAGCACAGCCCCACAGCAGGGCAGGAGAGGGCACGGCTGGCACCTCTGCTGTGCATTCACACACACTCAGGCTGTGAAAAGCTCTGAATTTTGGGCATTTTCAGGTGGTTTGTTCTCTGCTGATGCCAAGCAGGTGCAGGGGCTCACGTGTGGCTGAAGCTTTGTGGCAGCAACTGCTTGAAAACTCCAATGTTTTGAAAACTCCAATGTAGTTCTGCGGGAGCTCTCCCTGTCACTCGTTCCCTGGGCTAAAACAAGGTAAAGTTTCTCTCTCCCATGCACAAACTATGGAAAGAAGGAAAAGCAGAGTCCCCTTGTGTTTGCACAAGGAGTAAATGGGGATATTTTCACTATCTGGTCACAAAAAAAAAAAAAACAAAAAAAAAAAAAACAAAAAAAAAAAAAAAAAAAAAAAAAAAACAAAAAAAAAAAGGAAAGTTTTACAATCTTTAGGGCTCTCTCATTTTTAAATAATAAAAAAGTATGACAAAATAAAGGAAAGTACTTCATAAAACCTGCAGCTATAAAGTACAAACTACCTCTGACAAGATTCAGTGAGCCAAGCAGGACAGAAGCCTGCAGAGAAATGAACCCAGACTGAAATGCAACACAGACCTTGGTAAACTCAGCAGCACGACTTCTACAACTCAAGTAACAAACAGACATGATCCCTGAAAGAAAACAAAACCCCCAGAAACTGCCTGGGAACTGCTGCCCAGGCTCCTTCAAACATCCCACGTGGGGTTTCCAAGCTTGGAGAAATGAAGAAGTGTGGTTCTAGAGGTTATTTAATGGGGGAAACAAACCAAGGAGTTTAAAAATTGTTCTCACCTGGCAGGAATTGCTCAGTGAAACTTCTAAATCTCGTTTACCTCCATGGGCTCTGGGGGAATCTGAAGCTCCCACGTTCCCACACACAGCTGCCACTCCCTGTGCACAGCCTGCTCCTGCTTTGGGTGGCCACAAAAATGTGATTTGCCAGGGCAGAGGAGAGGGAATGTGAGAGGCACTGCAGGAGCAGCACTGAGAGCAGCTGCAGCGGGAGCGGGCTCACACAGGATCCTCTCCCTGTGCCAGGAGATTCCCTCGGGCAGGAATTGCCTTGGGGCATCCCCCAGCACAGGAGGAGGGTCCCAGAGCTGCCCCCAGAGCAGGACAGCCATCCATCCCCTCCTGCTCCACCACCCCTCACCTCCTCTCAGCTCCAACCCAGCATTTGCTCTTTGAACCAAAGCTCTATAAATATATTATTTAGAAAAAAAAAAAATAAAATAAAATAAACCACAAATGCAAACATTTACCAAGAAAGGAAGAAAAAGTTACAGTGAAATGAGGCCTTGTTATTGTCTGAAATCAGGGGACTCCCTGGAGGAGGCCTGTGTGCTCTCAGTCCTGCTCCAAGCTCCTGCCTATGCATCCTCCAGGCTGGCCAGCACTCCCCTGTCCACCAGGTGAGCTTTGAGGGTGTTGAAGATGTGCAGCTGCTGCTCTGGCCTCAGGGTCAGGAACTGCTGGATCAGCTTGCTGGGGTTGGGGCCCCTGGAACACAAAATCAGGCTCAGCAAAGGCTGCAGTTCCACCAGAATGTTCATTGCTGTGCTGTCCATCCCCTGGGAGCCTTTGTTTGCTGACAGGGCTTGAATCAGGTATTTCTCTGAGAGAGATTCAAACCCTGTCAGCAAAAAAAAGGTGAAGTATCTGACAGAAATTCAGGGCAGCAAGAAAAATTTAATACCTGACAGAGATTCAAACCTGGGCTGCAAAAAAAGGTGAAATATTTGCCAGAAATTCTAGTTGGGCAACAAGAAAAGGGGAAATATCTGACAGAGATTCAAACCTGGGCAGCAAGAAAAGGTGAAATATCTGATAGAGATTCAGGGCAGCAAGAAAAGGTGAAATATCAGAGAGATTCAAACCTGGGCAACAAGAAAAGGTGAAATATCTGATAGAGATTTAGGGCAGCAAGAAAAGGTGAAATATCTGACAGAAATTCAGGGCAGCAAGAAAAGTTTAATATCTGAGAGATTCAAACCTGGGTAGCAATAAAAGGTGAAATATCTGACAGAAATTCAGGGCAGCAAGAAAAGTTTAATATCAGAGAGATTCAAACCTGGGTAGCAATAAAAGGTGAAATATCTGACAGAAATTCAAGCCTGAGTGCATTTTTAAACAGAACCCTGGCCCCTGTGAAGGGAAAGCTGCAGTGGAGGAAGCTCCACGATGGGCACTCACCAACAACCCAAAGAGAACAGCAGAAAAACCCCTCCAATAAAACCCTGCCAGGCTTCAGTGCTTTAAGCACAGGGCCAGGTAGGTGTGCCTGTATCATAACTGTCTACAAAAACAATGGGTTTCCTAATAAAAATCAAATAACAGAGAGCTGATCAGCCCTCCTGAGCCAAGAATGGCCCTGCTGTTACCTGATGAAGCTGGCAATGTAGACGTTGACAAAGGTGGCCATCAGGTACTGGCAGTCGAAGCGATCCATGATGCCCCCGTGGCCTGGGATGGTGTTGGCAAAGTCCTGCAGGGCACAGGGGTGGCACTGAGCCCTTCCCAGCACCTGTGCTGCCCTGCTGCCCCCACACACCTCACTCAGCCCTGCCCCACACCACGGAAATCTGGTTTCATGTCTCCCTGCTTCCGGAAGTTTCTCCTTGATGGAGCTGCTGGGGCAGCAAGTCTCAGCTCAGCTCAAAGGTCAGGGAAGGCAAATGTTTAAAATGTTTATCTGCTTCCACCCTGCCCTGCCTTTCAAGGCATCCTAACTGAGCACAGGCTGTTTGGATGTGAAGCCAGCCTGCAAGACACCAAGGGAAACCTCAGATTGCAGAATTTCCTGCCTGGGTCTTCCTTCCCCCACCTGCACCACAGCAGGGTTTGGAATACTACAGTTACAGCCTTGAGGTCTCTTCCTTTTTGGTCAAAACACCAAATCCTGCTCCAGCATTTTATCTGTGTCTGAGAAAACCTCCCTTCCCTGGAGCTCTGGGAGTGCCTGGAGGGACAGCGCCCACTTTGTGTCACCTCCTCAAAACCTCCATTCCCTCCCCAAAATCTCCACGTCCATCCCAAAATCTCCATGCTCTTCCCAAAACCTCCATGCCCTCCTCAAAACTTCCATCACTTCCCCAAAACCTCCGTGATCTCCCCAAAATCTCAGTGACCTCCTCAAAAATTCCATCACCTCCCCAAAACCTTCATGACCTCTCCAAAACTTCCAGGACCTGCCCAAAACCTCCGTGCCTCCCCCCAAACCCCCGTGCTCACCTTGATTTTGAAGGCCCTCTTGAAGCCGCTGGCGAAGAAGCCGCCGAAGGGCCCGATGAGGGAGGCGAAGGTGGAGAGGGCGATGCTGTGGATCTGGAAGGGGTACATCCTCACGGTCCTCTGCACACAAACACACACACAGGGCACCTTCAGGGCCTGCCCTGCACCCTGTCCTCATCCCTGCACCTTCAGAGCCTGCCCTGCTCCCTGCCCTGCTCCCTGCCCCCAGGCTGGAGCTCAGGGGGCTTTCAGGGGGGCTCATGTCCCAGCAGATCTGGGGTCTTTGGCACTGGGCTCATGTCCCAGCAGATCTGGGATCTCTGGAATGGATTCACGTCCCAGCAGATCTGGGACCATTCCTTTGGGATCTCTGGAATGGATTCACGTCCCAGCAGATCTGGGACCATTCCTCTGGGATCTCTGGCACTGGGCTCATGTCCCAGCAGATTTGGGATCTCTGGCACTGGGCTCATGTCCCAGCAGATTTGGGATCTCTGGAATGGATTCACGTCCCAGCAGATCTGGGATCATTCCTTTGGGATCTCTGGCACTGGGCTCATGTCACACCAGATCTGGGATCTCTGGCACTGGGCTCATGTCCCAGCAGATCTGGGATCATTCCTCTGGGATCATTCCTTTGGGATCTCTGGCACTGGGCTCATGTCCCAGCAGATTTGGGATCTCTGGCACTGGGCTCATGTCCCAGCAGATCTGGGATCATTCCTCTGGGATCTCTGGCACTGGGCTCATGTCCCAGCAGATTTGGGGTCTCTGGAATGGATTCACGTCCCAGCAGATCTGGGATCATTCCTCTGGGATCTCTGGCACTGGGCTCATGTCCCAGCAGATCTGGGATCATTCCTCTGGGATCTCCAAACACGGCTGCCCTCCCCCTTAGCTGTGACCCCCCAGAGCACAGCCCTGCCCCTCCCTGGTGCTGCCACCCCCAAAGCAGGGGCACAGGGACCCTACCCAGCCCAGCACGGAGTGCAGCAGCACGGGGACGTTGTACTCCTGCAGCTGGAACAGCTCCGAGGGCTCGCAGTCCACGGTGAAGCTGTTGGTGTCGTTGTTGAACTCCACGGGGCACGTGAAGCAGCGGTACCCCGACATCACGTAGGACAGCTCCAGGGAGAGAGGGAAAAAGCAGAATTTGTCAGGGGAAAGGCTGTGCTATGGTCTGGGTGAGGTGCTGGGGCACAGGTTGGACTGGATGATCCCAGAGGTCTCTTCCAGTCTCGTCATTCTGTGATAATAATGAGAACTCTGGCTCTTTCCAGAGCCTCCACACAGCTTGGCCGTAATTGGCCAATAAATCAAAATCATTCACATGAAGCCAATGAAACAATCTCCAACACATCCCAAAGCAGCAAACACAGGAGAAGCAATGAGATTAAATTGTTTTCCTTTTTCTCTGAGGCTTCTCAGCTTCCCAGGAGAGAAATCCTGGGCAAAGGGATTTTTTCCAGAAAATGTGACTGCCACACGCTCTCCCAGGTTCATTAAGGAGATTAATTGTGATAATCACATATCCTCTGAACAGAGATATGTCTCAGGAAGCTCTGAGAAAGTTCAGAGATTCAAACCCTGTCAGCAAGAAAAATTTAATACCTGACAGAGATTCAAACCCTGTCAGTCAGACAAATTTAATATCTGACAGAAATTCAAACCCTGTCAGCAAGAAAGTTTAATGTCTGAGAGAGACTCAAAGCTGGGCAGCAAGGAAAGGTGAAATATCTGAGAGATTCAAACCCTGTTAGCCAGAAAAATTTAATATCTGACAGAAATTCAGGGCAGCAAGAAAGGGTGAAACACCTGACAGAGATTCAAGCCTGAGAACATTTTTTAACAGAACATCCTAAGAAGGGAAAATAGGACCCTAAAAAAGAAAAGCTGCAGTGGAGGAAGCTCCACCATGGACACTCACCAGCAACCCAAAGAGAACAGTGGAAAAAAATCCTCCAATAAAACCCTCCCAGGTCTTCTTTGGGGAGAGCTGCCAGAGAGAGAGCAGAGAAATCAAAATTCTTGTAAGAAAAACAATTTACACCTATAGAAATAACAAGTCTATTCCATGAAAATCAGTAGAGAAAAAATGTAAACTGTCTAGAAAAAAAAACTAATAAACATATACAGCAACCATTGTCATTATATATTATTATATATATTATATTACACAGTCACTAACCATTATTATTTACCAATCAATCTGGCGATTTTTTAATGAGAAAAAGTCCAAATAATTTCCATAAATTAGGAAAAAAAATCTCATTACACTAAGCTTCAATCATTTACTAACCTGATAAATTCAAACACAGTGCCTTCTAGCACCATATAAAAAGAAGCTGTGTAAAATAAAAATTCAACTATGCTAGAAAAACAAGGGTTGTGTCCATCTCTACAACAACAGCTGGACTCGATCATCTTCCCACCTCAGTCGTTTGATGATTTAATTTCATAAAATAAAACAAAATTAAATTAATTGAATTGGATTAAATTTAAATTCAATTCAATTAAAGTAAATAAAATTCAATTAAATACATTTAATTGAACTTTATTGAATTGAATTAAATCAAATTACATTAATTTCATTGAATTTTATTGAATGCTATTGAATGGAATTTAAATTAAATTAAAATCAGTAAAATAAAATTAAATTCAGTAAAATTCGATAAAAATCAATAAAATTAAATTAAATTAAATTTCAGCCTCAAGGAGTGGGATGCAGATTTAATTTGGAGACTTGCTTCAGCCCCAGAGGAGGCCCCAAAGCAGAGCTGGGGGAGCTCAAATGCCCATTCTTGCCCCCAAATGCCCATTTCTGCCCCCAAATGCCCATTTCTGCCCCAAACCCAAACCTTGATGAGCGGCGTGCGGCCGAAGAAGAAGCCGAACATGTAGGCCATGATGTCATTGCAGATCACACAGGAGATGGGCACGATGAACCTGAGGCACAGCAGGGTTTGCACCTTATTCTTAATGTTTAATAACAATCAATTCCAATTAAACTATTTAAAATAAACATTACATTAAAATATTTATTCTGTATTTTCAATTAAGTACCGATTGAAGTTCTAGAATGGAGATGACACTGCTGAGAGATTGAACCAGGAAGAAGTCTTGGCAAGTTTTAAAATATAGTTTTGCAAAAAGATTAAGTATTGTAGAGAATTAGAACTGTGAAAGATGCATTGTGATAAGAATACGTAGAGTAAAAATATAAGTGATTAGTGTTAAGAGTAGTGGTATTGTTTAATAAAAGTTAATTGTTTAAAGAATTGTATTTATTACAAAATAGATTAAATTTATTAGTGACAGAGTAAAAATATTTATTTAACTCAATAATCAATCTATTAATAAATTATTAATAAATTTATTAAACAATAAAAATATATAATATAATATAATATAATATAATATAATATAATATAATATAATATAATATAATATAATATAATATAATATAATATAATATAGTATAATATAATATAATATAGTATAATATAATGTAATATAGTATAATATAGTATAATATAGTATAATATAGTATAGTATAATATAGTATAGTATAGTATAATATAGTATAGTATAGTATAATATAGTATAATATAGTATAGTATAGTATAATATAGTATAATATAATATAATATAATATAATATAATATAATATAATATAATATAATATAATATAATATAATATAATATAATATAATATAATATAATATAATATAATATAATATAATATAATATAATATAATATACAGAGGGATTCTATGAAAACCCAGCTTTTTCCAGGCTGCACAACCCAAAGCAGGGCAAACTCACCAGATCATTCCTTCAAACAGGTTGTGGATGATGAGGTGGGACTGGGTGACCACGATCAGCAACGTCACGTGGGTCCAGCCAAACTGCAAGAGAGGACAGCACCCTCGCAGAGCTCATTAATCCATTAATTACCTGTTTGTTAATTAGCCAGGGAAGCAGGATGAGCTCTCTGGTGCTGAGTTATTCCAGCCTGGGACCCCTCAGGAACATCTCAGTGCTGGAGGAAGATCTGAGCAGACAGGCTGGGTTTGACTGAACCACTGAAGGCCAAATTCAGCCTCACCAAACCAAGAATTTAACCCCAGCAGGCCCTGAATTTAACCTCACCAAAACACTAATTTTAACCCCACCAGGCCCTGAATTTAACCTCACCAAAACATGAATTTTAACCCCACCAGGCCCTGAATTTAACCTCACCAAAACATGAATTTTAACCCCAGCAGGCCCTGAATTTTAGCCTCACTAAAACGTGAATTTTAAGCGCAGCAGCCCCAGGGCTGGGAGCTCACCATGTAGAACTGCAGGCGGTAGTGCTTCTTCACCAGGCTCAGCACAAACATGCAGAACCCTGCAGGGAGACAGGGGCACGGTGAGAGCTGCAGGTGCTGCTCAGGCAGAGCCCAAATCCCTGCTGGGCAGCACCTCTGCCCTGCAGGACACTGCACTGGTCCCCCACGCTGCACAGCTGCTGGGCAACAAAATACTACTTCACTATAGTTCATTATTATAGATTTCATTATGCTAGTTTTTCATTAAAATATATATTGAAGTAAATATCATTTTATGTTTAAATAAATTAATAAGTATACATTATAAATATTTATACAGTATATATATTATATATTTTAAAATAAAATATATATTTAAATAAAATATTGGTTTATATTTAAATGAGTATATACGTATATATTACATACACTTATATATAAAATTATATTTTTAAAATAGAAAAAGATATATTTAAATAAAGTATTTTATATTTGAATAAAAATCAAAATGTAAATATACATATTTTTTATTATATTTTTAAAATATAAAATATATATATATTTAATATTTAAATAAAAATAAAAAATCAAACTACAAATTTATATTATATCTAATATATGATATAAAAATATATATTATATACAAATATATATTATATATTGTATACAAATATGTATTAATATACTTATATAAATATAATATATTAATATATTAATAATATATATTAATATGTATTATATTTTAAAATGTAATATATATTTAAATAAATTATTATTTCTATTTAAATTAAAAAAATAAATATATTAAATATATAAAGAAGATATGAAAATTTTGGGGGTTTCTCCTCATTGTAAAGACTTCCCACTACTACAGAAAGATTTGTAACTTGCAGCATGCCCGGGGAGCAGAGGAGATTTCCTGCACTGTGGGCAGATTTCCCCAGCCCAGGTGTGCCCAGGTGTGCCCAGGTGTGCCCACCTGTGAGGTAGAGGGCGAAGGAGATGAAGCGATGGTATTTGCTGAGGATCCTCAGCGGCTCCTCCCTCTGCACCAGCGTGAAGAAATAATCAGTGACCGTCTCCCCGTAGAAGAAATAATTCACACACAGCAGGAAATACCTGGGGGGGGGGGGTGGAAAATTAATTTATACACAGCAAAAAGTACCTGGGCAGGGGGAGAAATAATTCACACACAGCTGCAAGCGCCTGGCCAGCTGAGAGCCCAGGTGGGTGCCCAGGTGGGTGCCCAGGTGGGTGCCCAGGTGGGTGCCCAGGTGTGTGGGTGCCCTCACTCACCAGCTGAGCGTCCTGAACCAGGGCAGGTCGTAGGAGTGGTACACGTTGTAGCCGATGGTGATGATCTCGTGGAAGCATTTGATCTGCACACACATCACCTGCACAGCAAGGACAGCGGGCATGGAACCCCTGGGCAGCACCTCTGCCCTCCAGGAGACAGAACAGAGCCCCTGGCACCTGCACAGCCCCAGCTCCTCAGGCACCTCCCAGCCCCACCTGGGAGACTCTGGGTGAAGTTTGTCCCTCCCAGTCCCACCTGGAAAGCTCAGGATGTTATTTTTCCCTCCCAAGGGAAGCTCAGGATGGCATTTTTCCCTCCCGATCCCACGGCAGAGGAACCCAGGATCTCTGGACACGAGGCTGGAGCTCCCCACAAGCCCCCCCTGCTGCAGGGAGGGCCAGGACTCCCCCCTGGAGCACTCACTATCGTCATCAGCACCATGGGGCCCAGGTAGATGATGATGAAGAAGAAGGTGATCATGGCCAGCGTGAGGATCCCTCTCACCCACCAGTTCTTCCATCTGGGCCAGAGAGAAGGAAAACATCAGAGAAAGGCGAGGCAGGGCAAAGCAGCCCAGCAAACTCTGCTCTCTGTGTGCACAGGAAGCAAAGCCAGCCCTGCAAACCCCAAATTTCCTCTCAGGGGTGCACAGAGAGAGACCTCGATGTGCTGATAAAGGCCAGGCTGCAGCAGCTGCAGCTCAGCCTCAGCGGGTGCAGAGCTGAGCACCCCCAGGGCACCGAGGTGGGCCAGGGCAGCCCCTGCTCCTGCCCTGCAGCTTCCCCAGCCCCTGGAGCAGCTGCAGGATGAATTCCCATGGAATGGGGACCATTCCCCCTCCCCACACTGCTCTGCACGAGGAGATGGCCCCTGGCTGTGGAACCCTCAGTGCTTCCTGCTGGGAAACCTCAGGGAGGATGGAGAGGGCAGTGATGGACAGGAGGGATGGACTGGATGGACAGAGCCCTGCTCAGGGAGTGATGGACAGGAGAGATAGACAGGATGGACAGGGATGGATGGACAGGGATGGATGGACAGGGATGGATGGACAGGGCTCTATTCAGGCAGTGATGGACAGGAGGGATGTACAGGAGGGATGGACAGGGATGGATGGACAGGGATGGATGGACAGGGATGGATGGACAGAGCCCACCCAGGGAGTGCCTTTACCTCGAGGACAGGTTGGACAGGGCCCTGTTCAGCACCTCTGGGGTGTCATCTGAGGTGGGCACAGGCGAGGACCCCCCGAACTCGGACTTGCTCTCGCTGTCTGACGCTGTCTCTCCATCCAGCCTGTTCTCAGACTCTGACTCCTGCAGCACAGGGAGAGCCAAGCACCTTCAGCAGCCACCCTGGGCTGCCTCACACTAGCCAGGGAGGAGAAGGAAATATCCTCCTTACCCCTACCCAGGGTAACACATGAGAAACATCCTGAGGTGCTCGGCGGCACCCAGGAGGGCTCTGCTGGCCCCTCAGCCTCAGAGCAGGCACAGAACAGGCCCTGCACAGCCACAGGTGCCCCCAGGCTCATTCATGACCATCTCCAAGTGCTCCAGGCCTTGTTAGCAGCAATTCTGCCAAGGTCCAGTCCCCAGGCAGGTCTCAGGGAATGCAGCACTGCCCAAATTAGCAGGAGAAAGGTCTCCAAGTGGGCAGGCTCCAGGCTTGCAGACAGGCTTGGGAAGTGCTGGCTGCTTGAGGACACTAAAAATAGCCCTGAGCTGATCCCCAGGCAGCTGAGGAGGAAGAGGATGGCTTATCACCCTTATCAGCCTGGCCCAGGCATCCCCCAGGGCAGCAGCAGCCCCAGGTGCTGCACAGGGACAGTCAGGTTTGGCCTCTTTTGTCCTTTGCACTGCACCTCACCTCCTCCCAGACCGCTCTCCTGTAGTCACTACATCTCCAGATTTTCTAGGTTTTTTTGTTTTTTAATTGCATTGCATTTGATCACATCTCCTTTCCGGAGTCTTTCCTTCCTGTTCCACAAGATCCCGAATGGAAAACGCCCTGCCCTGCTGCACACACGCAGGCCCGTGCCTGGGGCTGAACAAACCCAGCTGGGGCAGGGCTGGGAGGGGATTTAGGGCAGCCCTGGCCCTCCCAGGGCCACTTTTCCCTGCGAGCCAGCCCAGAGCTGCACGTCTGCCCTGCTTTCAGCTCCATCCTGCTCCTGAAGGAAGGCAAGGAAGGAAAAGCCACTCCCTGGGGAGCACCCAGCAAGGCAAACTCCCCGAGAAGTGGCTCTGGCAGCAGGAAAAGCACGGGGGGAGCTGAGCTGACCAATGCTGGCGGCTCTGCAAACAATGAGGCTGCAGGGCATGAAGGCTCCAAAACAAGCCAGCGTGCTGGCTGCAGCTGGGGGTGCGCCCTCACTGCAAGCAGGAAAAGGTCATTATTCCCCCTGGGATAACTGATAAATTAATTTGATTTATTAAATTATTATTATTATTATTATTATTATTATTATTATTATGTTATTGTTGTTGTTATTATATATAATACATAATATATTGCCACTGCAGCCACTGACATGTCATATTATATATTATATATTATATATTATATATTATATATTATATATTATATATTACATCTATATAATAATATATATTTACAATATGCTATAAATATATAACACATAATATATATATTATATTGTATAATAATATAATATTATATATTGTATATTATTATATATTATATATTATGTATTATATATTACATATTATATAATATACATTGTATATTAATTATAAATTATATATTAATTATGTTATATATTATATATTATATGTTATACAATAATATATATTTATAATATGTTATAAATATATAATATATGTTATATATTATATAATAATTATATATTATTATTATATAGATAATAATATATTATATATTATTATATTTATATATTATTATAATAATAATGTCAGCGGCTGCAGGCCAAGCTCTGCAATCAGACAGGCACAGGGAGGCTCTGTCAGGTGGAGGCAGCTGAAAATACCTGGGGGATGTCAGGGGTGATTGCCAGGGACGAGCAGAGCTGCAGAACATTGGGGAAAGGAATGCAGGAACAGAATCAGAATTTATCCCAATTCCCTGATTTCTGCACAAGGCACCATGAGGAGAAAGAGCACAAGCCCAAATCTCCGCCAGGGCTGGGAAAATCCAAGTTCCTGCTCACTTTTCCTTTTTCCTATCCATGAAACCCAGAGCTCTGAGCAAGCAGATATTTGTCAGCAGGTATTTCACCATCCTGAAGGAAAGGCATACAGAAAACTGAGCTTGAGCTCTCTTTAAACATCTCCCCTCCCTCCAGAGGGTGGGGAGACATTTCTGCTCACACTGAGATGGTTTTTGTCACACAAACATCCAGCCATGATCTCACTGCCATGGAAACGAGCCTGCCAAAAATCCTCAGCGCAGATCCCAGCTCAGATCCAGCCAAAAATCCTCAGCGCAGATCCCAGCTCAGATCCAGCCAGAAATCCTCAGCACAGATCCCAGCTCAGATCCCAGGCCTGGCACATGGAATCAGCCCCAGAAATGCCATTTTTTAGGTGCTCTCCTTAGAGCCAGGCACTGTTTGATTCACACTCCCTGCCCGGTTTTAACAAAAAGCTGTGACAGAAAATGTTACAAAATAAATGCTGGAAAGGCAAACGGAGCTGCTTTTTCAGGCAGCAGAGCTGGCAGCTGGAACAAGAGGGACACAGGATTGTCCTCTGTGACCTTTAGGGACACAGGATTGTCCTCTGTGACCTTTAGGAACACAGGATTGTCCTCTGTGACCTTTAGGGACACAGGATTGTCCTCTGTGACCTTTAGGGACACAGGATTGTCCTCTGACCTTCTTTAGGGACACAGGATTGTCCTCTGACCTTTAGGGACACAGGATTGTCCTCTGACCTTCTTTAGGGACAGCTAAAGCCAATCCCAGCTTGGCCCAGCCCATTTGTTGTGCACCAGCCCTGCCAATCCTCCAACTCCCAAAAAAATGGAATGTAAAACAAAAAAAAAAAAAAAAAAATGGAATATAAAACTCCCTGAAGTTTTTCTGCTGCACAGCAAACTCCAGCTGGGATGGACACAGCTCAAGGTCTCACCTGTGCACACCTGGAGCCACCTCAGAGCTCCAGGGAGGGAGGCAGAGCCCCCAGAGCCACCCCAGGGTGACAACTGCCAGCACTTCTGTCCCAGAGCACAGCAGCACCACGAAGTTCCCTCAAACCTGCCCGTACAGCCTCCAGCAGGTGCTTAACCGGCATTAAAATCGCATTAAAATCGGATTTAAATTGCATTAAAATTGCACTAAAATTGCATTTAAATTGCATTAAAGTTGCAGAAGTGCCCTGCCTGATGATTTCGTGCCGCTCAGAGCTGCACCCTCCGTGCACTAATGGAGCAAACATCCATTTGCTGCTGCTGGGGGCTGACGGAGCAGTCCCAAACCAAGTGCATCAAAGGCAGAGCTGCTCCTCCCTGCAGCTCCCGCTCCCTGCCAGCCTGCACACGCTGTTTACGAGGTTCTGTCCCCTCCTCTCGGGGAGGGGCAGCAGCAGAGGTGACAAAGGTGCCAAATGACTCACGGAGTAACCCCGGGCACGCAGGGCTGGATGGAGGGATGGCACAGGGACACAGAGCCAGGGCTGCTGCCCGTGCCTCTCCTGCCTGAAAATGAAACTTTGCCCTTTGCAGGAAGGCAATGACAGCCCTCCTTAAACCAGAAAATTCCCTGGGGGGGCTTGGGAGCTGCCAAACCCTTCCCTGAGGGATCCTGAGGGGTTTGGGACCCCCAGCTCCTTCCCTGGGGATGATTTAGGGGGTCCCAAACCCTTCCCTAAGGGGAGCTTTGGAACCCCCCCATCATTCCTTGGGATAACTGAGGGTTCCTTAGGAATGATTGAGGAGGTTCCAAACCCTTCCCTAAGGTTTCCTAAGGTTTGAAACCCCCCCTGTCACTCCCTGGGGATGATTTGTGACATCCCAAACCCTTCCTCAAGGCAGGCTTGGAACACCCCTGACATTTCTTAGGGACGATTTAGAAGGAACCAAACCCTTCCTTAAGGGCAGGTTTAGAACCTCCCTGTCATTCCCTGGGGATGATTTAGGACATCCCAAACCCTTCCCTAAAGGCAGGTTTGGAACTCCCCTGTCATTCCCTAGGGATGATTTAGGGGGTCCTAAGCAGGTTTTTAATCCCTCATCACTCCCTGGGGATTATTTAGGGGGTCCCAAGGCAGGTTTGGATCCCCCGTTATTCCCCGAGGATGATTCAGGGCCGGTTTTTAACCCTCCTGCCATTCCCTAGGGATGGTTTAGGGGGTCCCAGGGCAGGCTTTTACCCCCTGTTACCCCCCAGGGATGACTCAAGGCAGGTTTTTACCCCCTGTTACCCCCCCAGGGATGATCCAGGGCAGGTTTTTACCTCCTATTACCCCCCAGGGATGATTCAGAGCAGGTTTTCACCCCCCCTGCCATTCCCTAGGGATGATTTAGGGGTCCCAGAGCAGGTTTTCACCCCCCCTTCCATTCCCTAGGGATGATTTAGGGGTCCCAGAGCAGGTTTTCACCCCCCTTCCATTCCCTAGGGTTGATTTAGGGGTCCCAGAGCAGGTTTTCACCCCCCCTGCCATTCCCTAGGGATGATTTAGGGGTCCCAGAGCAGGTTTTCACCCCCCCTGCCATTCCCTAGGGATGATTTAGGGGTCCCAGAGCAGGTTTTCACCCCCCCTGCCATTCCCCAGGGATGATTTAGGGGTCCCAGGGCAGGTTTTTATCCCTCCGCTCATGCCCCGGGCCCGGCCCGCCATCCCCGCGCCGTCCCCACCCGCGCCCTGCCCAAACCCGCTCCCCGCCCAGCCCCGCTCACTCCTCCTCGCGGCCCCGGGGGCGGGCTCTGCTCCCCGGACCGAACACCCCGAGCCCGGGGCGAGCTCCCCGAGCGCGGGGCCCTCGCAGCGGCCTCACCGCGGGCCGCCGGGACCCCGCAGTGCGCAGGGCGTGCGGGCCCCGCTCCGCCCGGTGCTCCCCGGTTCTCCCGGTGCCCCCCGCGCCCCGAGGCCCCCCGGGGCCGCTCCCTACCTTGTCCTGGGGGTCTCGGGCCCCGCCGGGGCCGCGCCCGGGCCGCAGCCGCGCCTCGCTCATGCCGGACCCGCCGCGCCGCGCCGCCGCCGCCAGGGGGCGACACCGCACCGGCAAAACCGCCGCCCACCAATAGGCCGGGGGGGCGGGGCCGGGCGCGCGCGGGGTGGCCACGCCCAGGCGTGCCCGCGGCGCCGGCGGCCAATGGGAGGCGTGGGATAGGCGAGGGGCGGGGCTTTGGGGGGAGGCATGGCGGCGCCCAGGCGTACCCGGATGGAGGGGGGCGCCATGATGTGTGGCGCGGGAAAGTCCGCGGGCGCTGGGAGAAGCGTGAGGGGTTTGTGTTTAGGGACAAGCGGGTTTGTGCTATGGCCATTTTCGTTCAGCACACGGTGCCCGAGGAGAGGCGCTCCACCGAGCCGTCCGTACGGCCAGGCCCCGTGTGCGGCACCGGCGGCGCTGCAGGGACCGGGCCCTGCCGCCATCGCTGCGCAGCAAGGCAGGACGCGGGCCTCTGTAACCCGCGCGGTGATTGGCTCCCGCCGCCCGGAGGGGCGGGGCTAAGGGGAAGAGCGGCGCTGTGATTGGTCGGAGCGCGGCAGGGCCCTGTATGTGAGCTCGGACGGGGGCTGGGCTAAAGGTGGAGAGCGGCGCTGGTGATTGGCTGCTGCGCGGCGGTGGGC
Organism: Ammospiza nelsoni; assembly: GCF_027579445.1. Classification (NCBI taxonomy): domain Eukaryota; kingdom Metazoa; phylum Chordata; class Aves; order Passeriformes; family Passerellidae; genus Ammospiza; species Ammospiza nelsoni. Next base: position 779,389 of record NC_080662.1, read on the forward strand.
GGGGCGACAGAGTGCATAAAAGGGCTTGGCGAGCCGCCTCGCTGAATTTCAGTTGTTCCGTTTTTGGCTCCGTCCGTGCCGCTCCCGCTGGTGCTGCCAAGATGTTCGAGGCGCGGCTGGTGCAGGGCTCGGTGCTCAAGCGAGTGCTGGAGGCCCTGAAGGACCTCATCACCGAGGCCTGCTGGGACCTGGGCTCGGGCGGCATCAGCCTGCAGAGCATGGACTCCTCGCACGTCTCGCTGGTGCAGCTCACGCTGCGATCGGAGGGCTTCGACACCTACCGCTGCGACCGCAACATCGCCATGGGCGTCAACCTGTCCAGGTCAGCCGGCGGCGGGCTCTGCTGGGGCGCTGCCATGGGGCGGCCGAGCAGGCCCGGGGGCTGTGGCGGTCGGGGCCGGGTGTGAGGGGAGATGTGGAGGCGAGGAGCGCTCCGGAGGTGTGCGGGGTCCCGGGGGCGCTCTGAGCCCCCTCAGCCCTTTTCTTTCTCTCTCTCTCCCCCCCCCATTCCCCTCACGGCTCTCGCGCCGTTTTTCGCGGCGCGCGCGGGGCGCGTCGTGGCCGTGACGTCACTGCCGGCGCCGAGTGGCGGGAAAAGGCGGCGCTGGGCGCCATGGCCGCGGCTGGGGAAGCGGTGACAGCTCCGGACCCTGCCGCGGGCTGGGAGGGACCCACGGAACCCTTCCTGCCCCGCGAGGTGCCCCTTCCTGCCCCGCTGCTCAGCCCTGTGAGGCGCTTCTGGAGCGCTGTGCCCGGCTCTGCGTGCCGCACCAGAGCAGAGACACGGAGCTCCCGCAGCGGGACAGAGATGAGGGATCTGGAGTGTGTCCGTTATGAGGAAAGGTTGAGGAGACTGCTGAGAGAGGGAAGTCATCCCTGTTGGTAAATATCCATGGGAGGGGTCAGGATGGACCCAGCCATGGGACAGGAGGAACAGGCAGGAGCTGATCGTGGGAGGTTCCACCCCGTGTATGTGAAAGAACTTTGTGGGTGACCAAGCACTGGAAGAGATCAGCCAGAAGGCTGGGGGGCTCCCCACACACCCGCCTTTCCTGGTCACTGTAATGTCCCGTGCTCTCCTGCCCTGTCAGCTCCCAGCCCCGTGAGTGACCTGCCTTTGTCCCCTGCAGCATGTCCAAGATCCTGAAGTGTGCAGGGAACGAGGACATCATCACCCTGCGGGCCGAGGACAACGCCGACACCCTGGCCCTGGTGTTTGAGGCACCCAGTGAGTGGGATTTGGGAAATGCTTTGGTACTGGGGTGCAGGAGGGAGGGGAATGGCAGCGGGCCCTGCAGGGGAGGGAGGGGACACCTGATTCTTGGAACAGTCGGGAGATTGAAACTTGATCAAGTTATAAAATATTAAATATTATAAATAACTTTTTTGTGAGAGGAAGGCTCTCTCGGGCTGCACACAGATGGGTTTGGCTGTACCCTTAAAGCCTGCAAAAAGCTTTTAGGGCATTCCCAGAGTTCCAGCCCTAAGGGAACAGAGGGAAATCTCATTGCATTTATTGAGGTGGCTGTACCTGGAGGGAGTGGGGAGCGGCAGCAGTCCTGCTGCCATTCTGGTGTCACTGAGCTTTGCTTCCCCAGACCAGGAGAAGGTTTCTGATTACGAGATGAAGCTGATGGATCTCGACGTGGAGCAGCTGGGAATCCCAGTAAGTAACCATGGGGGCACTGAAACACAGCAGCCCCGGGGCTGCCAGGGTGGCACCGCGAGCGCCCCGGGGGTGGCACGGCGTCGCTGAGGCCGTGCCCGTCCCCAGGAGCAGGAGTACAGCTGCGTGGTGAAGATGCCCTCGGCGGAGTTCGCGCGCATCTGCCGGGACCTGAGCCACATCGGCGACGCCGTGGTCATCTCGTGCGCCAAGGACGGCGTCAAGTTCTCCGCCAACGGCGAGCTGGGCAACGGCAACATCAAACTGTCCCAGACCAGCAACGTGGACAAGGAGGAGGAGGCCGTGAGTGGGGCGGGCGGGGCTGGGGGGATCCCGGAGCTGGGGTTGGGAAGGGCATTTTTAGAGTGCCGCCCTGCAGCGAGCGGGGACGGCTCCCTGTGGGTCCCTCAGTGCTCCCCTGGGAGCTGCAGCAGAGCCGGGCACGTGGAGCGGCCCTGTGGAACCCTCTGCAACGCTCTGCAACGCTCCCCTGCTCCCCCAGGTCACAATAGAGATGAACGAGCCCGTGCAGCTGACCTTCGCCCTGAGGTACCTGAACTTCTTCACCAAGGCCACCCCCCTGTCCCCCACGGTCACACTCAGCATGTCTGCAGACGTTCCTCTGGGTGAGTGCCTGAGCAGAAGTGGAAGCTGAGGCTGGATTTTCTGTAGAATCCCCTGAACCCCCTGTTTTCGTTCTCTCCCCAGTTGTGGAGTACAAGATTGCTGACATGGGACACCTCAAGTACTACCTGGCCCCCAAGATCGAGGACCAGCAGGATGGCTCTTAACTGGAGCAGGGCTGGGGACATCTGCTCCTGCCTGGAGGAGCAACTCCAGAGCCTGGGAGCACCCTGGGAGCGCTGTAGCCGTGTCTTGTAGATATATTTGTAAATATTTTTCAACACTCTGTTTTGCTATTCTGGTGTCATTGGAAAGAGGAAAGCTGAGTTTTTCTAGTCTGTTCCTGTACTCCCAACAATCTCTTGGATGCTGTTGAAGGTGAAATTTCTTACTCCTTTCAGCTGCTGAAATTTCTTGCTCCTTTCGACTCCTGTCGGAGAAGAGAGGCAATATTTAATGGGTCAAGATGTATCCTGGAGTTTCCCCTGTGGAGCTGTAGCTTAGGGTTCCTGTTTTGTTGTCCCACAAGTTTATGTGACCTTACTTCATTTATTTTTGAAGCCGATATTCTGATTGAAACTTGGAAAACGGAAATAAAAAAATACAATTTCCTGGAGCGTGTTGTGTTTAAATGTGGGTGATGTGCCCCGAGTCCCGTGTCAAGGCCCAGAGTTCAGCTCTGGTCACTCAGAGCTGCGGCAGAGGTGCCACTCTGTTCCCTGGGTGGCACCTGGGGACAGGGCTTCGTGCTGCTGGAATTCACCATCCTGTAAAGGCTTTTCCCAGCCTGATTCCCCGATTTTCGGGACATTATTTTGGAAATTGCTGAGGATGAACGTCCCGAAGAGCTGTCCGGCGGTGACGGCGGATGTCACCAGGTGGCAGTGCCGGCCCGGGAGGGACAATCGCTGCCGGGGCTGGGGACATTCCCCGCCCGGGCTCCTCTGGGACCCGCACTCCCGGCCCGCCCGGAGGGGACACCCGGGGACACTGGGAGCTGTCCCCGCCACGGCACGGCTGGCACCGGGGGAGCTTTGCGGCCCCTCCCAACCCAAAGCATTCCAGCATTTGGGCCCAGACGCTGATTCCAGCTGTCCCTTGTTGAGATCCTTCCCCATTTACCCTCCAGCACTGCAATAAAACGTGGCGCGGCACATCCTCCATCCCAGAGCTTTCGGCAGTGCCGCACCGGGTCCCCCCGCGCCGAGGCGGTGCCGGGCGGGAGAGGCCGCTCCGGCCCCGCCGTGACCTGGAAGGGAAGCGGCGTCACCGGGATCAACTTCCCGGGGCCGCGGGGGGACAGGCGGGGCCGCCATGGAGCGGGCGGGCGGCAGGTACCGGGCCGGGCCGGGGGTACCGGGGGGTACCGGGACTGGTACCGAGCCGGGCCGGGGGTACCGGGGGTACCGGGACTGGTACCGGGCCGGGCCGGGGGTACCGGGGGGTACCGGGACTGGTACCGGGCCGGGCCGGGGGTACCGGGCCGGGGGTACCGGGGCTGGTACCGGGGGTACCGGGGCTGGTACCGGGACTGGTTCCGGGGCTGGTACCGGGCCGGGCCGGGGGTACCGGGGGGTACCGGGACTGGTACCGGGGGTACCGGGGCTGGTACCGTACCGGGCCGGGCCGGGGGTACCGGGGCTGGTACCGGGGGTACCGGGGCTGGTACCGGGCCGGGCCGGGGGTACCGGGGCTGGTACCGGGGGGTACCGGGCCGGGCCGGGGGTACCGGGGCTGGTACCGGGGCAGGGCCGGGGGTACCGGGGCTGGTACCGGGCCGGGCCAGGGGTACCGGGGCTGGTACCGGGCGGTACCGGGCCGGGCCGGGGGTACCGGGGCTGGTACCGGGCCGGGCCGGGGGTACCGGGGCTGGTACCGGGGCAGGGCCGGGGGTACCGGGGCTGGTACCGGGCCGGGCCGGGGGTACCGGGGCTGGTTCCGGGGGTACCGGGGCAGGGCCGGGGGTACCGGGCGGGCCAGAGCTCGGGGTGGGCTTGGAGTGGGCTGAGGTTGGGTTCGGGGTGAGTTCTGGATTTGCGATGGGTTCGGGTTATAGTTTGGGTGGGTTCGGGTGGATTCGGGATGGATTTGGGATGGTTCAGGTGGATTTAGAGGCGTTTGAGGTGGGTTCGGGTGGATTTGGGGTGGTTTGGGTGGGTTCACGTGGATTTGGGGTGGTTTGGGTGCATTTGGGTGCGTTGGAGTGGGTTCAGGTGGATTCAGGGTGGATTGGTGTGTTCTGGGTGGAATTCAGATGGTTTGGGCGGGTTCAGGTGTGTTCAGAGTGGATTTGGAGTATTCTGGGTGGATTTGGGGTGGGTCCCCTTGTCCTGCTCCCTCTGAGTCACTCCTGCTGTCCCCATGACAGCTCCATCTCGTTCCAGTTTCCAGTGGTTTGCGTTGGTTTTTGTGTTTATTTGGTCGGGTTTGTTTGGTTTTGGTTTTTTTTTTTCCCCAAAATTGCTCTCTTGCAACATCTCCCGGTGTTTAAAAAGCTGCTTTGTTTAGCCCTGGGTTGGGTTTATTTGCTGCTGCCCTGTTCAGAGGCAGCCAGAGCTTGGACATCTGTGTTTTGGTAGTGGGAGCTCTCCGTGGAGTGAGAGCTGGCTCTTACCTGGGCCCTGCCCGGGAATTCCCATCTGGTTTGAAGCACAGGTTCTACCTTGATTCCTAACATTGTTCCAGCTGTACCATCTTGCATTTCAGCCTTCAAATGAAATGCTTAAACCCTCTGTGGGAAAAGATTTAATTTAGGACAGGAGCAGAGCTGTGTTGGGGTGGCACGGCCTGGACAGGGGAGTTTCTCCCCAGGAACTTTGGCTCTGTGTCTCTCAGCCTGCCGTCCCTGAGTTTCCTCTCCTGTTTTCGCTCCAGGCTGTAGCTGATGCCCAGGCCCCCCTGGCATGATGCCGTCCAGGACCAATCTCTCTGCTGGGATCCCCAGTAGCAAAGTGAAATATTCCAAACTCTCCAGCACCGATGATGGGTACATTGACCTGCAGGTAAGACTGGGAAAGGGAGCTGTGAAACCACAGGGATGGGCGGCCACAGCTCGGCCTTGCGCAGGATCCTGTGATGCTGTCTCTCTCTGTGCAGCTCAGAGAGGGACAAAGCTGGGAGGGAGCCAAACCCTGACCCTAAATCTGACCCGAACCCTGGGCCCTTCCCCTCTGGGAAGCCCAAAGAGCCTTCCTGGGAACAAGGCTGGGAGCAGGGGCTGGCCCAGCAGGGTCTCCATGGGCAGAATTCCTCCTGGAGGGCAGCTCTGGAGCAGAACTCTGTCCTGTGCTGCCGTGGGAGGGGAGCTGTGCCCAGCCGAGCTGTTCAATATTTGGGTTTTTCCCCTCCAGTTCAAGAAGAGCCCACCCAAAATCCCCTACAAGGCCATCGCACTGGCCGTGGTGCTCTTCATGATCGGGACCTTCCTCATCATCATCGGAGCCCTGCTGCTGGCAGGGTACATCAGCAAAGGGGTGAGTGCTTCGCACACTGCTGGCTCTGCCCTCGGGGGACATCCGGGGACAGCAGACAGCCCCAGGTCACACCGGGGCAGGTCCAAACTCAACATTGGGAAAGGTTTGGTGTGGGCAAGGCCTGGCAGAGCTGCAGTGGCGCAGTGCCCATCCCTGGCAGGGTTCAGAGCAAAGGATGTGGCACACGCGTGGGTTAGGGGTGACCCTGGGGGGATCAGGGGTGTTGGCAGCTGTGCCTTATCTCAGGCAGCAGAGCAGCCTCTGGCGCTATCAGCAGCACTCCAGGCACAGATCCTGGGCTTGGGCTCGCAGCTCCCAGCCCTGGCTGCTCATCCAGGGGGTCCCCGGTGGACAGTGGGGTCCCTCGAGGGTCCCTGCAGCAAGGATTGAGGGCTCAGCCTGATGGCAGCTGAGATGCTTCTGGTGGAAGATGCGTTTTTATTTCACCACCTTGGGGATGGGTCACAGAACCACGGGGTGGTTTGGGTTCAAAGAACCTTCCAGATCACCTCCTTCTGAGAATTCATTCACATCTCACCTGCCTTGGGCAGGGCAACCTTCCCCCAGAGCAGGCGGGGTGTGAGAGGGAGGAGAGCCCCTCGCAGAGATGTCACTGTGGTGCCTTGGGGAGGCTGGGCTGGAGCAGAGTTACAGAATAAAGCAGGGATTGATTAAAATGGATCCACCTTGGGCAGCAGCAGAGCCCAGCCAGGGCTGCGCCCAGAGTGAACCAAAATGGGCACAAAATGAACCCAAAAATACCAAAGTTAGAGCTGAAAAACACCAAAGTTAGAGATGAAAAATACCGAAGTTAGAGGTGAAAAATACCAAAGTTAGAGGTGAAAAATACCAAAGTTAGAGCTGAAAAATACCAAAGTTAGAGCTGAAAATACCCAAGTCAGAGATGAAAATACCCAAGTTAGAGATGAAAATACCAAAGTTAAAGCTGAAAATACCAAAGTTAAAGCTGAAAATACCAAAGTTAGAGCTGAAAATACCAAAGTTAGAGATGAAAAATACCAAAGTTAGAGCTGAAAATACCCAAGTCAGAGATGAAAATACCCAAGTTAGAGATGAAAATACCAAAGTTAGACCTGAAAAATACCAAAGTTAAAGCTGAAAATACCAAAGTTAGAGCTGCAAACACCCAAGTTGAAGCTGAAAACACCAAAGTTAAACCTGAAAACACCGAAGTTAGAGCTGAAAACACCAAAATTAAACCCGAGAACACCAAAGCTGGAGCTGCACCGTGCCCAGCCCCGTGCCCCGTGTCCCTGCAGGAGACCGACCGCGCCATCCCCGTGCTCATCATCGGCATCCTGGTGTTCCTGCCCGGCTTCTACCACCTGCGCATCGCCTACTACGCCTCCAAGGGCTACCGGGGCTACTCCTACGACGACATCCCCGACTTCGACGACTGAGCTGTTAATGAACCCGCCCTAATTAGGCCGGCGGTGCCCCTGGGTGCCGCAGCGTGGCCCGGCCTGGAGGCGTGCAGGTTTTCCCGTTTGGGGGTGGGGGCTGCGGCCCGGAATTGACCAAAAGGAATTGCAAAGAACTTGGGATTTGTGGGGTTTTTCCCCCCTCCTCTCGGGGTTGCGTAATTGCCCTCGCTGGGAAGCTCTTCCTGGGCGAGGCAATCCTTGCAGTTTTCCAGAAATAGAGCAGCTGGTTGCAGCAGCAGATACTTGTTTTTTCTCTAAGCGTTTTCTGGAGTTTAATTTAGCTTTCCATGACATTGTGGTTATTGTTGGGTTACCTTTGCAGACAGACCATCATTAAATTCTCCTCCTGCTCTCTGTCCGTCAGAAACGCTTCCCAACTGGTCCTGGGGTAAATAAAGTGTGATGAGGGGGGAGATGATTTCCACACAGGGCACGGGCTCCAGAGCCCCCCGTCAGCCTGGCCACGCTCATTTCCCCACAAACACCTCCCTGAGCCAGCTTTGCCTGTGCTGCTGCTGGCAAAACCTGCTTATCCTTCCCAGGGACTGCTGCCTGTCACTGAAACAACCAGATGGGTACTGGGAGAAGGATTGGAACCCAGACTCAAGTGTCTAAATACCAAAAATCTTGGGCTGGACTGATGTGGCTGTTGGGGACACCTGAACTCCAGCTGTCTTTTGGAGTCCTTTGTGTGGATAATTTGCTGTGCAGACCTGGCCAGGCCAGTGAGGAGAAGCTCTCTGTGTAGTTTGTGCTGACCAAACCCCTCTGGATTGCTTTGCCAGCTTTGCTGCTGTGTCATTCAGGGAGCTCAGCGTGCTGGCTCCAGCTCTGCGGGGTCAGAGCAGGCTGTCAGCGTCCTGCACAACGAGCAGCCGTGCAATGGGTGCATTTCCCACGAATAAAGTTCTGTGTTCTCTGCAACCACAACTTTGTCCTTCCCACCTTCACAGGTGTCAGAGTGCACTGAAAACTCTGCTGGGCCTTGGCTGCTGCTGGAGTGAGGGAGGCAGAGCTGGAGCAGCCCCAGCAGCGTCAGCCTGCCCAAAGCGCTCTGAGTGAGTCCCAGTGCTGCACAACAGAACTGCTGAAATTGCTAAATTCAGGATCTCCCTGTCCATCTCTGGAGGTTGCCAGCCCTGCTGGGGAGGGACAAGGGACACAGGAGCTGCTGGCAGCAGCTGGAATGTGTCAAATACAGCAGCTCTGGCAGGAGAGCTCCTGCTGACGTCAAGGCGTGAATCAGCCTCTCCTGGGGCACAAGAACCTGCGTTTGTTTGGGTCTGGGGAGTGGAAGGGAAGTTTGGATGGAAAAAGCAGAGAGGGAGGGAGGAGATGAAGCAATTTGGGATGGGGGGGGTCACCTAAGTGGGATAAATAAAGGGGACAGGAGAAGGAACTGGATCTGGATGATCCTTGTGGGTTCCTTCCGACTTCCAGCAGCCCTTGGATCTTCTTTCTGGAGGGAGAGGACATCACCCAGCCCGAGGATGTCCATTCACCAGTCAAGGGACATCACCCAGCCCTTGGATGTCCCTTCAGCATGGAGGGGACATCACTGAGCCCTAGGACCTCCCTGGCCTCCCAACCACTGCAGACACCTTTGGTTTCCCCTCCCAGCTCAGAGCAGTCCTGCCTTCTCAACCTGATGAAAATAAAGAATTTTTTCCCTTTTCCCAGGGCTCTGTGCTGACCCAGCTGCGCTCCCACTCCTGTGTCCTGTGTGGAATGTGGGTGTGCACGTGCTCAGCAGCTCCTCTCCCCTTCCCGAGCACAAAAGCAGCCTGAGGATTTTTAGGAATGCTGGATTTGACTAAAAATAGTCCAGACAGTGCAGCAAGGCCACGACAGAGCCTCCCAAGAGAGCTGGCTTTGTTCTGTGGTGGAGCCAAGGGTCATGGGGAGGGGAAAGCTCGACTGTTGATTAGAAATTATTGTTTGCAATTACTGACCTGCCTGCTTTGCTGCTCTGGGCTTGTGCTGGGTCAGGATTTGTTACCCTGACTGAGGCCTTTCCTTCCCTGCTTTCCTGTGCCTGGGAAGGTGTGAGGAACTGCTTTTGATTGGCAGCGAGGCGATTACAGGGAGCTGCTCTGCGGCTTCCTCCTGCCAAGAATCAGGAAGTGACATTTCCTTCCTCCCCAGGGCACTGGGGCAGGATGCTGTGTCCCCATCCCTGGGGCAGCACCAAGGGAGCTCCCTCCCACAGCAGAGCCATGGGATCCCTGCAGGGCCTTTCCAGCTCCAGGGAGGAACAAAACTGGGATCGATCTTCTTTGAGAGGACTTCCAGCTCCCGGGGAACAGCAGGTTTGGCACCGAAGCAAAAATTCCGTGCGGGAATCGCCGTTTCATCCTGGGATGTTAAATCAAAGGGCAGCAAATCCACTAGTCACCACTAATTAATTTTGTTTTGAAATATTTACTCGGGCTGAAGTAGTAGCTGCTCTTAAGTCTTTAAAGGATTAGCTGCCTGCTACTCTCTCCTGCCTGCAACCATTTATTTAAGCTGCAAATCATGCTGTTAACCTGTCATGAGGGGTTTTAACCTTCCCTCTCTTGTCAGTGGGAGATGCCTGCTGCAGATGGCCCTGCTGATGTGACAGAAATTAAACATCCAGGAAGCTCCTCTGGGCCCTTTTCTCAGCTTCTTGGAGGAAAGGCAGGACAGAAAATGCATGTGGTGATGATTGTGTGCATCACAGGGTGTTGGAAAGGCTGTGAGGAGTGTGGGGAACATCAGCTGGGTGAGGCAGGAGCATCAGCTCCTGAGCTCAAGGAAATGCTCTGCATCTAGAACAAATCCTCAGAGAAAACTGAGAACTCACCTCAGCAGGGATCATTCCTTACTCTCAGGCAAGTGTTCAGTGTAAAAGGGAAAGATCTCAGGTCCTTTAACATACAAATACTAATTAGCATCACCATACAGTTTTCTAGCAGTTTTCATTAATGTGCCAGCTCCTATAATCCTCATTTTCCTTGTCTTTCAACACCAACAGCCCACAGCACAGCATGACCTCTTCCCTGCTATTTTGGGTGGTTCTTTTCAGACAAATGCCTTATTTTCTCTGTATTTGATACTGAAGGTCAAGAGAATCCTCTCTGCCTTTTATTGCACAAGAACAGAGGAAGGATTGTAACAGGGCCAGTGCAAATGTGTGCCTAAAAATAAACCGGTGGATGGTCTCCAGCTTCAAACACAAAAAGAGTATTTGTGGAGGTCTGTCTCTCTTTGCTGGGCGATCGAGTTTCAGATCGCTGAGGAGACACTGCAGCTCACAAGCAGCTCGTGATGGTTTAATCCTCCCCGTGAAACAAAGGCAACTCTGACTGGATCCTGCTCAGCTCCACCCTGAGCCCCTGGAGCTCCCTGTGCATGGATCACCCCTGGGGCAGGGACAGGGACAGGGATGGGACAAGAACAGGGACGGGGACAGGGACAGGGGACAGGGGCAGGGGCAGGGATGGGACAGGGGCAGGGGCAGGGATGGGACAGGGATGGGACAGGGGCAGGGACAGGGACAGGGACAGGGATGGGACAGGGTCAGGGATGGGACAGGGACAGGGACAGGGATGGGACAGGGATGGGACAGGGACAGGGACAGGGACAGGGATGGGACAGGGATGGGACAGGGACAGGGACAGGGACAGGGGCAAGGACAGGGACAGGGATGGGACAGGGACAGGGACAGGGACAGGGATGGGACAGGGATGGGACAGGGATGGGACAGGGACAGGGACAGGGGCAGGGACAGGGACAGGGACAGGGACAGGGACAGGGACAGGGACAGGGATGGGACAGGGACAGGAGCAGGGACAGGGATGGGACAGGGACAGGGGCAAGGACAGGGACAGGTCTGGGGTGCTCTCTGGGCTGCTGCCCCCCACCCTGCCCATGGGCTGGGGGTGCACAGGGACAGGCAGGGCCCACAGCCCCTCTGCCACCTTTACTGTTAACAATTCGAGGGGCCAGAGCTTGCAGAACACTTCAGTGACAATGCTTGGCACCAATTAGGAGGAGCAGAGGTGGCACTTTGGACAGGGAAGGGGTTAACCAGCTCCAGGGCAGTTTTGGGGAAGAAGTCTGAGTTCATTGCTCCAGGCTCTCTGTGGATTTCTGTCCTTTCATCTCCGATTCTTGGTTCCCATCAAAGGGGTTTAGTCCTTCCTCTGTGCTGTTCCTGTGGGGCTCTCAGGGCACGGCCTGGGCCCTCACCTGTGAGCAGGAGCACACAGCAGAGCTGTGCTGGGGCAGCTATAAATAGAGAGCCTGTGGCATCCCTGCTGCTATAATTGCCACTCTGCACGGCCGTGGTGAGCCTTGCTCCAGCTGCCAGGCCAAGCAGGGACTGCAGGAAGCTCCAGAGCCAGTCCCAGAGCTGCCAGGCCAAGCAGGGACTGCAGGGAGCTCCAGAGCCAGTCCCAGAGCTGCCAGGCCAAGCAGGGACTGCAGGGAGCTCCAGAGCCAGTCCCAGAGCTGCTGGCCCTGCCTGGAGCTCTGCTGTGGGCTCAGCTCTCCCTCTGCCTCCAGTTCTGCTTTTCCTGTGTGCGTGTGTGACCACTCCTGGTGTCTGCCCAGTGGGGTTTGGGCAGCCCAGTTTCAGCAGCTGCTTTCCAGAGGGCTGCTGGTCCCATCCATGCCCCAGCACCATCTGTTTATCTTGCCTTGTGCTGTGTCTGTGTCACTCCTGATGTCACCGAGCGCTGTTGCTATGTGCTCACACGAGGGATTAAATGAGTCACAGGGTAAAAGTGACCCTTTTTCCTCCATCCCTGCTCTCTGAGGGATGATTTGCAGGGGGTGAAAGCAGGGACTGTGTCTGCTCTCACTTCTCTGCTGAGGGATGAGTAAGCAGCCACCAGGCGCTGCTGCCTGTGCTGTGCACAGGACCTCTTTTATTCTGTGCTATAAAATTCCTCTAATGGACTTCAAGACGATTTAGTGCACCATGTCCAGCTGATTTTGGAAGTAGTTTAAGTGGGAATGAGCTGCTCTGGTCCTGCCCATCCAGATCTGCCCACAGCAGCTGCTCTTTATTCCCAGAGCTTTGAGCAGCCCCACGTGAATGAGACACAAGGGGACAAATCCCAGCTTGGAGACCATCCCTGCAGATCCCTCAGGGCTGATCTGATGGGGAGGAGATCCAATGGAACAGAACTGCAGGGTGAGCGTGCCCAGGAGAGCAAAACCACGGGGAGCCATCAGCCCCTGGCTCCTGCTGTGCTCTGCTGCTGCCGCATCACCTCTGAGCCAGATGTGGCTCCAGAGACTCAACATCTGGGCAAGGAGAGCAGGGCAGGCAGGACAAACACAGGCTGCTCCCCTGGCCCCTCCTGCTCCCTCTCCTCCCAGGATGGAAGGGCTCATCTCAGGAGCTGTGCTTTTGGGAAGCAACCTGGGCATGAACTCCAGAGGTGACTCAGCCCATCTCCTCCTCCTCCTCCTCCTCCTCCTGTCAAACACGGGCACTGCCCTGACTCAGCAAGTGAAATCTCATTTCTTTGGTACAGCCCTGAGCTACCAGACACAGCAGCAGCAAGAAAATTGCCTTCTCCTGCAGAGCACAGGCTGTCCAGCTGAGTTAGCATCACTGGGAGAGCACTCTGGAGCACTCTGCCTGCCCTGGATTCCTGACAGCCTGGGATGAATGGCCCAGGGAGAAGCAGAGGGACCTGGGATGGGCTGTTTGTACTCTCCTGGTTATTTGTACTCTCCTGGTTGTCTGTATCTCCTGGTTGTTTGTATCTCCTGGTTATTTGTACTCTCCTGGTTGTTTGTAATGTCCTGGTTGTTTGTAGTCTCCTGGTTGTCTGTATCTCCTGGTTGTTTGCATCTCTTGGCTGTTTGCATCTCCTGGTTGTTTGCATCTCTTGGTTGTTTGTATCTCCTCGTTTGTATCTCCTGGTTGTCTGCATCTCCTGGCTCCCACAACCTCCTCTCCTTTTCCAACCCATTTTGCAAACCCAAAGCTGAAGGAAGGTCTCCTCTCCCCGAAAGCACCGTGAGAGGGCCCGGCAGCCCTGCTCAGCTCCTGATTTATTCACCACACGGATTCAGGCGCTGCTGATGCTCCCTGCAGGGCTCAGCCGCCTGGGTCGCCGGCTGGAGCCGCCGTAATTTGAGAACTTGCCCCGAGATGCTCGGACCGAAAGCTCCTTTTGCTACCGAGAGCACTTTGCACTAATTAAACTTCTTAAAAATTCCTCTCCTTTTTGCAGGTGACGAACCGGGGGTTGGGCGCGGCTGGCAGAGCCCATCTGGGTTCTGAGAAATAAACACTTTTTTTCTGAGAAAGAAACACGTTGTTTCTGCCTCGATTTCCACCTGGCATTGGGGGGAACAGCAAGTCACGGGTGTCCCCGAGATAATGAAACATTCCTGTGGGTGAGGAGTTCCCCAGCAGCTGGTGGAGGTGGCATTTCAACCAAGGGCTGCTCACATTTGCTTTCCTCACCTCACAAAGTGAAACCCAGGCTCTGCCCAGCTGCTCCCCTCAGTTGCCATTCCATATTCCACAGGGAGAAGCTAAAAAACCAGTGTTGGTGAGTCGTTCATTTTTTGGGGATTATCTGGGGGAGTGTCCACTCACCTCCTAGGCCCCTGTTGAAATAGCAGGGGTTTCATTTTTGTTTTGTGTAATCCAGTGGAAGATATTCCTGTTATCCATATACAGGTTCTTCTTAATCGCTGGACTCCATCTGTGGGATTCACACAAATGTCATTAATCTAATGCAAGAGGAAATTTAAGAGGAAAAAGGACTGGAAAAGGCTGTACAGGGTTTGAGCCCATGGTTCTGGGGGGTCTAGCTGTGTCAAATTCAATTCTTGGAGCACTAAATCCAGCTTCATCCTCCTTCCCAGGCTTGTCCTTGGGATTATCAGGACCCTGAGGTCTTTATCTGTTGCATTTCCATCTGACTGATGTGTTTTCTCTGGCTGTACTTCCCTCTGCCACCTTTCACCCGGGGAGGGCAGGTTGGAAAACTGTAACACTCCAAAATTAAACAAACAGAGCTGTGTGTCTGTCCCTGATCTGAGCACAGGGGGACACTGAGCACGCACAAACTCCAGTCAACAGCCGAACTCCGCAGCCTCCATCAACGTGACATCACCGAAATGTCCCTCCTGTCACCTCCCCACCCTGACAAACAAAGGCTTTTAAGGTTGAAAAGCTGCACTGAAGCCTGTGCCTACATTTGGGATAAGGCCAGGTATTGAATAATGCCCGGGATCAATATCCATAACCAAGCACTGTGCCTCAGCCCTGCCCTCTATAGTTCCCCATATGTCTCACTGGAAAAAACCTTTCAGAAGCTTAACCAGGAGAGTGTTGCAGTGAACGTGGAAAAAAAAATAATGGGAGGATAAGCACAAATGCTCCAGAGGCCTTGTAGGGTCTCTGCTCTTAAAGTAAGCTCTGGGTTTTAATGGGATCAGATGAAACGCTCTTGGTGGGAGCGTGGGACAGCTGGTGAGCAAACACCCCCAGCATTCCTGCGGCCAAACGCTGCACAGACAGCGAGCACCCAAAAGATCAACGGAGAACTGCAGGTCTGGGTGGAACAGGGCCCAGCTGGGGAGCACTTTGCCATCGCCCCCGCGCTGCACCTTGATCAAACAGCAGCAGGGCTGGGGGAGAGCCCAGCAATAGCAATATCTCCTCAAGGACAGCCCGTGCAAGGAGGAAGGGCAGGAATCAGCTCAGGGGCTCGGCCCTGGCTGCCCACAACAGCCCTGAGCAAGGGAAGGAGCCACGGGCTGCTGTGCCTGAGAGCTGCACGTCCTGGGAAGGGCAGGACACACATTAGAGCGAGTTAACGTGGTCAGAGGCCATTGGGGATGTCAGATGTTGCCGAGAGGGACGTGAGAGAGGCAGAGCCCGGAGCTGGGTACCGGAGCTGCAGAGCCTGAGGACACCCAGCTCTGTGGGCTGGGAGGGGCATGTGTCACGTTTGTGTCATATTTGTGCCACATTGGTGCCACGCTGGTCCTGGCCCCCACCAGAAAACTGGAAATCTCAGAAAAATGGTGCTTGCAGATGTGGCGGAGGTCCCTCATCTTTTAGGGGACTCAGCTTAGCCTCCTCTAGTACAACAGGGGAGGTTTAGGTTGGCCATCGGGAGGAATTTCTTCACAGAAAGGGTGATCAGACACTGGAATGGCCTGACCCTGGAGGTGTTTAAGGGATGACTGGATGTGGCACTCAGTGCTCAGGTCTGGTTGGGATGGTGATGATTGGGCACAGGCTGAGCTTGACCTCAGAGGTCTTTTCCCATTTCCCCACCTAAATGATTCTGTGAACTCTTTTGTTCCTCCCTAAACTCATTCTCCTATTGTAAAAGTTGGATTTTTCCTAAAAAATAATAATAATAAAAAAATTAAAATCCAAAAAGAAACCACAAAGCAAAACCCCAAGAGGGCCAGGGCTGGGGGCACCAGGTGAGCATATTTTCCTAGGGGCTGGAGAGGGAGCCCCAGATGAGGGGCCCAAGGGGCTTTGTTTGGGGATCTGGTCAATATCCGTCAATATCCATCAAGGGGCTTTGTTTGGGGATCTGGTCAATATCCGTCAATATCCATCAAGGGGCTTTGTTTGGAGATCTGGTCAATATCCGTCAATATCCATCAAGGGGCTTTGTTTGGGGATCTGGTCAATATCCATCATATACATCAATATCCATCAATGTCCATCAATATCTGCAGGGAGGTGTCGGAGATGGAGGAGGCTGTGCTCCCTGGGGCCCAGCAGTGGGACAAGAGGCAATGGGCAGAAACTGAGGCACGAAATGTTTTACCTGGACACAAGGAAGAACTTGGCTGTGCGGGTGCCCAAGCTCTGATTGCCAGAACTAGAATAACAGAGTTACACAATCGCTGATTTGGAAGGGACCCACTGATCCAACCTTCAGCCTTGCACAGCACATCCCAGCAATTCCACCGTGATCCTGAGAGCCTTTTCCCATGCCTCCTGGAGCTCTGCCATCCCTGAGGCCATGACCATTCCCAGGGGAGCCTGTTCGGTGCCCCACTGCCCAGACAGGCTGTGGAATGTCCCTCACCAGTGACATTCCAAACCCGTCCGGACACAACCCTGCGCCATGCGCTCTGGGATGCCCCTTCCTGAGCAGGGAGGCCGGACCCGACACCCCACTGCAGTCCTTTTAAACCCGCCCCATCCCGTGACTCTGCAATTCGTGTCCTTCACGTATAAACCCTTCACACACGCCTGCAGCCGGAGCCTCCTCACCCTCAGGGAACACGCGGCTGTTTCCCCCTGCCGAGCACCGGGGCCGCTATGGCGGCCGAGCCCTGAGGCAGCGGGGCCGGGGCCGCGCCATCTTGTCGGGGGCGGAGGAAGAGCCCGTCCCGCCCCGTGCTCTGCCTGCCGGGGCCGCCCGGCCTCGCCGCACTCGCCGCGGAGACCGAGCGGAGCGGAGCCGCAGCCCCCAGCGCCATTGCCGCCCTCAGCCCGCCATGGCAGGTGAGCCCGTCCTCCCGCTGCCGCCCGGGGCGAGCAGCCCCGAGGGAGCGCCTCGCCGCCGCGCTCTCCCCGCCGCGTTCTCCCGTCATGGTTTTCCCTTCAGCGCTCTCCCCTCTGCGCTTTCCGCTGTCAGCTCCGTGCCATCCCCGCTGCTCGTCCCTCGCTGCCGCGGGCCGGAGGGTCGCGGCTCCCCGCAGCCCCCACCACGTTCGCCGGCCGCGCTTCACCTTGGCCCGCCGCGCCGTCCGCACCTCTGCGCTCCTCCTCTCCCTTTCATTTCGCGTTTGCGGGTTAAGTAGATAAATAAATAAACCTTCCCCCGCGCTCCGCGCCGCCGTGTGCCGGCTCGGCGGCGTCTCCAGGGGATGGGGAAGGGGCGCGGGGGATGCTCGGGGTGGCACCTGCGGCGGGGTCACCTGCCCGGCCGGCAGCACCGCTGGGCATCCATCCCGGGCTGGGGTCTTCTCTCTGTGCCGCTGAGGTCATTATATTTTTTTAATATTTTTTTCCCCTTTAATCGGAGACAAAATGGGTGGCAGAGCCGTAAGCTTGCGGATGGGATGGAGAAATGCAGGTTAATTCTCCCCTGGTCCTGAAGGGGTGGCCTCGCTCTTCCTTGATCCTGTTCTCGTGATGTGCTTTAAACCTTTTTTTTCTCTCTTTAAAAAAAAAATATTTATTTGCCTTTTTATTTTTCAGTGCACGTCGAGGCAGGAAATATTTAAATTTTATGGTTTTAACTTGCAAGCCCCGTTCGATACCGTGTGTGGTTTTCTTTTGTTTTAAGGTACATTTTGGGTAGGAAGAAGTGATGTAGGTAGTGCAGGAAAATGCCTGAACAAAGCTTGTTGCAAGCCGTTTAGGGTTGCTAGAATAAGGACTAACCACTATCATAAATTCCTGTTATTGGTGGCTTTTTCTTTTTTTCCATAAAAGCTGGGAATGAGGCAGAGGCTTTCCAGTTCTACTCCCATCCCTTCATTTTGGAGCCGTGGTTCTCATTTTGTGTGCAGGGAAGAGCAGCCCCTGAGGCACTCTGGGGCTCTCCTGGCCAGGTGAGTGCGGGCTGGGCTGACCCCAAAGGCAGCACAGAGCCGGTGGAAGATTCTGGCAGGGGAGGAAATCCCCCGAGGTGTTTCAGACAAGGTAAAGACCTGGCCTGTTCGTTTTTTCCGCCTTGTCGTTTCCCACACGCAGCTGACTCTTGGTGTGAGTTCAGTGCCAGGTGAACGCCAGGCTCTCTGTTCTGCTGATGAGCTTTAATTTTCAATGAAAACACCAAATGCTCTGTATTCATGGGGAACATAATATGTCTGTGTGTCCTCACTGCAGTGTAGCACTGCCAGGCTTGAGCAGGCTTTAAATTACCAGTTTAGGCTTGAAAAAAGGGCTGGTTTGGGTGGTGTTTTTCCTGGCAGGTGGAGTTTGATGCAGGCTCTGAAACCAAGTGGAGAAGCAGAACAAATGCTGGAGTGATGAGCAGCTGATGGGGTGCACGGTGCCAGAGCCAGGCTTAATTGCACACCTCCTCTGCCAGGTGATTTCAGTGTAGATAAAGGATTATTGCACCAAGGAGCTCAGGTTGGCAAGCTGGAAAATAATCTTGAGATGTGTGGAACAATTGGATTAATTGAGGAGCTCCTGCACCCCTACTCCTAGCTCCCAGTCGTGATCCAGATACCTTGAAATTAGAGCAGTGTTAACACGGGGATGCACTGAAACAAATTCAACCTTGGGCTAGCAAGGAGGTTAAACAAGCCCTGAGACTTTTATCATGGATTTAAACAAGCCTTCGGTTTAGTCAAGATGCAGAGAGGACCTGAAAATGTCGTGTCAGAGCCCCGGGGCCAGGAGGAGATCACTCAGGGGTGGCTGTGCTCCTGCTGAGGCTTAACAGGCCGCAATCAAATGGTTTAAAATCCATCCCAGGGCTGTGAGCCCTGCCCTGAGCCAGGCTTAGCTTAGCTGAACTCTCTGGAAGCATCACACAGCTCTCAGCAGATGGAAGGAGCAGGATGGGATCAGCTTCTCAGAGCACGGGCCTGTTGCTTCTTCAGCATTTTCAGCACGGAAATAAATGAAAGGATTTGGAGGAGAAGCAGCTGCTCAGTCAGTGGCAGGATTTGGGTGTTTCCCTGGGTGACAGCTCCCATCCCGCAGCCCCTGGCAGTGTCCCCTGGGTGCCCACAAAAGCCTTGTGTTCCTATACCAGCCAGGTCTGTTCAGGGAATTTTCGTGCTCTTTTCCCTCCCTGAGCCCAGGCAGACCTGGGTGCACCTCCCCAAGTCCGTACTGGGTGCTGCGTGGGTGGATTTAAACCTTGCTAGTATGAGAATTTCTGTCTCGAGGTCGTCTAGCAGGGAGCTGAGTTCCGGTGGAGAAGTAGAAATAATTTCTTTGTTGGTATTACTTGGTTGGAGACTTCTTCAGGGGAGGCTTGAGATAATGGCAGTGTTGGAGGAGTATTTCTTTGTGGACAGAAAACTTTGATTGGGAATTTCCCCCACTCTGTAAAAAACACTGCATTTGTATGCAGTTCCTATTCCAAATGCTTTTTAAAAGTTAAATCAAATTTTTAATCTTCGATTCTGCCCGTGTGTTCTTGTTCTGCTGTAGCTGCTCCTGTCAATGTCTCCGTGTGAGCCTCCTAAGAAATCTCATGCTCCAGAAGTTTCTGTTTGGGCCATTTCTTCAATAGGTTTATTTTGCTTTCAAACACTTCTTTATGTGTTTATCCTTACAGGAGAAAATGCAGATGGCTGCACACGACCCTTCTACTTCCATTGGAGCTGATGGTTTATATGTTGCTGGAAAATCTATTTATATCAAGTGTTATTTATGAAGCCTCAGTGGTCATGACATGGCCTGACAACAGTTACCATGGGGGTTATTTTACTTGAAAGCTGCAGGAAGACAATATTGACAGACAGGATGAGTAAGAGACGAGCATCCTGATGCAGGGAAGGCAGGAGCAAAATAAATCATTACAAATGAAAGTTCCTGCTGTGTTCTGCAGCCTTCCCGGGGGTGAAGCATGTTCAGCTTCGTGGGGTGCAGGAAATTTTTCTGTCACTGCCTGGGAGCGCATTCGCTTTATGGGCAAATGTTTTACTTGTTATGAGCTGTCTCAGGACAGGGTTTCTTTGACGGCGGGAAAGAAATCCGATGATATTTGGCTGTTTTCAGGTTGTGGGAAGGAAATGTTTGCTGCCTGGATGTTTTTCTGCTGGAGATGAATCTACACGGGGATTTCTTGCCATGGTGATTTGGCCCGGAAAGGAGCAGAGCTACTTCCTTGGAAAGGCACTTGGGGTGTTGAGACATCGCTGGCACTCGCTGGGGAAAGGGAGGAGGAGGGAGAGCTGGGCTTGGAGGGCTCCTGTTGTAATTTCATCCCTTCCACTCGTGTTCGGCTCAGGGGTTGTGATTTGGGATCGTCGGGAATTCCCGCGGCTCTGGGGTTTCTCCAGAGGGACCCGGAGCAGAGTTTGGGTTTTGTGTCCCCACTGTTGTCCCCAGTGAGTCACCCTGGGGGCTGTGACTCTTCCCTTGGCCCCGGGGCAGGGCTGGGCTTTGAGAGCTCCAGGGTGGCTTTGGGAAGGGTGGATTGAGCCCAGGCTCTTTGGGAAGGGTGGATTGAGCCCAGGCTGGCTTTGGGAAGGATGGATTGAGCCCAGGCTCTTTGGGAAGGATGGATTGAGCCCAGGCTGGCTTTGGGAAGGATGGATTGAGCCCAGGCTCTTTGGGAAGAGTGGATTGGCCCCAGGCTCTTTGGGAAGGATGGATTGAGCCCAGGCTGGCTTTGGGAAGGATGGATTGGCCCCAGGCTCTTTGGGAAGGATGGATTGAGCCCAGGCTCTTTGGGAAGGATGGATTGGCCCCAGGCTCTTTGGGAAGGGTGGATTGCCCCAGGCTCTTTGGGAAGGGTGGATTGCCCCAGGCTCTTTGGGAAGGGTGGATTGAGCCCAGGCTGGCTTTGGGAAGGATGGATTGAGCCCAGGCTCTTTGGGAAGGATGGATTGGCCCAGGCTGCCTTTGGGAAGGATGGATTGAGCCCAGGCTCTTTGGGAAGGATGGATTGGCCCCAGGCTCTTTGGGAAGGATGGATTGAGCCCAGGCTCTTTGGGAAGGATGGATTGGCCCAGGCTGCCTTTGGGAAGGATAGAATTTGTCCCAGGCTCTTTGGGAAGGATGGATTGGCCCAGGCTGCCTTTGGGAAGGATAGAATTTGTCCCAGGCTCTTTGGGAAGCATGGAATGGCCCCCAAGCTGTGCCCAGGGACTCCCAAAGCTCCGGGGTTGGGTGTCTCCCTCCTGCCATGAAATGCTCTGTGTTCCCATAGTTTGATTGCTGGGGAATGGCTGGGCTCGAGGTAACTGTAAAACTAGTATTTTAATGGGTTTATAATTAGAAATTCAATGATCTGATTCTCCCCGTGTCTCAGTTCTCAGGCCAGAAGATGCAAGTACTGGTTAAGGAAGGGACAGGGAATGCACTTAACATCCAAGTGTCTGCCCTTACTTACTTCATTTTAATATTATTTTTAAATAGCCAACTGCAAGCGAGAATAAACTTTATCCCATTTTACTGAAAGGGAATTTCCAGAGCTCCTTCTCAACACATTTGGGCAACCAGAATATTTAATTATTCCCCCAAAACATACATTACAAAGAAGTAATAAATCAATGTGTGTTTCTAAGAGTGTCCCACGCGCCTTGGGGGGATGGATTTTGGAGACTGATACATCTCTGTCCTTAGAACCAGGAATGTTTTGGTGTTGGACTTGTGTCAGCAAACAAGCTTTGTCTGATAGTTGTGTTTTTAGGGGCAGAGGAGTGCAGTTGTTGCGGTGAAGGAGCTGAGCTGTCCCACAGTACCTGGGAGTATCTGAGTTTCCCAAGCTCTGATAACAACATCTGACCCGCTTTCTGTGTGTTTGGGTTAAACAGCGTGTGCCCTTCCTGATCAAAGGGACTGTTTGCATTTGTCACCCACTCCATGCTCACTGTAGAGTAAAGCTGCTGGAAGAATGGCCTCAGATGAGCACTGATGGATGATGCAGGGGGATTGACTCATTATTTGCTGGGAAATGTGAGTCACCGAACTGATTCGGAATTTGATTTTGAATGGCTCCATGTCCTTCAGTTCTTGTCTGAATTTATATTTAAATCAAGCTGTTGCAGGGCTCCTTGGCTGAATGATTTTGGGAACACAGGGTATTGGGAAAGAAAGTGAAAATCGATTTCAGGGGGGCTCTGAGGTGCTCTGACATTCCTGGGCATTAACCCCGGGTGTGAACCAAGCACTTTGCGCTCTCAGTGGAGCGACACATTTTAATTGGCTTTACTCCTGTTTTGCATGGCCGTGAAACGGCAGCCCAGGGCAATAATGTCCATTTTAGTGCTTTGCTGGCTGTTACCCACTTGTGAGATTGTAAAAGTTAACAGAACAAAGTGCAGCTTTAATAGGAAGGCACCTTAAACACCAATGCACTTGGCAGTGTTTATGTGCTGGGGCGGTTCATGGGAATTACCCCAGGCTCCCTGTGGAAATCCATGGATCTGCAATGGCAAGGAAATGCTGGAAGCTTTGCCCACCAAGGCCAATTTGCTGATTGCCCTGTTTTCTAGCCCAGAACCCACCATCTGAAGGGTTTCCTTTTTTTGTGACCTGTTTCCACTTACCTGGAGTGGTTTGGATTCCGGCCTCAAGCTGACCTCAGGTGCTGCTGTGTTGTGCTTTTACAGGGAGTTGTGTGTAACTGTGCTTTTATTGTGTGTAACTGTGCTTTTATAGGGAGTTGTGTGTAACTGTGGAGTTGTGTGTAACTGTGCTTTAACAGGGAGTTGTGTGTAACTGTGCTTTTATTGTGTGTAACTGTGCTTTTATTGTGTGTAACTGTGCTTTTACAGGGAGTTGTGTGTAACTGTGGAGTTGTGTGTAACTGTGCTTTTATTGTGTGTAACTGTGCTTTTATAGGGAGTTGTGTGTAACTGTGGAGTTGTGTGTAACTGTGCTTTTATTGTGTGTAACTGTGCTTTTACAGGGAATTGTGTGTAACTGTGCTTTTATTGTGTGCAACTGTGCTTTTCTAGGGAATTGTGTGTAACTGTGCTTTTATTGTGTGTAACTGTGCTTTTAGAGGGATTGTGTGTAACTGTGCTTTTATAGGGAATTGTGTGTAACTGTGGAGTTGTGTGTAACTGTGCTTTTTCAGGGAGTTGTGTGTAACTGTGCTTTTTCAGGGAATTGTGAGTGAATGTTCTCAGCAGCACCCAAGGTCACCGATGGGATCTCATGGAAAGGGCACACGTGATTCCCATGTCGTGACTTTCACTTTTTATTTAGGGGCTTGGCAGGGAAGTAAAACCCTGCCCTGCAAAGTTAGCAGCCTTTCCTTTTGTCCGCTGGGTGAAACCGAGCTGTCTCTGAGCTAATGGCACTTGGTGGACTCTGCTCTGGGAAGGTTTGGATTTTTGTGGAGTTTTGGAGTTCCTGTGACAGGAAAAAACAAATTTTGCTCTGTTTATTACTTGTCCTTTTTGTGGAGAATCCTGTGTCCAGGCCTCACCATACCCAGGCAAAGGAAACACATCCTTGTTTTTGCAGGCTCTAAAGCACCAGCTCTTCACAGCAGCTTTTTCTTCATTTTTTGTGCAGAATGAATTTTTTCCGAAAAGTAACTTAAGTCTTCTTGATGCAAGCAGCATTTGTTTGGTCATATTTTAGCAGGTTGGGTTTTTGATAAAAGCTGACAGATCATGGCTTCCTGACGAGCATTTTGTTGTGTTGAGACCAAACCTAAGGAGTCATTTGGATTGAGACTGGCAAGAAAGAAATTGGAGCTGCAGGTCCCTGTTCATAGGCTCAGAGTGCAGGGAATAATTGCTGTGTTCTCACACTGCTCTGTGTCCTTTCATCTCTGGGAGCAATAACAATTAGCAGTCATTTGCTGATATTGGATGTGTTTGCATGGGTGCCGTTTAATTTGGTGTGTGTGGGATTTTGGGAGGTTGTGCTGAGCAGGGTCATTATTACCACTACAATTTCACAGGGCTCTGGTCTGGTTTATTCAGCCTGTTGGACACTTGTTATTTGTAATTATTTCAGCTCGCTGAGAGATGCTTTTAAAGCTTAAAAAAAAAAAATAAATAAAGAGAAAAAGGGGGGGAATGAGGGAGAGGATTTGGGTTTTTCAGTACCCGAGTGTTGGGGGTTTGTTGTAGTCCTGTCAGATGTTTTCCTTGTCCATCTGTCCTGTTGGCAAATAGGGAAGGCCGAGGGTGGAGGGCTGAGCTCCTTTGGAGCCGAGATCCTCCTGGGGCAAACACGGTCTGCAATCCCCCCCTGCAGCAGGGGAAGGGCTCCTGTAAACATCCCTGCTAATGAGCTGCTCTGCTTTGGAGGGCATCAAACGCTGCTAATGCTGTTCGTGGACATGCCTAATCAGGCACAACAGAGCCCAGCGAAGCTGTCAATTAAAGCTCCTATTAAATTGCTGGCTATAAACGAGCCCGAAGGCACAGAGCTGTCTGAGCTCCCCTCCTTGGCCGTGGGGCTTTGGTAAAGATTTTGTGATCGGTGCTAGCCCGGGTTTGGAGCTCGCTTAGGTACACTCCATCTGCATTGGTCTTTTTTCCTAATTATTCAAAGGGCAAAATGTGTGCTCGAGTGCTGTTCCTTCAGAGAGCAGCAGCTAAGAAGTCTTGCATTTATCTGATGCCAATTAAGTAAGAATAATTGAGATGATTTTGTTAAAAGCAGTGCTGAAACACATCTGCCAGAGAGCCCTGAAGATGAGGCAGCCATTAAGGCACGGTATTAAACCCACAGTATATTGGTTAAAAAAGGATTGGTTTACTGGCAGAGATCACAAAGGTAAACTAGAGGTTTATTTTAATAAATTTTGCCAAAGAGCTTTTTTTAAAAAAGTCTTCCCAAACCCAAGAAATTTTCCTTCAATAACCTATATCTGTTATAAATATTATTGTAAGCAGTGTGAGCTCCGAAAATCTTACAGTTTTTGTGCTTTTCCTGAGCAGCCAGCTGGGTGTTAAACTGCCTGTTCCATTTCTGTCCCTTCGCTTGGAGAAGCCACTTAACCTCCTTTACCAGTTCTGATGCTCACAGGGACATTTAATGCATTAATATCCGTTTAATGCATTAATATCTATTTAATGCGTTCTTAATTACCCTCTCACACAGGGAAATCTTCAAAGCCATGCACTGAGGGACATCCCCACGTCTGCCTGGTGACCAGGTGGCACCTGGGTCCTGTCCCCTCCTGCTGCCCCGTGGATTCAGGGCTGCAATAAATGTGCCCCGTGGATTCAGGGCTGCAATAAATGCACATTTCTGAGGGGGTTGGTGCAGGAGCTGCTCTCACCTGAGCCTGCCCCAAAGGGGAGTGACCCAGCAGGTCTGGCTGAGCCCAGAGCCACTGCCAGGCTTGTTGTGAAATTAATAAATTAGCAATTGCTTGGCTGAACGTGTGGGAATCAAACCCAGGGCTGCTTACGGTTGTTTGCTGTGTGGGCAGGGGAGTAAGGAGTGCTGCTTTGGCTTAAATATAATTAGTGGCAGTAATGATTTAATTTTTCCCCAGTGGCTGTGGGAAACCGAGCTGGGCTTGGTGGCCAGAGCTCCTGGGGCAAACAGCTGGGCGCCAGTTACTGGTGGGAATATCAGCGTTTATTATTGCTAATGCAGTGAATAATGGCATCTGTTCCTGCTGTGTGACCCCAGAGATGCTCTGCCCGTGCCCTGCCTCGTGCCAGCTCCAGCTTCTGCTGCTGCTTTGGGTTTGGCTCCAGGTGAGAACAAAACCCAGGGCAGCCATGCAGGGATTGCAGCCCTGGGGCACAGCATCCAGAAATCAGCAGAAAAAGATGAAACGTGACATAGTGATGATGTTTGCCATATGGAAATTGAATTTCGTAACTTTGGCACTGCCCATGAAATTTTGTTAATTTTTTTCTTCACATGTTGGGCTGCTCTCTGAATGAGCATTAGGTTTTTATTTTTAAATGGTATACAGAAACCCTTCAATTTTAGGTGTTTGAAAGGCTGGATTGCAGGCAGAGCAGGGACTCCTGAGAGTCACCCTGGCCCTGCCCTCGGCCCCAGGAGCCCTGGAACGTTTCCTCTGGAAGTGCTGTGAGTTCCCTGATTATTCCCAGGAAAGACTGTGAAGTAAATCCCGAAGGAGCGAAAGGTCACTGAGCAAGAAGGGCACAACTCTCCCAACTGGATAATTAAAACGAAAATTAAAAAGTGTGCTAAGTTGAGGTTGACTTGTGGCCATGCTTTGAAGATTAAAAGGGCTTTTTTTCATTTCGCATGCAGGAGGTTGGGATTGCTGGCAGGAGAAGGAGTTGGGCTGGGAGTTACTGAGCTGTGAATGCCAGGTTCACTGCCCAAAAACGATGGATATCTGCTCTTTTCCCCCCCTCTTTTTACAGCATTTAGTCTTGCAGCTGGGGCTTTCAGCCTGGGTGATGCAGGGTGATTTTTAGGCATCCGAGCAAATGACGTCTTGAATGAAAAAGCAAACAAATGATTGTGCTCAGAAGTGTTTTGCCTTTGGAAAATTAAACCAGCAGCAGCCTCTGCTGAAGGGTGGCACGTCCCGTGGTCTTTGCACAGCCTGCTGCATTTTTCTGTACAGTTCAGCCCGCCCTTCTGAAACAAAACTAGGGGCAGAAAGGTAAAATCTAAAGTAACTGTGTGCGGAATTTGGAACGGGAGGGAGCTCAGAGCCCATCCAGACCCAGCCCGGGCGTGGGCAGAACATCTCCCGCTGTGCCAGGGTGCTCCAAGCTGCCCTTGGGCACTGCCAGGGGTGGGGATTCCGGGAATACACAGGGTAATGATGTGTTCAGGCTAATCTGGGAGCACACACGGTAATGAGCTAAGGTTCACTACCCTCGCCCTGCCTGCTGCTCGGGCTTTGCTCCTGTCTTTGCTTCGATTTGAGCTTTTGCCTGTAATTACAGGAATACCTGGAGCTCCAGGAAAGGAGTCTGGCTTAGTTTATGCACAGGGTGGATACAATAACAGGTCCCAAAAATCACAATTCTCTCCAGTAATTTTGGAAGTGCTTTGATCTGTGCCTGTGGAGTGCAGGGCTTTGGCTTCACTATTCTTCTGTTGTTCTTTCTGGACAATGATTCTTTATTTCTTGCCCAGAAATCAGCCACAGGTATTCTTAAAGGCACTTCCCTATTGTAATTACCTTTTTTACACAGAACTCTGTGTGTGCTTTGATGTACATCTCAGATCCTGGGTTCTTCTACAAGTATTTAAAAGTGTACTGTGGCAGGAAAAGTCCTAACAAACCAATACAGGCTGTAGATGAATTGAGGAATTAGGAGCAGAAGCTGCATTGTCCAGCTGGAAATGTGGAATTCCTTGGCCATGGGTTGCCCCAAGGTGTCCTTTCTCTGGGGAGGGGGATTTGTGGGTTCAGGGGGGACACCCTGAGGAGGAGCCAGGGCTGGGCATCGCTCCCTGAATTACCTGGGGGCTTTCAGAGCAGTTCCAGTAATTCTGGTGTAGATTTGAGTCAGCACTAGGGAAGAGCAGTGATGTTTTCATGTTACAGCACATCTTCTGGTAAGTGCTTTTTCAATTCATAATTCAGTAATTTATGAACACCACTGGAAATTCAAACTCAATAGCAGAGTCTTTCTGCTGTTCCCAGTTGTGGGTGGAAGTGGATCTATTTATTGTCTCGTGTGTGATGCTATTTTCTGGCTTTGCTGTATTATGTTCAGTGTGTTCTGGGGGATGTTCAGGGGAGGCTGCTGATTAAATAAGCTGATGTAAAAGATCACGAATTTGCCGTGGCTTTGGGAGGAAGGATCCTTAAGCCGGGAGACGGCTGCAGGAATGTAGTGAGGGGGCTCATTGAGGTGTCAGAAAGGAGCCCTCCTCCAGCTCAGGATGTAACAGGATGTTCCTGCAGGGAAGCTGTGCCTCTCCCTGAGCACTGCTGGCTGCACCTCTCCCCCTTTTGGGGGTTTTTCTTGTTCTTTCTGAAGGATCAAAGGAGGGATTTGGTTAGCAGCTGTTGGCAGTGCCTGGGTTGCACTGTGGTCATTTTGGTGCCACCCCTGTGCAGGGGGAGCAGGGGACTTCAGAGAGGGATTTTGTCTGCCCAAATGCTGCAGAACTGCAGAGAAGAAATCCTCAGAATAACTATTCCAACTCAGAACACTGAGTTGGAAAACCAGAATTTTCAGCTATTCTGGTTTAGAATTTTCAGCTATTCTGGTTTAGCATTTTCAGTAGTTTACCAGTGTGTGTCCAAGAGCGAACAGAACTCGGCTGAAGTGTTGGTTCATCCTCAGAATGAGCACTTGAGTGTCTGAGAAGAAGGCAGAAAATTGCATTTTCTCATAATAATCAAAGTGAACTCCTCCTAGGAGTAACATTTCCAAGCAGTAGAAATGCTTCCACCAGTTAGCATTTCAGGTATTGAGCAGGAAATAAAAACGATGGGCGGCTGTGTGGGACCATCCGGGCTGGAGCAGGGTGAGATAAATCCTGTGCTTCCCCTCCCCAGTAAAGTGCAGCCCCCACAGCTCTGGGCTGTTCGTCCCCACCTGGTTCCACAGCCCTTGGAAGCTGCACTGTGCAATGTTCCAGCGCATTTTGGATCAGCGTTGCCTGCAGTGCCCCTGCTCACTGCAGGGAATTGTACACCCCACACTCACATCTGTCCCGACATCAGCCCTGGCAGCTGGGGTTGGAGTGGAGGCACCCAGATTAGCAAGCGGTTGCTTTGGATTGAGTGTAAATGCAGAGTAATAAGAAATTAATTGTTTGAATGTTGAAATTCTCCGCTCGCTGATGATGAATTTTGGAGCGATTAGTTTTAATTGCAAGGTAAATAGACGAGTCTTTGATTGCATACTGAAGAATTTTAATTGCATTGAACTCAGGTATACTTGGAGCTGTCATGTTCAGGGCAAGAAGTGTTTGAGTCCCTGGCATTGTTTAATCCAGCTATTAAAAAAACTAGTTGGATTAAACAGCAGTTGAACGTTGGAGTAAAAAAGCAAATTGATTATTACTTCTTTCAAAACCTAAAGCTTTCCTCTTGCTGTTGATCACTCACTTCTTTAGCTCCCTGTGGGCACATCAAATACCTTGAATCTAAAACAATTTCCAGCCCTTTTTTCCCTAAAGTGTTACAGATCAGTGCTCTTCAGCCAGTCTGGGTACAGCAGTTGGTGTTTCGTGGTCTTAAAGTTTGGTGATGTTTGTGTTAAGGTCTCTAAGGTTTCTGTATGTTGAAATTGAGATATCTGTGTTTGTGAAAACATTTGGAAGTCTCTGAAGGAGGGAAGGGAAAGGAGAGGAGAGGTGGTGGCCTGTTCTGGTTATGGCTTCAGGATCAGTTGTAGGGTGTTGGTGTCTCGTTAATCCTTTGGAAAGGGAAATGGGGATGAGTGAAATGACCAAGTGATGTTCAGGAGCGTAAGGACAGCCTGAGGCAGGGCTGAGCTCCCACAGAAGAGAAATGGGGCAAGGAGATCATTGGGAAGCAATTTCAGAATCCTAGAATTGTTTAGGTTGGAGAAGACCTTTGAGATCAAGCCCAGCCACCAAGACAGCACTGAACCATGCCCTGAATGCCACATCTCCACGGCTTTTATTCACCTCCAGGCACAGGGACTCACCCACTTCCCTGGGCAACCTGTCCTAGTGCTTGGCAACCCAGGTTTTATTTCTTGCTGGTTTTGTTGTTGCTCCAAGGCTTTCACTTCTGTTCCATCTCGCTGTGCCCCGTGCCCACCACCGTTACTCAGCGTTTTCCGCTGGGGAAGTGGAGGAGCCCAGCAGAGTCCTGCTGTGTTTCGGTTCCCCGTGAGGTTGTGGGTCACTGACCCTTGGCTCAGGGTCAGGAGCCTCCTGAGGGTTTGTCCAGTTTGCTGCTAAATCATTGATCAGGGAGGCTCGTGGAGGAACATTCAGAGAAAGCCAAATCCCTGTCCTGACTGCTGGAAATTCTTGTGCCGCTCTGGGGGCTCTGCCCGGGTGTCCTCCCCGGGATTTTGTGGCCGGGCCGCTTTGCGTAAACCCGGCGGAGGCGTGGAGTAACGGGGGAGTAACCGAGGAGTAACCAGGTGCTGCCTCCCGCCCTGCCCTTGTGTAAGCGTGGGCTGGGAGCAGTTACACAACGGGCAAGTACAGAAAGAGTATAAAAGTGCTCCTGGGGGATGAATGTCTGCATCCTCCAGGCCGCTGCTGCTGCTGCGGGAGCGCCTCCGAGAGCTCGCTGCAGGTTTGCCTTGCTGGGGATGGTTGCCAAAATCCAATTGGTTTGGTGTCAGCATTATGAAATAGGAAACTTATAAAATGTCTGTTTGCAGGTGTTAATAACTAACTTTGTGTGTCTTGAAGTTTTGAGGGCTTAATTTCTCATTTTAAAATTGCTATCACTGTAAAAAGAGATATTTACCATTTCCAAAGTATTTGCTTTTTTTCTGTCTATCTGTAAACTTTGCTTTCCTTTTAATCTTTAAAACGGGAAAAATTTATATGATAGTTATGTAGCAAAAGAGATTTTAAGGAAGCTTGAGCACAAAAGGTTAGTTTCTGAAAGTTTATTTATTCCAAATCCTAATGAGTGATGCTAAATGGAAGTGTTTATTTCAAACAAGTCTCACTGATAACTCAGTGTAAAACTCCTCAAATCTGGCATCAGTGGCTGGGATGGTGTTGATTACTGGGCTCAAGCTGTTCCCTTTCCAAAGGAGCCACAGGGATGCCTCAGCCCTTGGGAAGGAGCTTCACATCCAGAGCTGAAAAATTGGCACATTACCTCGATTTACTTAATAAATGGAATTTTCCCTGGATGAGTCTCTAACTCCACCTTTGTTTTAACGTGATTAAAGTCTTGGAAAGAAGCGAGCTTTCATCAAAGTGCCAAGTCCAAGTACAAAGCAGGCTGAGAAAGGAGCCAGTGTGAGCTCAGGTTGCTTTGAGGGCCATGAAGGAGCTTAACGAGCTGTGCATTAATATTGGTAATAACAGCGAGGTATTGGAATCCCCAAATTATTAATTCTCCCCAGGGACACCATAAGGACTCCATAGCATTATAAATAATCAAATTACTGTGTGCCATACACTGAGGTGTGCTGAGCTCCAGGGCAGTGAGACCGAATTTAAATTTTATTTACCGTGTTCTTTGGAATTTCATCATCCCTGCCCACTGGAGGGCTCTCCGGGAGGGTGGCAAATGCAGTGCACAGAATTTGGGCAAAACTGCTGCTTTTGGGCCAACAAAATGGGAATAATGGGGTGAAAGATGAGTGGGAGCTGCTTGGCCAGCAGTGTTCTGATCAAACAGGGTGACTGATGCTGCAAACAGCCAGTTTGGTTTAGAATCACCTGTTCTGGTTTAGAATTTTCACCTGTTATGGTTTAGCATTTTCAGCTATTCTGGTTTGGAATTTTCACCTATTCTGGTTTAGAATCACCTATTCTGATTTAGAATCAGCTATTCTGGTTTAGAATCACCTATTCTCATTTAGAATTTTCACCTAGTTTGGTTTAGAATTTCCACCTATTCTGGTTTAGAATCCCAGCCTAGCCATGCTCTCAGTTAATAACTTGACTAACCAAACCTCAGTTTTTGGAAGCTGTGAGATCCTTTGGCAGGCACCTCATTCAGCTGGATTTGAGTCCCCTTCTCAACAAGCTCATTCACACATGGAGTTAATGAGATTTAGCTAATGTGCTTTAAATACGTGGAAGGTTTGAGCTCGGCATAACTTTGCTGCTTAGCTTTGTGTAGACTTGCCCTAATAACGTTGGTCAGTTATTAAAGTGCCGCTCTGGATGGCAGTCAAAATACCATCTACTTAAAAATTCATTAGTGCCTCCAAAGAAAGAATTTGTTTGTGCTTTGAAGAGCTGAAGCGAGAAGCTTCTTAAAGTGCCCATCAACTCTTTTTAAAGCCTAAATTGAGTTTTTTAGAAGTCTGATGTTGGGAAGTTTGGGTATGTGGCAGCGTTTCGTTTGTCTCTGCAGCAGGTAAAGATGAACTGTGTGGTGTTAGGTGCCCATCAGTACTTTTTAAAACCTAAATTGAGTTTTTTAGGAGTCTGATGTTAGGAAGTTTGGGTATGTGGCAGCATTTTATTGTCTCTGCAGCAGGCAAAATGAACTTTGTGGTGTTGGGTGAAATTTGGAGTCTGCTTTCCTTGTTGTGGATGTGGTTCAGTGCAAGGGGAAATCTAGGAGCAGTTAGGATGTGGTGGTGGCATTTCAGTGCAGCTTCAGTAGGTGGGAAGGAGCTGGAGAAGTCCCTGCTAAAGATAAATTAGGAGAGAGGTCCCTGCTAAAGACAAATCAGGAATTTCCTGGGACCAAAGAGAAGAGGCCTGCTCCAAACTCCCTGAGATAAAAACTCCCTCCAAGACTGAAGCAGGAGGGGTGGCTTTTACGCCAAGAGAAAATGAAATGTGTGGGTTCTGGGCACCTTCTTCACATGTGTGAGATGGTGAAAAATGCCCTGGAAGGCAGAAAAAACACCTTTGAGGCACTCCCTGCACGTGTGGACAGCGGGTGGGAGCTCTCAGGTGCCCCATCCAGGCACAGGTCTGGGATGGAGCAGTTGGATTTGTGGCTGTGGCTCTGCAGACAGGACTTGGATTGCATCCTTTGAGTATTTGTTGAGCTTTTTTCACCTGGGCGATGAGAGGTTTGTGGAATGTTTTTGACTGGGGAGAGCCTTTTTTCCTAGGAAAACACGCAGCACCTTTGGGCGCCTGTGAGCAGCAAAGTTCTCTTTTAAAGGCAGTCCGTGTCCCTTTGCATGTCTGCTGCCAAAAACACAATCTCACACCTTGGCTGCGTTCAAACACATCCTGTGAGTCCCAGAGGTGCCAAACACCTGGAGGTGCCAGGGAGGTGCTGAAATTCCAGAGGCGCCTCAGGAGGGACAGATGCTGGCTGAGCATCATCTCTGCTTGCAGGAGAAAGTTGGTCTGTTCACACCAGCCTGACATCTCATTAAAATAATAAATTGATGATGGTAATTAAGCAGCGACCTTAATTTGATTCTAATCTCCTTCGTGGGTGCAGCAGCCGCAGGATTTTTGGCTCCTCAGCCGTCTGTGACAGCCAGGAAGGTCCTGCTTGGCTGTGCCACCTCAGGAGCTGTGACATGGTGACATTTGTCACCACATTCCTTGTGCTTCCTTTGGGAATATTTCCCGTGTGCAGCAGGGAAGGGCCACCAAATCCAGGCCAGGGATTGTCTGAAGGGACAGGGAAAGTCTGAATTATTTTGGTTGTCATGGGTGTGGGAATTTAGGATCCAGCTGGAATTCAGCCTTTGTGGTTTTAGAAGGGTTTTGGTTTGAGTTTGGCAAATAAGGGAACACTCAGGGCTGGTTTCGCTTTGGAAAAACTGTAGTTTTCAGGGCTGGCAGTCATGGGGGAGCCTGAGCTTCCTCCAGAGGGTTAAACTCCAGGTCTGCTCATTGCAAATGAGCTTTACAGCAGCGCTGCCATGTCCTGGGCATGGCCATGGCCAGTCCTGCTGCTGCCAGGCCAACAGCACCTGGCAAAGCGTTGACCCTTCTAAGAGAGTTAAAAAACCCCAAATCAACCCAAAATGAGAGAAGAACCCCAAAACTTCCCAACTGCCTGGAGGTCAGGTGGCCTTTGTTTTTGCCAGGCTCTGGATTCAAATATTGATGTTGAAAGCCTTGAGCAGGGCAGGGAGGAGCTGCCGCAGCATAAATCTGATCCAGGGAATATTTTGGGTGTGCTTCAGCCCAAAGCTGCGTGCAGTGCTTTGAAAGGAAACAGTGCGTGCAGGGCAGGTGTCAGTGTCCCACTCCTGTGGGGTTCATGGCCACTTTTCCTGCCAGTAAACTCTTCATGTCTGTCTGCACCTTCTGTCCTGCCCAGTTAACCCTTGGGGCTGCTGAAAAGATGATAAAAAAGGATTTTTACTGACTCACAGGCAGTTGGTACCTGGGGAAGTGGGAGCTTTTCTGGGGCAGATTTTCCTGTAGGAAAACCTTTGTGCTGCAGTGCATGTTTTTATTTGTGGTGGTGGTTCCAGGGCAGAAACTTGCAGGGATAAAAAAGAGCATTTAAACAAATTATAGATCTCCAGATCTCTGATGGGTTTTATCCTTTTTCCACAAGCTTTGAAACACATCCTGGTTTGTTTAAAATGCAATAGCAGCAACCTTGGCAAAGGGAAGGCGTGGAGGGTGGTCCTGGGA
The DNA here is from genome assembly GCF_027579445.1 of Ammospiza nelsoni. NCBI lineage: Eukaryota > Metazoa > Chordata > Aves > Passeriformes > Passerellidae > Ammospiza > Ammospiza nelsoni. The sequence continues at coordinate 813,334 of NC_080662.1, forward strand.
GCATGAGGAGGGGATGTTGTGTCACACCAGACCCTGCCACCTCTCCTGTCCCCTCCTGGTGGCTCTGGGGCTGGAGGAGCTTTGTGCTGATGTTGGAGGTGCAGGGTGGCCTCTCCCTGGCCAGGAGGCTTTTCCTCCTGAACTTGCACCTTTGTGTAAGCCCTAATCTTATCTGCAGCTCTGTAAAGGCCTGGCCTCTCCTGGCCTTCTGTGTTGAGCACAGGTGTGCTCTGCTCTGGGGTGATCCATGTGGGAAGGGAGTCCTGGCAGAAATTCCACTTCCAGCTTCCCATTGGACCCCAGCCTGCAGGTGATGGCTTGTGCTGAGTGTACCTGCCCGTGCTCAGTGGGCTTTATCTCTTTTGTGTTATCTCCTTTGTGTTACCTCTTTTGTTTTATCTCTTTCTCCAGGACTTTTCAGCTCCCCAGCAGCTGGGTTTGCTCTGGAGGGCTGTAAAAACTGACTCATGTGGTGGGAGCTGATAAGGAGTGATCTCTGAGAGAGCTTCGGGCCGCGGCATGGTTTATCTTCTCCTCTCTGACACTCCTGATTGCAGAATGAGAGCATTCCAGAGCCCTCTGACGGTCCTCTGCGCCATTCAGTGCAGTTTTAATTGCTGGGGAGCAGCAGGAAGAGCCGGGAGATTCCTCCTGGTTTGTCCTGGAGCAGCCCCTGGTGACACGAGCCCTCGCTGTCCTTGGGAAGGCAGCGCTGAGGGTTCTGCCTGCCGGCTGGCACTCGTCTGTCGGGGAATTGTTATTTCAGCTCTGGGCCTCCCCTGGACCCAAGGCAGGCTTTGCTGTCCTGGTGCAGGTCCCAGGGGTTCTGCCTGCCGGCTGGCACTTGTCTGTCGGGGAATTATTTCAGCTCTGGGCCATCCCTGGACTCAAGGCAGGCTTTGCTGTCCTGGTGCAGGTCCCAGGGGTTCTGCCTGCCGGCTGGCACTCGTCTGTCGGGGAATTATTTCAGCTCTGGGCCACCCCTGGACCCAAGGCAGGCTTTGCTGTCCTGGTGCGGTTCCCAGGGGCTGCTGAGTGCCAGGGCACCTCAGAGCAGGTCCTGGCAGCTCCCCTGGCTCGCTTTGGTGTATTGGTCCTGGCTGAGGGAGGTGTCCTGCTGCCCTTTCCCTCCCCGGTGTGAGGAACTGCCGGACCCAGCCTCGCCCGTCTCCACCTCTGATTTCCTTGGAGGATGCAACGCGTCTGCGCCGGCAGAGAAAGGCAGATTCTCCTCTCCTTGTTCTTGTGTGCTAGGGAAAAAAATAAATCCTCATTGTTCTGTGAAAGCAAACAGAAAAACCCTCCAGAAATCCCAGCCTGGTGCCCCCAAACCTTTAGCCTTTAAGCAGTACCTGTCTCCTCCGCCCTGAGCTGCTCTGTGAAAATGGACATTACAGTTTTTTTCCAGAGCAAGACATTGAGTGTTCAAACCAGCCTTCTCCTTCAGTCTTCAAGTGAGAACTAATTAATTACGTGCCTTAATGTTTACACTCATAAACAAATCGTAACTCTGATTTGCAGGCACTGCCTTCCATTCCATGTTGATTTAATTAATGCTTCCAGGGATCCCAGTGCCCAAATTGTCGTTTTTATGGAACTTTTCGGGAGATACCTCCATTGCTGTGAAAGTTTTAATGTTTCTTTCACTTCAAGGAGCCAGAGTTTTCCAGCAAATGGGCAATTAACAGCTATTAAGGGGTTCTAAAATATTAGTATTCATATATTAGTACAGTCCTGAATTGCCCTCAGCAGAAGAGTCTTTCTCAAGTTCAGTTATTATTGCAATTACAGTAGACAGGAGCTGCTGGCATTTCCTGAGCACCATCTGGAAGGGGAGACTTCAGGAAAAACCCAAATTCTGCCTCTTTTTTTCCAATCCAGACCTGTATTTGAGTGTCCATGAGCTGTATTCCACCTTAGGGTTCAGCTGAACCCATCATTAACTTGCTTTTGAATTCACACCAGTGTGAGTGGGTTCTGTTGCCTGGATGGGTGCAGAAAATTCCACTTTTTGTGCCTTTCAGGAGCTATTTTTGCAGGTTCTGTCCTGTACTTTCACCTGTACCTAACCTGATTTCACCTGCAGGTGCTGGCAGCTGCATTCTGTGTTTAAAGCTCAGTAAGCACAGGCTGCAAAACTTGGATTTTCTGTGTGTCCCTCTTCTTCATAAGTTTGGGTGGTATTGTGTAATTGGATAAAAAAGTCCACATTGCAGACTTGGAGTGATCAGTTATTGGGTTAAAAGTAAAAATAATTTGAGTGCCATTTCTTAATTGAATAGAAAGAGAGTTCACCATTCTGTGGCTTGTTAGTAGAATGCTGTAAAACTCAGGACTTGTAATGGAGATGAGAAATAATAAATATTTAAATCTGAATGTGAACTATCATCTCAAGTGCCTTTAACAGAAGTAAAGAGGCCAAGAACCAACATATGGTGAGGAACAAACTCAGGACCCTCAGATGATGAACCTGACTCGTTTTCCTCCTAAAAAAACCTTCAGATGACGAGCCTGACTTATTTCCCTCCTAAAAACTCCGATTTCTCCCTTCCCTCCTAGGAGCTGTTGATGGGAAGGACACGCTGATGTCCCGGCTGGATTACTGAGCTCCTCAGTGACTCCTGGAGCTGCTGCTGCTGCTGCTGGGAAAAGGAGCTGTCCTTTGTTCTTGGCCTGTCCCAGAGGCACCTCCTGGGTGCTGCATGCAAGTCCTGGACGTGCTGGACACCATGGGGATTGGCAAGAACACCACGGCCAAGTCGGTGGAGGCAGGAGGGGGCTCCACGGAGGGCAAATACGAGGATGAGTCCAAGCACCCCACCTTCTTCACCCTGCCTGTGAGTGAGCCCTGGGCAGGGAATGATGCTCCAGGTGTACAAACCCTTGGTTTCCATGGGCAGTCAGTGACAAAACTGTGAATATTTGTGTGTAGCACAGCCAGCCCTGCTGTGTGTGCTCATTCCCAGGACATGGAGCTCCCCATGGTCAGAGCAAATATGAGGATGAGTCCAAATAATGCTCCAGTAATGCCCCAGGTGTACAAACCCTTGATTTCCATGAGCAGTCAGTGACAAACTCTGAATATTTGTGTGTAGCACAGCCAGCCCTGCTGTGTGTGCTCATTCCGTGTTCCCAGGACGGGCAGCTCCCCATGGTCAGAGCAAATATGAGGATGAGTCCAAATAATGCTCCAGTAATGCCCCAGGTGTACAAACCCTTGATTTCCATGAGCAGTCAGTGACAAAACTCTGAATATTTGTGTGTAGCACAGCCAGCTCTCTGTGCTCTCTGTCCCTGCTGTTACAGAAGTGATGCCTTGCCATGCTCCTCATGTTCTCTGACTAAATGTCAGAGGCACATCTCAAGCACCCACAGAGAAAATGATATATGAGGTGTGATGGCAGAGGAAATGTTGATTTTAACTTCACCTATTTCTGTTTTTGCTGCTTTTTAAGGTGGTGATAAACGGTGGAGCCACGTCCAGCGGTGACCAGGACACAGAGGACACAGAGCTGATGGCCATCTACACCACAGAAAATGGCATAGCAGAGAAGGTACTGGGGCTGAATTCATGTGAAACAGGCTGCCTGGGGCTCTCCTGCTGTTGGGAGCTCATTTTTGGTGCTTTCCTGTCCCAGAGCTGCTGACTTGCACATCCACATCTCCCCAGGCACTTCTGCCCTCGTGACTCCTGGTCACACACTGTGGGTGCAGCACTGGGGCCATGACTCAGGAAGTGGTGGGAGCAGTTCATGCCCTTGGGTGGGATTTTTCCAGCTTTTTTTCTCCATTCTTTCGTTCCCTGGGTCTGTTCAGGGATGATCCTGCAAGCTGAGATGGTGTGAGTCTGAGCTTTGTTTAAAAAAAGGATGAGGATTATGCTAAACTGAACTTCCAAAATGTTTAGTCCAACTGGTTGTTTTTGTCTCTGAAAAAGCCTCAGCCTGACCCAAGTGTTTCAAATGTCCTGATTGAAACAGGAACAAAACTCCTGGCTCCAAGCAGGGACACCATGATGCTCCTTCCTTCAATCCATGGTTTCTTTGGGTTGTTTTGGTCTCTGAAAAGCCTCAGCATGACCCAAGTTTCTCAAATGCCCTGATGGAAACAGGAACAAAACTCCTGGCTCCAAGCAGGGGCACCATGATGCTCCTTCCTTCAAGGCTGTGGTTTCTGCTGGGGCAGGGATGACACCAGGGGATGCGGTTCATGTTTTCTCTCCTGAATTTCAGATTTAAACCATCCCCTGAGCAGCCAGAGGTCTGTCAGGGCCTGGAGCCTCCCAGCTCAGCCTGCCCAGGTGCCCCACTCCCGTCCCCACACTCACATTTCATGGGCAGCTTTTTGTTACCTCTCAGAGGTTTGAGGGCTGGTGTTTGGAGCATGCTGGGGCTGGAGTGGAGAGGCACAATCTGATAAAAGCCTCGAGCCAGAGGTGTTGGGGTGAATTGTGCAATGAGATAAGCCATCTCCAGACACCTCAGTGTTCCTGCTTTGCCCAAGCTGTGCTTCCCTCCCTCCCAGCTGGCATCAGAACTGGGGGTGATGGAGAATAATTCACCTTAGAGAGACCTGGAGCTGTAGAGGAAGCATTTCCCCTGGAGTTAAAGCTTTGCTGTGGCTCCCAGTGCAGTAACAGGGTGGGCAGCCTTGGCACAGGTGCCCAGAGCAGCTCTGGCTGCCCCTGGAGGTGCCCAATGCCAGCCTGGAAGGGGCTTGGAGCACCCTGAGACAGTGGAATTGTTGTTTTCATTGTTGTTTTCTCCAGAAATCTCAAAAAAAGCCCTCAACCCACAGCCTAATCCAAAATAAACCCCTCAGTCAGCTAAACCATCACCCCGTTCCTTCCCTCATGGCAACAAACCAGTTCTGGCTTCTTTTGCTATTTTAAATTTGTAGGATATTGTTTAATAATAAATCCAAACCTACCCCATAGGACAGAAAATGAAAGATACAGTTCCTGAATGTATGGGAACTGTTCAGCACGTGAAAGGAACGTGTGGAGTGGCACTGGGCCCTGAGGTCCTTGCAGCCCAGCCAGGGCAGGGCCAGGCTGGACATTTTTTAATTTATTTGGGAGGAATTTTCCTCTGGAAAGGGTGGTCAGGGGTGGGAAGGGGCAGTGGTGGAGTCCCCATCCCCAGAGGTGTTAAAGTTGGAGATGGGGTTGGTGATGCCCACGGTGGTGCTGCTGGTCGGAGCTGGGCATCTGAGAGGGCTTTTCCACCCTCAGCCATTCCCGTGGCTCAGATCCCTGATTTTATTCACATGGTTTTTTTAGAGAATTGGGTCAGGAGAGAGTTTGTTCCTTTTTCAGCCCGTGGAAGGCTGTCACTGGTGCTGCAGGAGGGGAGAGCATTGCCCCAAGTGCTGTCAGGAGTTCTCTCAAATGAATTCCTGTATTCTGCATTTCTGCTGCAGCACCCTCAGCGCTGTGCCCGCTTTCACCCCCCAAATGTGAATTTCCCCAGTGGATTTGTCCTCCCAGCAGCAGGCTGGGGTGGGAGGGCAGTGCCAGGCTCACTTTGGCTGCTGGCCTGGCAGGTGGCACCGAGTGCAGCCCAGCCCAGCCAAGCCCTGGCTGTGGTGGGCATTTTTGGAGAAGTGGAGCCCATTTGGGGCAGTCACGAGTCTGGCAGAGCTCCCAGGCTCTGTGTGAGGCAGCTCCACGTGGGCTCACAGCGTCCCGGGCTGGATTAGGGCACAGCAGCTGTTGTGTAAGGTAATTTTTGAGCTGCTTGCTCTGAAATTACAACATCTGATACTTCCTCCTGCTTCTGTTGTTGTGCTGGGCATTTGGAGCGTTGTGGGTTTGTTCTCAGGAATTCCCAAGCCAGATTCCACTTATTTGTGACAGAGAAATGGCAGAGCTGGCCCTTGTTTCACTGGGGTGTTGATGTGTGAATGGCTGTGCTCACTTCTCCATTGGCACTGGCAGTGGATTCCTGTGGGAATTGAAATTCCTGGGGGAATTCTGCCTGGCTGGTGGAAATTGGTTGGGGATTAATTTGGGTGTAATAAATAATCAGCATTTTTCCTGACTGCATAAATGAGGGGGAAGAAGGGAAATGATGAATTCTTTGGCTAAAAGCGGTTAACCAAGATGAAACTGGGTAAGAGCAAAGCAGGGAAGCAATTATCATAATGAGGATTTATTTTAGCCAGCGATTTTGGTCTCTGGTGCAAGGGCAGAGCTCTTCTCCTTAGTTCCAATTCTTCCCTGTCTTCTTTTTCTGTTTGTTTTTGTGGTTTTGGGGTTTGGTGGGGTTTTTTAACAGCTTTGTCATGCTGAATCCATTTTTGGGCACCTTTTGGCTGCCAGATCAGTTCTGTCAGAAATCAGCAATTATAAATAAATAAGCAGGGAGTGTTCAGAAGGGAACGTGCTGGCTACAAATTCAGGAGCTGGATGGGAAAGGCTTTGAAATTGTCACAAACCAGAGCTGCTGAAGCAGCCTGGGGGCTGAAATTCCCTTTATTCTGTGCAGCACTAACCTGCTGTGCCCCTTGTTCCTGCAGAGCTCCCTGGCAGAGACCCTGGACAGCAGTGGCAGCTTGGATGCCCAGAGGACTGACATGATTTACACCATTGAGGATGTTCCTCCCTGGTACCTCTGCATCTTCCTGGGCTTGCAGGTACGTCCCCAAGCAGAGGCAGCTTTTGCTTCTGTGGCTTCCAAATTTATTGAGGATTTTCTGTGCAGGTCATTGTGTTTGTGAGGTTTATCCTTCTCCACTCTCACCTGTTTGAGGAAGGTGTTGGGAGGTTTCTTCTGAGGCTGATCACACTCAGATCATTGCTCCGGGAATGATTTTGAAGGAGATGTTGGGAGGTTTTTTTCTGAGATTGTTCACACTCAGATCGCTGCTCTGAGAATGATTTTGAAGGTGTTAGGAGGTTTCTTCTGAAGCTGATCACACTCAGATCACTGCCTTAGGAATGATTTTGAAGGAGATGTTAGGTTTTTTCTCAGGTTGATCAGACTCAGATCACTGCTTTGAGAATGATTTCAGTTTTCAGCTCATGCATTTGTGAGAGTCACTCCAATATTTATTGAGTTAAAAGCTGCTGTTGGTAAATGAAGTGAGCAGAGGCTCAGTGGAGACCCTCACAAGGGACATTGGGCACCGCTGGAGATAAAAATGGGGAGATACAAGGGTTTAGACCTGAAATAGTGAATATTAAAGCTGCTGCTGCAGTTATTTCAGTGCTGAGAGCATCACCCTGCACCTGGCTTGCCCTTGGAGCACGAGCAGGTGCTTCCTGCAGCTCAGCCACTGCTCCAGTCCCACCTCCTCCCTTCCCTCTGCAGTGGCAATAACATCTGGCCCGCAGGAATGCTGAGAATCTGGTAACCTCTGTGAAGGACCTTGAGACCTCCAAACACATTCCAAAGCATCCTTTTCCTTGCTGCCTTTTCCTCAAGGACAGGCAGTTCTGTAGGAATTCTGTTTTCACTTTTGTGTGGAGTTTGGTGAAAATTTGTTGGGTTTGTTTTGCTTTTGGTGTACCCGGGTGGAGGAAGAGTCGAGGAGTCCTCTGTGTGTGAGCAGGGGATGTGAGCCAGTGTGAGTGGAATTATTTCTGGGCTGGAGGCTGCTCTCAGCACTGCTACCTGGGTGCCTCCTCAGGAGAGCGGGGTGTTCCAGGGGCCTGGGATCCCCCAGAAATCGCAAAAATCAGAAACGAGAAAATCAGAAATCTCCACGTGGGGATCATGAGAAGCACTGAAAGCAAAGCTCTGGGAAGGGGAGCTCTGCTGGGGGTTCAGAGGCAGGAACAGAAGCTGCTTGATTTATTAAAAATGTGGATATTGATCTAGTACTGATACCCAGCTGTGATGGACAAGAACTCTGACAGTTTAGAGTTAGAAAGTGTGTGTTTGTTGTGGGATAGCTCCCAAACACACACCCAATTTACAGGTGATTACAGAGCGCTTTTATCTATACAAATATTGAGTACCCAAAGTAGAAATACATATTCATGGCTTTGGTACATCCCATTCCCAATAAGGATATTGATCTGGTACCAATATCCAAAAACTCTCTAACAGTTTAGAGTTAGGAAGTGTTTGTTTATTGTGGGATAGCTCCCAAATACACACCCAATTTACAGGTGATTACAGAGCCCTTTTATCCATACAAGTATTGAATATCCAAAATACAAATGCATATTCATAACATTGGTACATCCCATCCCCTGCTCCATATCGTAATTAGTTCAAAAGCCATTAAGCATGAGCAGTTTGTCCCTTGAAATGGGTCCCTTTGATGGTGAGGGGTCCCAAAATGAGGAAGTAAATGAAACCTTCCTCCTTCTGACCTTTCTGCCTTTTCAATGCAAATATGACAAATGAACGCTTGGTAGAACTCCCCTGTTTTCAGCTGGTTTCAGAAGAGAGGAGGCCTCCAATTGTCCTATGTTCCTAAAAACAATTGCCTTATGTTCCTAAAAGCAATTGCCTTATGTTCCTAAAAGCTATTTATCAATTCCTATATTCTTCTATAAGAATATATTCTTATAATTCTGTATTATCAACCCAGCTAGCCATACATTATGTTGACAAGCAGTCAATTATTAGTTAACTATTACAGCATAACTTCATCAAGACCTACCCATTTGTTTTGATTAACTCCCACAAAGCTTATCTCCGACTAAAACCTCAGCTCCCCTAAGATCCCTAAACTCCTCTAAGTGCGTGTCTGATGCTGGGGACGGGCTGGAAGGACGGTTTGCAGCACTAACCCTGTGCCCCCAGCACTACCTGACGTGTTTCAGCGGGACCATCGCCGTGCCCTTCCTGCTGGCCGATGCCATGTGCGTGGGCTTCGACCAGTGGGCCACCAGCCAGCTCATCGGGACCATCTTCTTCTGCGTGGGCATCACCACCCTGCTGCAGACCACCTTCGGCTGCAGGTGAGCCTTAGGACAAAAATTCGGGGGTTCCCAGGACAGAGAAGGCAGGAGTGTTCTGGGAGAGGAGCAGTTCATTCACACACCTTGGAAAAGAGGGGCTGACTCTGGTGGTTTTAATTTAATTTCTGCTCCAGACCACCTTCGGCTGCAGGTGAGCCTTAGGACAAAAATTCGGGGGTTCCCAGAACAGAGAAGGCAGGAGTGTTCTGGGAGAGGAGCAGTTCATTCACACACCTTGGAAAAGAGGGGCTGCCTTGGTAAAGAGGGGCTGACTGGGGTGGTTTTATTAATTTCTGCTCCAGACCACCTTGGGTTGCAGGTGAGGGCCTGGGCACAGAAATTTGTTGGTTTCCAGAAACACAAAACCAACAGCAGCAGAGCAGCAGTTAGGGTGAGCTTTTAGAAAGCTGCTTCCCAAAAAAATGTGGATCTGAAATAACACAAGGCATCCCAGGAGTGAGAAAATCCAGCAGGGAGAGGAAACAAGGTGGAAGTGTTCCTGGGAGAGCAAAAATTCATTCACACACCTTGATAAAGAGGGGCTGACTGTGGTGGTTTTATTAATTTCTGCTGCAGACCACCTTGGACTGCAGGTAGGCCTGGGCACAGGCAGAAATCCTGCTTGCCACTAGAAAATTCCACATTTTTAAGGATTTAGTTAAGAGCCAGAATCTTTAGGTGGTTGAGTTACCTTTGCTTCACTTTTTCCTTTGGGGGAAAAAAAAACCCTTCCCTCTATTTCTTTTGTCTTACTGGACTTAGGAGTTCACTCCTCTGTCTCGAAAAGTTCACTCTGATGGCAAAACAACAGAGTGGAAGCTGTTGCAAAAGCAAACTTTCTTTCCCCAATGTATTTTCTTTAAGTAAAGACTCCCCAAGTCAATAATCTTATTTCCAGTCTGGCTGGCTCTTTGTGCTGTAATCATAAATCCTCATGTACCTTGTCTGGAAGTTTGTCATATTTGGGTTTTTTTCCTCCCTTAATAATCTTGCGTTTTTTTATCACTTACTAGAGGGGGATTTGGGGCTCATCCAGAGAGAAGGGTGCCCAAAATCACAGAGCCAAAATTACAGAATTTTGAAATTCTCTGTTCTTTCTGTGTAATCCCAGCCCTGCCCTCCACCCTGCTGGGATTTTTCCCTTTTCAGTGGCTCCCAACTTGCATTGTACTTACATTTTCATATCCCTGAAGGCCAAATTGTGTTTGGGTCTTAAAATAACTTGTGTTTGGGGAGGAAATTTCCACGCTGGGATGTTTTATAACTCTTGCCCATGTGATGGGGGGTTTATGTAAGGCTGGGAATGGGATACAGCAGCTCAGGCCTCTCAATGAGATTTGCAAGTATTCATTGGCAAGTCTGTCAACTGCAAAGTATTTCAGCAAATAAAGGTTTCAAAAGGTCAAATTCCATGGTTTAAGGGTTCTTAAAGATGGATTTAGCTCGATTACGGGGTGGAGTTGGGGTAGGTTGGGTACCCAGACCAGTTCTAGGAATTCCAGCTATTCCCTGGCTTGTGCAGTGAGCCCCAGCTCTGGCAGGGGTTCATTAGTGGGTAATTAGCGGCGCTGAGGTAATTCAGCGCACCTTTAATCCCCGCCAGGGTGGCAGCTCTGCTGCTGTGCCCTGCTCTGGCTCAGCTTTCTCACATCTGTGGGACATGGGGGCCCAGTGAGACATTTCCAGGTGCCTTTGCCTGCAGAGAAACTCCTCTCTTCACTCAATCCGTGCCAGAACGGAGCAACTGGATGGCTTAGACATGGAATTGAAATGAAAACCCCACTCAGGAGCTTTGGTGCTTCAGCTGGCTGGCACTGAGTGGCTGCCTTAAAATCTGTAAGTCACTCCCAGACTGCAGCTGTCACCTGAGGAGGGGACGGAGCTTGCTTGACTGATTTTGAACAATTTGTTTGAGAAAACTTAAATTACTCTTTTTTTGCCTGGCTTAGGGGGAGAATCCCCACTGTTTTGGGAGTTAGCTGTGTCACACAACAGTGGAGCAGGGCCAGGTGCTGGGGTGTGGTTTCCCATCCCTGGGCTGGTGTTCCATGGGATGCACAACAGCCCAGGCTGGCAGCAGTGAGCTCAGCCCTGGAGAATGCGTTTGCAGCGTGTGCTTACCAAACCTCTGAGGGGGCTGTGTAGGTGGGATGGAGCAGTAGCAGCTTGTTCCAGGTATTGCAGCCCTGCCACGGGCACCAGCTCTGCCTGATGGGCTGAATCATCCTGAGCCACCAGCCCTGGCTTCCTGGAGCTGGCATTTCTGCATGGGGGAGCTCCCAGGGGAGTTCTGTCCAGCCAGCCATGCTTGGATGCCTCATGGAGTTCATGAAGTTTGAGTTTATAATGCAGCTTTCAACATTTGGTGGCTTTGAAGTTGCCCAGACTGCTCCTGCGAACTTCCCAACTCCATTAATAACTGGTTTGATCTTTCCTGTGCTCTCTGTTCCACATTTCCCCCCACGCCTCTCCTCCTGTGAGCATTTTCTGATCTTCACCTGAACAGTTCTTTTTCCTGCCCTCATTCCCTGTGTCACACCTCGGGATTTCCCGTTAAGGGGATCTCCTGGCAATGCATTCCTGTCAGTATCTGTGGAATAGTTCAGAGTGCATCTGCAGTTTAGTAACCTTGGGATATTTGTTACACAAGGTGCAGTGAGGTCAGCAAATTCATACGTGGTGCAGGTAGATCCTCTTCAGATCTCTCAGATCTTTCGGGAAGTATAAACATCAATGCTAAGAATGTCATCTTGAAATTCTTGTGGTGTTTGTATTTATTGGTGGCAGGCACTGGGAACATCTAATCTGCTCCCATCAGCCCAGCAGTTATTGAGACATGCACTCCAAAATGAGTGAGCTCAGAGTCATGCACAGGGGAGGGATGGAGCCTGCAGGCTGCAGCTCCAGAGAGCTGGGAGGGGAAGAACTGCAGCTCCAGAGAGCTGGGAGGGTGAAAACTGCATCTCCAGAGAGCTGGGAGGGTGAAAACTGCATCTCCAGAGAGCTGGGAGGGAAAAACTGCATCTCCAGAGAGCTGAGAGGGTGAAAACTGCATCTCCAGAGAGCTGGGAGGGAAAAACTGCAGCTCCAGAGAGCTGGGAGGGGAAAAACTGCAGCTCCAGAGAGCTGGGAGGGTAAAAGCTGCATCTCCAGAGAGCTGGGAGGGTAAAAGCTGCATCTCCAGAGAGCTGGGAGGGAAAAACTGCAGCTCCAGAGAGCTGAGAGGGTGAAAACTGCATCTCCAGAGAGCTGGGAGGGAAAAACTGCAGCTCCAGAGAGCTGGGAGGGGAAAAACTGCATCTCCAGAGAGCTGGGAGGGTGAAAACTGCATCTCCAGAGAACTGGGAGGGTGAAAACTGCATCTCCAGAGAGCTGAGAGGGTGAAAACTGCATCTCCAGAGAGCTGGGAGGGAAAAACTGCAGCTCCAGAGAGCTGGGAGGGGAAAAACTGCAGCTCCAGAGAGCTGGGAGGGTGAAAACTGCACCTCCAGAGAGCTGGGAGGGTAAAAGCTGCATCTCCAGAGAGCTGGGAGGGTAAAAGCTGCATCTCCAGAGAGCTGGGAGGGAAAAACTGCAGCTCCAGAGAGCTGGGAGGGGAAAAACTGCAGCTCCAGAGAGCTGGGAGGGTGAAAACTGCATCTCCAGAGAGCTGGGAGGGAAAAACTGCAGCTCCAGAGAGCTGAGAGGGTGAAAACTGCATCTCCAGAGAGCTGGGAGGGAAAAACTGCAGCTCCAGAGAGCTGGGAGGGGAAAAACTGCATCTCCAGAGAGCTGGGAGGGTGAAAACTGCATCTCCAGAGAACTGGGAGGGTGAAAACTGCATCTCCAGAGAGCTGGGAGGGAAAAACTGCAGCTCCAGAGAGCTGGGAGGGGAAAAACTGCAGCTCCAGAGAGCTGGGAGGGTGAAAACTGCACCTCCAGAGAGCTGGGAGGGTAAAAGCTGCATCTCCAGAGAGCTGGGAGGGTAAAAGCTGCATCTCCAGAGAGCTGGGAGGGAAAAACTGCAGCTCCAGAGAGCTGGGAGGGAAAAACTGCACCTTTACCTCAGTGTCCCCCTGTGTCCCTGTGCTGCTGTCACACCTGCCTGGCCACTGCAGTCACTCCAGGCAGGTGCTGTCAGCTCTTTGCCTTGCGAAGTCTTTGTGTTTCTCTGTCTGGTTGTTTTTGGTGAGAAATCCTGTGATTTCCCAGTTTAATAGCTCAGCACAGGGCGGTTTGAGTGGCCACCCCACAGGATGTCACCATCTCTCCTCTCCTCCCCAGGTTACCCCTGTTCCAAGCCAGTGCTTTTGCGTTCTTAGCACCTGCCAGAGCAATTCTCTCCCTGGAGAAGTGGAAGTGCAATAACACAGGTAATTGTTGTTTATCCTTTATGTTTAGGTGTTGTTTAGGTGACAAATGGCCCAGCTCACCTGGAGTGCAGCTGCCAGAGCCTCTGATGTAAAAACTGGGAGTAAAGAGCAGGGAATATGGAAAGCCTCTCTTTTTACAGTGTTCAAATATCTGCCACAGAAGATTCCTGAAATTGTCCTTGTGGAGTTCAGTTTCTGGGAATTTTTTAATATAAAAACGTTGACAAAGGAGCTGTAACTGTGGCATGAAGTAGTTCTTGTGCTCCATTTGCATTCTGCAAATGTTCCTTCCCGGAATGTTCCAAATGTTGGGAAGCAGCGAGTCCAAGCGAGCCCTTTGAAGTGGTGAGTGGGAGGGAGTTTGAGCAATGAGCAGCATCACCTCCAGACCAGGGTTTTCCCCTGCTGGAGTCATACCTGACAGGTTTTGACAAGATTGGGATGTTCTTTTTCACTCTCTTCTCTGCTGCTGTTGTCATCCTGGGAGGTTTGAGCTTCAGAGGGAAGAGATTCTGGTTGGGATGGGAGCTTTGGCTTCAGCTTGGACTGGGAATGATTCTGGCAGTTTTGTGTGTTCAGTGAGGGGTGGTTATTCAGTACCAAGGCTGTGGGCAGTGGGAAGCAGCAGCACAGGCAATAATCAGGCTGCTCACTCCTGACTGGAGCCCTTACCAGGGCTCCTTTGGACTCTGATAATTTAATTTCTATTATTTGGGTGTTTATACATATCTGATATCGCATATTCAAAATGTGATTAACACCCAGCTTGGTGAAATAAACTCTGACATCCCTGGGTGGCAAAGCCATTTCCCCAGGACTGCAGATTGTCACAAAGAGCTTTGCTCATCTTCCTCCTGAGCCCTTCCCCCCCCAAATTCTCACAAAGAGCTTTGCTCATCTTCATCCTGAGCCCTTTCCCCTCCCAAATTCTCACAAAGAGCTTTGCTCATCTTCATCCTGAACCTTCCCCTCCCAAATTCTCACAAAGAGCTTTGCTCATCTTCATCCTGAACCTTCCCCCCACCAAATTCTCACAAAGAGCTTTGCTCATCTTCCTCCTGAGCCCTTTCCCCTCCCAAATTCTCACAAAGAGCTTTGCTCATCTTCCTCCTGAACCTTTCCCCTCCCAGAGCTGCCAGTGGGGCTGTCCCCAGGGCTCAGCTCCTTCAGTGAGTGACCTGCACTGGGGAGCAGCAGGAGTTTGGGATTGCTGGGGTGCAGCTGAGTAATTCCCCACTGGAGTGGGGAGGGAACTCCTGGCTGACCTTCCTGTCTGGAAATCAGGGCATTTTCCTGTTGGAACCCTGGTTGCTGGGAATTTTGGAGCACAGGGAGAAGTGAGGGGTTGGCTGTTTGCCTTCATTTGAGCAGAACTTGCTCTCTCCGTGAATTTGGGGCTCCTTTATCAACCGCAGCCTGGGGAGGGGTTTGGTTTGTGTGGGACGGGGCAGAGTGGCTGGGCAATAAAAGAAGCCCCTGTTTTTTTTGTCTCTTTGGAAGATGTAACAGTTGCAAACGGAACAGCAGAGCTGCTGCACACGGAGCACATCTGGTACCCCCGGATACGAGAGGTAATGTGGGACTTGCCTTTTGCTGTCACTCTCTCCAGCTCCAGTTAAGTTCCTCACTTTATCATCTGTGTGTTCTTGTCTTTAAGTTGGTGATTTCTTGTTTCACTGCGATCTCCATGTGAATATATCCCTTTGCTCATTTCATGGAAGTCTTCATCTTTTCCACCTGTTCATTGCTGGACAGCAAATACCAGGAGTTAGTTACCACATCCCAAAAGCCGTGCAGTGAAATGCTCGAGAGAGACGAAAACTCTTCTTGTAGCCTTGATTTGTGCAGCAGTTCAGCTGCTGCCAGGCCCCTTGCTGCTGTCCCTGTGCACTGGGGCTGCTGAATCTGCACTTAGGAAATCTGGTTCCTTCCCAAGTGTTTAAGTTGGAGACTCTTGTGAAAAGAGGTCGATTCTCCCCCAAAGACTTGTGAGATACCTGCAGCTCCTTCTCCACCCTCAGCACTGCAGTGTGAAGTCGTGGTGCCCTGCAGGGCAGGCTGAGGGCTGTGCCACGCCAGGGTGGCAGGTAGAGTAGTCCAAATGAAGGCGTGTGTCATGGAATTGATCTCCCATCCCGTTGCTTTGGGCTGCCGACTTTTTCTTAATTAAAAACAACCCCTCTCTCTTCCCCATGTTCAAACCATAGCTACATCCTGCCAAGAGCCCTGCAGCCAAGAGGGCTGACAGTCTCCTGAGACCACAACGCTGCTCTAATCCAGCTTCTAAGGAGCACTTGTGACCAATGCAGCACACACTCTGCCCCTAGGAGCTAGGAGCATCACCTCGTGGCGCACCAACCCTTGCCGTTCGATCTGAGAGCTTAAAGGTTAGCCTGGACCCCAGGTCTCCTGTCTGACAGTGTGATGTGCTTTCCACACAGCTTCCAGACTGGCCCACTGGTCTGTTGTGTAATAGTTTTGTGGAGAAAACCATAAGTGTTATGCTTAAAGCGATAAGTCACTTAAACATAATGAGCTGTTTTATGACGGGAAAAAAAAAAAAAAAATTGCTGAGTTCTTCTGTGTCACTGAATTCTTTTAACTGCAGTTTGTAATCCAGAGCAGAAAAACAAAAGGCGTTTGGCTGTGGCTGTCAGATGGCACTGAGCTGGCTCTCTGCCCTGTTGTGTGTTCAGATCCAAGGTGCCATCATCATGTCCTCGCTGATCGAGGTGGTGATCGGGCTGCTGGGGCTGCCCGGGGCCCTGCTGCGCTACATCGGGCCGCTGACCATCACCCCCACCGTGGCCCTCATCGGCCTCTCGGGCTTCCAGGCTGCAGGGGAGAGAGCTGGCAAGCACTGGGGCATCGCCATGCTGTGAGTATACCCCCGGGGGTGCCTGCTGGGCACGCGGGGTTTGGGCTGCTGGGGGAGAGCTGGGGGCGGCTGGGCTGTGATGGCGTGGAGAAACACCGTGAGGAGAACCAAACACCATGAGAAACACCATGAGAAACACACACTGTGAGAAACACTATGAGAAACACACACTGTGAGAAACACCATGAGAAACACACACTGTGAGAAACACTATGAGAAACACACACTGTGAGAAACACTATGAGAAACACACACTGTGAGAAACACCATGAGAAACAAACACCATGAGAAACACACACTGTGAGGAGAAACACACATAACAAACACCATGAGAGCCAAACACCATGATGAGGAACGCCATGAGGAGAACCAAACACCATGAGAAACACCATGAGAAACACACACTGTGAGGAGAAACACACATAACAAACACCATGAGAAACACCATGAGAAACAAACACCATGAGCAAACACCATGAGAAACACCATGAGAAACACACACCGTGAGAAACACCATGGGAACCAAACACCATGAGAAACACACACTGTGAGAAACACCATGAGAAACAAACACCATGAGGAGAAACACCATGAGAACCAAATACCATGAGAAGCACACATGAGAAACACCAGGAGGAGAACCAAACACCATGAGAAACAAACACTATGGGAAACAAAAACACCATGGGAACCAAGTACACTATGAGGAGAAACACATGAGAACAAAACACCACAAGAAATACCATGAGAAACAAACACCATGGGAACCAAACACCATGAGAAACACGATGAAAAACAAACATCATGAGAAACAAACACCACGAGACCCAAACAGCATGAGAACCAAACATCATGAGAAGCGCACATGAGGAGAAACACATGAGAAACACCACAAGAAACAAACACCATGAGAAACACACACCCTGAGACACAAACACCATGACAAATATACACTATAAGAAACAAACACCATGAGCAGCAAACACCATGAGAATCAAACACCACGAGACCCAAACACCCTGAGAAACACCCACCACGAGACACAAACACCATGAGAAACACACACCGTAAGAAACAAACACCATGAGAAACACCCGGAGCCTGAATGAGGTCAGCTCATCCAGAAATGTGGGAATCAGGACAGAGCAGCTCAGGGCAGTTGCCTGGAACTCTTCCCTGTAAGGAAATCCTTCCCTGGGAGGGTGGGGTGGCCCCAGAGCAGCTGTGGCTGCCCCTGGATGTGCCCAAGGCCAGGCTGGGCAGGGCTTGGAGCACCCTGGGGCAGTGAAAAGTGTCCCTGCCCATGGCTCCTTCATGGGCCTGGATGGGCTTTAAGGTTCTTCCAACCCAAACCATTCCATGGTAATGCGGGTTTGAGCAGAGAGGAGAGGACAGTGGCCAAAAATTAGGTGTGGAGAGCAGAACTTTATAAAGGAGGAGCCACTGTCTGGGTGGAGTTCAGTGCTGTAGGAAAGGTGATTTAACAGAACACCCAGAGGGATGAAATGCAGTGAGGAGTTTGTATTTCTGGGCTGGCATTGCTGATTCCTCTGCTACAGTTCTATTGAAACCCCATTTTGGGGAGAAAAGAGAAACAGCTCCATTGAAACCCCATTTTGGGGAGAACAGAGGCTGAAACAGCTCCATGTGAAACCCCATTTTGGGGAGAACAGAGAAACAGCTCTATTGCAACCCCATTTTAGGGAGAAAAGGGGCTGAAACAATCCCATTGAAACCCCATTTTGGGGAGAAAAGAGAAACAGCTCCATTGAAACCCCATTTTAGGGAGAGCAGAGAAACAGCTCTATTGCAACCCCATTTTAGGGAGAAAAGGGGCTCTATTGAAACCCCATTTTTGGGGGAGCAGACGTGAAGCTCCACACCCGGCTGTGCTGGCTCTGGGAGCAGAGGAATGAATGCCTTGGTGAGATCAGATTGTGATCTCACTAATCTGTTTGCACAGTGCTTTGAACATGTAAAGTATTCTGTAAGTGCAGCTTATGATTTAAAGGGCTCTTGAATTCTGTTTTGTCTTGCATGTTGGCATCAGGAGTATTTTTGTGATTTTGTTGTATTAAGCAGCTGATCCAAAGGAACGTTTGATTTGTCTGTAAAACAAATTTCTCTGCAAGTTGGGGCTAACACAAAATGAATCAAGCACATCTTTGAATTGGACATGGAAATGTGTAATTAAAGTTGACATTTTTGCAGATTGAAAAAAAAAAAATCAATTCAGGAGCAGGATTTAAATGTTAGCCAGTCAATAAAGTATTTCTGGCTTCTGCAGAAATGTGCAGGGGATTGATGAAATCAGCTCCACAGCTGTGGGAGCCACTCAGGAGTGACTCCAGCTCTGTGGGAATGTGGCTCCTGGAATTATCCTGGATTTTCTGGGGATATCAAGGTCCTGAATTTGTCCCTGGCCCTGAAGAATCACCTGGGGGCCCTCTGGGAGCTGCAGGATTCCAAATTTCCCCATTTCCTGACCTGGCTTGTTCCATGGCTGCTTTATTCCCTTTATCAGACATTTGCGTTGACATTTATAAAAATAATTATTCCTGATTTGCCTGTTTATCCAGATTTTCCTGAGGCATTCAAGGCTTTGGTGCTGTTTCACAGCCCCTCTCCCGTGCAGCCAATGGAAAATTCATTGCAATAATTGAATATTGTATTTTTTTACAGCTCTGTGCTAAATCAAATCCAAAGCTCCCTGTCCTCAGGGCTGGTGTGGGAGGGAGGGGAGCCCGTGGTGGGTTTTGGGGAGATTCTGGGGTTTCCTGCATGGAAAAGATGGATATTCTGCTTTTCTCCTGCCCTGCTGAGGGCTGTGAATGCCCCTCCTTTTCCTGGAGGCTGAGGGAGAGGAGAACTGGTTTGTGTCTGATCCGGGGCAGAGGAGAGGCTGAAAATCCTCTCTTTATTTTTCAAGTCAGCTGATAAAAACATAATCTCAGATTTCAGCAGAGCTTTGCTCCTTCAGACAGCTCCAGCCTTTGGGAGGCCCTTGCAGAGCAGAGCTGGGTGGAGAATTGAGAATTGCTCATTCAGGATTGAGCAGCGTGCCCTGAATTCTGATTTATTATCTGTAAAAATAATTTTTAATGTCTAGAGGAGCTTGGCAGTTTCATTGATGGGGGAAATGAATAATAATTGAGATATCTAATACTGATGGACTGCTCTGGCAGCAAATCTTGGGGCTTGGGCTCCATTCTGCTTCATTTGCAGCTATTTAGTGAAAGATTCATTAAAAAAAAAAAATCTGAATAAAAGAAAACATTTCCCTGACAGAAATTTTCCCAAGTGCTTTGGAGTTTGATGGCAAATTTTGAAATGTAAAAATTCCTGCCCACAGCCCTCCAGTTTCCCTGTTTCCTGCCAGGTGCTGGCAGCAAGTTAAGTTCTGTGTTTTACAGACAGCCCTGGACCACAGGTGGAGTTTGGGAGGACAGAAGGGGCAGCACAGGAATTTTAACTGAAAATCCCCCTTCAGTCTGGGCCTGTCCCTGATCCATTTATCTCCTTGCAGCTGCCGAGTTTTGCAGCACTTCAGAATTCAAATCTGGCATTTGAGGAATAATAATTTTAATCCTTTTGCTGCCTTGTATTCTGCTGAAATTGAAGTTCTGCATGCAAAGGGTCTGAAGAGGTTTGTGCTGAAAAGAATTCATGATATGTTGGTGCTAATGACATTCCTCTCTTGTCCCACCCTCCTCATCCTCCTTTTTTCCTCAGGACTATTTTCCTAGTGTTGTTGTTCTCCCAGTATGCCAGAAATGTCAAATTTCCCTTGCCCATTTATAAATCCAAGAAAGGATGGACAGCATACAGGCTGCAGCTTTTCAAGATGTTCCCTGTAAGTCGTTGAACTTGTTCTTCCTTAGGCAAAAATAAATAATTTCTGGGGTTTTTTGGGGGGGAGGTTGTTGGTTTTGATTTTTCTTCAAGATAGAATACTCACAAAGGGTGAGATAAATCTTAAATGGATTTATTGGAAATGTAATGGATTGTTGGCCACAGGAAATGTTCAGATTTTGTGGCCTGTGCTGAGGAGCTGTGGGAGTGATGGGGAGGGGAAGGGATGTTTGTGCACACAGGGGAAATGCCTTTTAGTTGTTTTATTTTTGGGTTAGGAAAAGGGTATTGTCCAACAAACTAGACAAAACACTATAAACATTTCTTAACCTATCAACTTTTTACCACACTACACTATAAATACCTCAAAACCAATCATCTGAAACTACCCCTCATAAATCCTACTGCAATACATCTTTCATAATTCTATTTCTCAAAAATATCTAATATTATTTACAAACCCATGCTTTAAAACTTCGTTCCAACTCCATTTCTCAACAACAGCTATCCTGTTCCATAACATTTCTAAATCAACATTTATCTCAAAGTATATATAGTATGTATAATATATAGTATGCATTTTACACACTATTTACATACAGTATATATGGTGTGTATTTTATATAATATATACATGCAGTCTCTATACATAATAGGTATTTTACACACAAATACATAATCTGTATATAGTATTTTACATACTATTTGCATACAGTATGTATACCTGTATATGGTATGTATTTTACATACTATTTACATGTAGTATATATATATAAAATGTCTTTTACATATTATTTATATACAATATCTATATATAGTATGTATTTTACATATGAATACATACAATATCTATATATAATATGTATTTTACATATGAATACATACAGTATCTGTATATAGTATGTATTTTACATATGAATACATACAGTGTCTATATATAATATGTATTTTACATATGAATACATACAGTATCTATATATAATATGTATTTTACATATGAATACATACAGTATCTATATATAGTATGTATTTTACATACAAATCCATACTGTATCTATATATAGTATGTATTTTACATACGATATCTATATAGAATATGTATTTTACATACAAATCCATACCGTATCTCTGTATAGCGTGTCTTTTCCATACAAATCCATACAATATCTATATATAGGATGTAATTTCTGTACAAATCTCTGCCATACAAACCTCCCATCCAGCCCCCAAAGCTCCCCACAGATCCGTCTCCCCCAGCTCTGGGCTGTTCAGCCGCCCCTGAGAGGCAGCCGTGGTCTCACTGCCCGCTGTGGTGCTGTCCCCAGATCATCCTGGCCATCCTGGTGTCGTGGCTGCTGTGCTTCATCTTCACGGTGACCGACGTGTTCCCCCCGGACAGCTCCAAGTACGGCTTCTACGCGCGCACGGACGCGCGGCGCGGCGTGCTGCTGGTGGCGCCGTGGTTCAAGGTGCCCTACCCCTGTAAGTGAGCTGGTTTGGGGTGCCCTACCCCTGTAAGTGAGCTGTTCAAGGTGCCCTACCCCTGTAAGTGAGCTGGTTTGGGGTGCCCTACCCCTGTAAGTGAGCTGGTTTGGGGTGCCCTACCCCTGTAAGTGTGCTGTTTGGGGTGCCCTACCCCTGTAAGTGAGCTGGTTTGGGGTGCCCTACCCCTGTAAGTGAGCTGCTCCTGGGGTCAGCAGGGTCATTGTTGCTGGTCTGGGATCCTGCTGGCTCTGTCTGGGCTTTATTCCATAGCCCTGGCTCCCCAGAACCCAGCAGGGCCAGTGCTGCTGCTCCAGGGTTCTCTTTTCTCTGTCTGGGGTTTATTCCATAACCTTTGGATGGTGGATGATCCATCCATACCCTTTGGGTGGTGGATGACCCATCCCTGGCAGTGCCCCAGGCTGGACAGGGCTCAGAGCAGTCCTGCTGATGGCTCTGAGGGTCCCTCCCAGTCCAAACCACTCCACAGTTCCAGCACACACCACTCTCTTGCCTGCTGGTGTATATTTTTTGGGTTTTCCTTGTTTTCAGCTGATTCCTTGGGGTCTCACCCAAGGAGGGCTGAGGCTCTGGAGCTGCACTTTGCAGGGTTGGTCTGGGTGCCTCTCCTGATAAAAGTGACTGCCCCTCTACCGTGGAGATCAGGGCTGGCTGATTTATCAGCCCTTGGCAGTGCAGATAAGGCTGCACAGTGCCAGGGACAGGTTTGCACAGCTCTGCTGCCCTCCCTGGCTCTCAGTGTGTGAAGAATCACTCCTGTGGGGAGTTTCTGCCAGCCTGCTGCGTTCCCTGCCCCAAACACACCCATTCAGGGTGAGCACAGGGCAGGACAATGCCCTGACATGCCAAGGCACTGCTGGCACGGGCAAGTCAGGGAGTGCCAGGCCCTGCTTATCAGAGGGCAGTGACATCATTTGCAGGAGAGCACCAAACACTTCACGCAGTGTTTTGGAGGTAATTTTATGTTGGCCAGCTCTGAGTTTAAAGCTGTTAAAGGCTGGGTTTGTGGTGTGGGATTGCACAACTGGCTCACCGTTCAGAAATTAACAGCGTAATTTAGGGAATAATATTATTTTAGAATAGAAATACAGGATTTATCAGATGTGCCACCATATTGTGATGAGGCAGCTCCGTTGTGGTTTCCCATATGCTTTGGTTCTTAAAAGAAACCACTTCTAAAGCAGCAGATGAAGAATGGAGGCTTTTGGGAGAGAAGAGGAGGAAAACTCCTCCACCCTGATCAGCCCATTTGTATTTGTGAGGTTCATTCACTCCTGTGTGACTGAAGATCCCTTTGTTGCAGGAGGCTCATCTCTTTCAAAGAGATAAAAGCATCGAGGCAATTGCTGTGGAAAACCTGCCAGGCTTTTCTGCAGGCTTAAATTAATCTTATTTTCTCTACTACAAAAATTTGGAGCCGGGGGGTGTTTGTGCAGTGATCAGAGCTGGTTGTTGCCACTCTCTGATCGACTAAACTTGTGACCAAAGGGACTTTTTGGAGCCATAATAATTCCGTGGCATTTGCCTCACTGGCCAGGATTGTTTTCTCACAAGCTGTAGCTCAAATTCCTGATTCCTGAACAGGGGGGATTTTTTTTTTTTTTTTTTTTTTTTAGTGAGGTTTTATGATTCCCTGGGATTTTTCCAAGTGTGATCAAAGCAGTTGGTTTGGCAATTGTTCCTTTGCTCCTTTCATCTCCTTGAACTTGCCAAGGCTGTGTTAGAGTGAGGGGGGTTTGTTGTTCCCTTCAAAGATAAATAAACAGTGCTGGGCACTGGGGAGGGCCCCCCTCAATCCCAGGGTCACCTCTGGGCCCTCAGGACAAGGACATGGAGGGGCTGGAGCCTGTCCAGGGCAGGGAATGGAGCTGGGAAGGGGCTCAGGGGCAGAAAATGGGATCAGGGGAACTTCTGGCTCTGCACAACTCCCTGACAGGAGGGGAGAGGCAGGGGGAATTTTGGATCTTATCCCAAATAGGGTTAAGGGACGGGAGGAGAGGGAACAGCCCCAGGCCGTGCTCAGGGTGGATTTTGGGGAATATTTCTTGCCCAGCCCTGTTGCAGTGCTGGAGCCCATCCCTGGGGGGATCGAGCAGCAGTTTGGATGTGGCACTTGGGGACATGGCCAGCAGTGACCTGGGCAGTGCTGGGGGATCCCAAAAGCCCTTCCCAGCCCAAAGCACTGCACAGTTCCCCCAGGTTTGTGTATTTGGTAGCCAGGCTGTGTGCTGGGGTCTCAGGGCTTTAGCTGCTCACAGTGACCCCAAGATGTGTTAGAAAGTCTCTTTTCCCAGCCTGGTGCTCAAAGAAGGAGTCAGAGCTCTTCTGTTCTCTTAGCTAGCCTTCTGGTAAAATCCTTTCTTCTATTCTTTTAGTATACTTTTAATATAATATATATCATAAAATAATAAATCAGCCTTCAGAACATGGAGTCAGCATTCCCATCTCTTCCCTCATCCTGACCCCTGCGATCACCACCACACAGGGCAGCCAGAGGGTGTCCTGAATCCCATTTCTGGGGCAGGAATGTTTCAGTTTTGCTCTCTCCACAGTCCAGTGGGGGCTGCCCACCATCTCAGCGGCGGGAGTGATCGGCATGCTCAGCGCCGTGGTGGCCAGCATCATCGAGTCCATCGGCGACTACTACGCCTGTGCCAGGCTCTCCTGTGCTCCTCCTCCTCCCATCCACGCCATCAACAGGTCTGTCCCGGCCCCAAGCACCTCCTCTGGCTCAGCCTGTCGGGGTTTTTTGGCTTTTTTCCCCTTCTGGATAAGCAGGGATGTGCTCTGGGGTGGAATGTTGCGTTTTGGTCATGCTGCGTTTTGGTCACTTTGGTCCTCAAGGACCAAGGATCTGAAATCCAGGGTGGAAATGGCACCTGGGGTTGTTTCGTTACGTTTGAATCCCAGTCCCATTCCTGCTGGAGTCTGTGGGAGTTACCAGCACAATTTCCACAGGGAAAGAGCTCTGAACTGGTTCTGGAATTGGGGTTGTCAAAATCACCCAGAATGCAGTTTAGAAACAAAGAGCAGCTCTGGAGTTTTATCTGAATTTTTAATATAATTTCCTCAGTTTAGGGATGTGGGATCTAAGACTCACCGCAAATGCAGTTTAGAAACAGAGCAGCTCTGAAGTTTTACCTGAGTTTTTAATATAAATTTCCTCAGTTTAAGAATGTGGGGATCTAAGACTCAGCTGGAATGCAGTTTAGAAACAGCAGCTCTGAAGTTTTATCTGAATTTTTAATATAATTTCCTCAGTTTAGGGATGTGGGATCTAAGACTCACTGCGAATGCAGTTTAGAAACAGAGCAGCTCTGAAGTTTTATCTGAATTTTTAATACAAATTTCCTCAGTTTAAGAATGTGGGATCTAAGACTCAGGAAGCAGAACTCCCGAGTGTTTCCCAGGTGTGCTGGAGCCTGAACCATGAATTTCAGTGATTCCACGTGGGGCAGATGCCCCTGTGGCCCTCAGGAGCACCCCAGTGAATGGTGCCTGTACCAACTCTTGTGTTCTCTTTGGGATTTCCAGGGGGATTTTCATCGAGGGGCTCTCCTGTGTTCTGGATGGAGTGTTTGGGACAGGGAATGGATCCACCTCCTCCAGCCCCAACATCGGGGTCCTGGGCATCACAAAGGTGAGAAGTGCATTGCTGGGAGCCCTCAGGGGTTCCTTGTGTTCACAGTCCTCTTCCAGGAGCCCATTCTGCTCCATCCCTGTGCACACAAACTTCCCAGACCATTCTGAGTGTCTGTACCAGCTCTTGTCCGAGGGAAATGCATTATTGTACATCAGGACCTCAAAAATCCCTTTATCCAGACTAAAATGCAGTTAGAATCCCCATAAAGCAGATGCTGCTGCATAAACTCTCTTGGAAAACCCAGGCAGCATTCCCGGGCTCTGGGGTGTTTGAATTGAGGCATAAACCCTGTAAACTGTGCAGAAATTGCTGCTTTTTGGGTGTCTTGCTCTGAATGCATCAGCAGGAAGAGACTTTTTAATGCCTCACACACAGTAAAATGCAACGGGAGGTGCTTGGGCTTTACCTGAGTCTGTACTGGGCCAAGGTCATTTCAGAGCTAAAAGGACCCTCAGTATTTGGTTTAAGGCTCAGGGATTTATGTATTTCTGGTGATGCTGCTCAATAAAGTGTGTGAGTGCTTGAGGGGCTCCCCTGCTCTCGTGTGGGGCTGGGTCTGTGCCTGGCTGAGCTGGGAGGCCTTGGCTGCACGGAAATCTGCCTGATAATGTTAATTTAACCTTGGTAAGGAACACCAAGAGTGATTTATGTTGTACATAGTTCCACCTTGCTGGGTGTTGAACGTGGGAGCCATAAATCCTTCGTGCAAGGATGGAAAATTATCTGATCACGTATAAATGATGTATTTGTCCTCAGCCCTGCCTTGTGCTGCACAAAGGGCGATTCTGCTGCCTTGGGGTGCAGTTCAGCACTTACAGCACCATCTGCTGTCTGTACCAGCCACCTCCCAGCTGATGGAAATCTCCTAGGAGAGAAGTTGTGCTCACAAAAAACCCTTAAAGAAAGGTTTATTCTGTTCTGCTCCCTTCCCATTGTTGCTTCGTGGGGGTTGAGATGAATTAACAGCACTTTGTTTTGTGAGCAGCCCACAGAAACGAGCGTGCATTTCGTGCTGGGGCAGTGGAAAGCTGAAGTGGCAGCTGTGGCAGGGAGTGGAGCTGCCCAGGCTGTGCTCTTGTTCCCTCTCTGCGCTTTCATTCCCCAAAATCCGGCAGTTCCTCAGCTCCAGGTAGAATTTTGGCACAGAATTTTGACACAGAGATGCTCTGCTCTTGATTTGGGAGAGGAGATCTCCTCCAGTGCTGCATCACCAGGGCTTTTCCCTGCCTTGAAATCGGTGTGTAATTGCACTTAAATTTAAATTCTGCTGGATGGAGGGGCTGCAGAGCCTTTGAGCTTTGTGTGTTTTACTTGATGAGAGCAAGATAATTAACTCTGATTAGCTGGGGCTAAAGCAGCTCCTGCCAGGGGGATGATGCTGAAATGGAGGCTCCAGGTACCATTTCATGCACTCCAAAATAATCACTCCAAAATAAGTGTGTGTGTGCTGGGAATAAACACAGAGCTGAGCTGAATGCTGCCTGGGATGTTTTCAGTAGCTTTAATTTGTTTGCATAAATAAATGTCACTGTCATGCAGCTTTTCAGAGGATTTGCCTGTTTCTAGCAGGAAGAGAATTGTAGGGCGGGATCTCATTGGTTCAACAGAAATGAATATTTCTATAAAGAGCAGAGAAAGGTGCCAACTAAATTCTGTTGTAATTCCAGTTACGGTGCAGCAGAGCTCTGTTTGCAGGGGAGGGAGCTCACCTGGAGCTCAGCAGTGAGGAATGGGGGCAAGGAAGGCTTTTTCCCTCCCCAGACCTGCTGGATCTGTAGTTTCCCATTTCTCTCATTCAGCTCAGTCACACACGATGAACAAATGAATATTTCCTTTTTGAACCCTGCTGCTCTGCGCCAGGGGACCTGCAAAGGGCTTTTCTAGAAACCACCTCAATGTAAAGGAGTTTTTGTTGTTCCTGGGGCACCTTTTGTGGCAGTGGAAGATGTTAAAGTACCAACTTCAGGTTTATCCACTACCCCTGCACCACAGAGAGCCTGCTTGAATCTTGGGTGCTTAAAATAAAACTGGGAAGGAAGTGCAGGCCCTTGGTTTCAGTATTAGCACGACCCTGATTTGCATTCAGCCCTGCTCTCTGAGCTTGGGCTGACCTAAGCCTAAAAATCCTGCTCCTCCTTCCCACAAACGGTTTCATCTATTCCAGTGTCCCAGGGCAGCAGCACACAGGATTTATTTGATATATTTCCATTTCCATTTTGCTTTCTGTCCCCTAGCTGGGTTCCACCAGCTTTCCTGGTGACTGAGGCAGTTCCAGATGGTTTTAGGGCTGGCCTGGGGAGGCTGAGCTTGGCTGCAGAGCAGCTGTGCCTCAGCTGAGCCCTCCAGCACCAAAACAAAACACACACAGCGTGGCACTCACATTCCCTGAAAAATCCTTTATCCTAGGTGGCTGAGAAGCCTCAGAGAAAAGGAGAACAATTTTTATCTCATTTGCTTCTCCTGTGTTTGGAGATTGTTTACCCACAGGTGAATGTTTTATTTGTTTCTGCTGTGAGTTGTTTTGTCTCATTGGCCAGGCTGTGTCGAGACTCTGAAAAGAGTCACAAGTTTGAGTTTTCATTATTATCTTTTTAGCATTCTGTAAGTATCCTTTCTGTATTCTTTAGAATAGTATAGTATTTTTAAATATATTATAGTATATATAATATATATAGAATAGTGTAATATAGTATAATATATAGTATAATACAGGGTAATATATATAGTATAGTATAATATGTATATAGTGTATATATATATAGTATATATATAGTGTGTGTGTGTGTATATATATATATGATAATAAATCTACTATAGTATATATAATGTATATATACACCTGTGAGTACAATAACACAGGAGCCAGGAATGAGCTGAAATGAAACCTGAGCAGCAGAACCAAGCTATGTTGAGACTCTGGAAAGAGTCACAAGTTTGAGTTTTCATTATTATCTTTTTAGCATTCAATAAGTATTATTTCTGTATTCTTTAGTATAGTATAGTATTTTAAAATATAGTGTAGTATATATAATATATATTTAGTATAATACATATATAGTATATATAGTGTAGTATATACTATATACTATATATATAGTATATAATATATATAGTATACTATGCTATATATAATATATCTAATATATATAATATATATACTGCAGTATATATATATTTTATATATATATATATATATATACACACCTGCGAGTACAATAACACAGGAGCCAGGAATGAGCTGAAATGAGACCTGGGCTACAGAGCCAAGCTGTGTCTAGACTTTGGAAAGAGTTATGAGTTTTCATTATTATTCTTTTAGCATTCTGTAAGTATCCTTTCTGTATTCTTTAGAATAGTATAGTATTTTTAAATATAGTATATATAGTATAATATATATAGTATAATATATATAGTATATATATATAATATGTAGAGTGTATAATATATATATATAGCATATATATATAGCATATATATAGTATAATATATATAGTATATATAGTATAATATATATACTATATATATATATACTATATATATATAATATGTAGAGTGTATAATATATATATAGCATAGTACAATATGTCTAATAGATATAGTATATATAATATATACGATAGTAAATATACTATAGTACATATAACATATGTATTTACACCTGCGAGTACGCTGACCCAGGCACCGGGAGTGAGCTGCGGTGAAACCTGCGGCGCAGAAGGCAGCAGCGGGTGCGTGAGGCCGGGCTGGGCAGCCCTGACGCGTGTCCTGTGCTGTTCCCTGCAGGTCGGCAGCCGCAGGGTGATCCAGTACGGAGCTGCCTTCATGCTGCTGCTGGGCATGGTGGGCAAGTTCAGCGCGCTCTTCGCATCGCTGCCCGACCCCGTGCTGGGCGCTCTCTTCTGCACCCTCTTTGGTAAGGGCCTGGGGACTGTTTGATAGTGGGAGCCTCTGTGCTCCTGCAGGCGTGGTTTGGAATGGAAAGGATGGGTCCTTTTATGTAATATATATATATATATAAATATAAACAAAACATAAGATATACATATATATATACAACACAAAAAAATTTATAAATATACGCAAACCACAGAAATAAAAATATACAAATATATGTGTAAAAACACATAATAAAATATATGTGTGTAAAAAAATATATAAAACACAAACATGAAATACATAAAAACCACAAAAATTATGTATATATAAATATATATGAAACACACACGTAAAATATATATTTATAAATATATAAATCACAAAAATAAAAAAATATATATAAATCACAAAATTTATATATATAAAAATATATATAAAACACAAACATAAAATATATGTATAAAAATATATATAAATCACAAAAGTAAAAATATATCAAGCACAAAAATTATATATACATAAATATCTATAAAACACAAACATAAAATATATATGTATAAAAATATATATAAAACACTAACATGAAATATATACATAAAACACAAAAATTTTATATATATACATAAATATATATAAAACACAAACATAAAATGTATTCGTATAAAAATATATATAAATCACAAAAATAAAATATATATAAAACACAAAAATTATATGTACATAAATATATATAAAACACATAATATATATGTATAAAAATATACATAAATCACAAAAATAAAAAACATATATAAACTACAAAAATTATATATATAAATATATATAAAACACATAATAAAATATATATGTATAAAAATATATATAAATCACAAAAATAAAAAATATATATGAAACACAAAAATTATATATATATAAAAATATATATAAAACACAAACATAAAATATATATGAAACACAAAGCGATGTTACTGACTTGTTTAACAGAAGGAAATCCTCAGAGGAAGGAGTAACATTGCTTTCCTAATAATCTACCCAAATCTTCCTTTCCTAATAATCTACCCAAATCCTCTCTTTCTGGTTGCAGTGTGGTTTCATGGTGCACTGATTCCCAGGTTTGCTGATTTCTAAAAATACAGATTAAAAGGAAAAAGAAAAAAAAGCAGTTGCTGTGCTGTTAAGAAATCCCCATGCACTTTTCTGACAAATTACCCCAAATGTACTGGGGCGTATCTCCAGGGATATTTTGCTGGGTTTGGGGTTTTTTTGAAGAAAAGGAGTTACCCGAAAGCTGCTCTTGGGCTGTTTTGCTGTGTTCAGGGATGATCACGGCCGTGGGTCTGTCCAACCTGCAGTTCATCGATCTCAATTCCTCTCGCAACCTCTTCGTGCTGGGATTTTCCATCTTCTTCGGGCTCGTGCTCCCCAGCTACCTGAAACAGAACCCCCTGGTCACAGGTACGTGTTCCTGCTCCTCCATCAGCCCTTCTGCCTCGTGCTCTCCTGGAAAATCCATCAGGCACAGGGGGGCGGGAAGAGAAACCCAAACTGTGGGGGGAAAACCCCAAATTGTGGAGGAAAAACCCCAATTGTGGAGTTAAACCCCAAAATTGTGGAGGAAAAACCCCTAAATTGTGGAGGAAAAAACCCCAAAATTGTGGAGGAAAAAACCCCAAAATTGTGGAGGAAAAACCCCCAAATTGTGGAGGAAAAAACCCCAAAATTGTGGAGGAAAAAAACCCCAAATTGTGGAGGAAAACCCCCGAAATTGTGGAGGAAAACCCCCGAAATTGTGGAGGAAAAACCCCTAAATTGTGGAGGAAAAAACCCCAAAATTGTGGAGGAAAACCCCCGAAATTGTGGAGGAAAAACCCCCGAAATTGTGGAGGAAAAACCCCCAAATTGTGGAGGAAAAACCCCCAAATTGTGGAGGAAAAACCCCCAAATTGTGGAGGAAAAACCCCAAATTGTGGAGGAAAAACCCCAAATTGTGGAGGGAAAACCTAAATTGTGGAGGAAAAACCCTAAATTGTGGAGGAAAAACCCCAATTGTGGAGGAAAACCCCAAATTGTGGAGGAAAACCCCAAATTGTGGAGGAAAAACCCAAATTGTGGATGAAAACCCCCAAATTGTGGAGGAAACCCCAAATTGTGGAGGAAAAACCCTCAAATTGTGGAGGAAAACCCAAATTGTGGAGGAAAACCCAAATTGTGGAGGAAAACCCCCAAATTGTGGAGGAAAACCCCAAATTGTGGAGGAGAAACCCCCAAATTGTGGTGGGAAAACCCCAAATTTTGGAGGAACAACCCTCAAATTGTGGAGGAAAACCCAAATTGTGGAGGAAATCCCCAAATTGTGGAGGAAAACCCCCAAATTGTGGAGGAAACCCCCAAATTGTGGAGGAGAAACCCCCAAATTGTGGAGGGAAAACCCCAAATTGTGGTGGGAAAACCCCAAATTGTGGAGGAAAAACCCCAAATTGTGGAGGGAAAACCCCCAAATTGTGGAGGGAAAACCCAAATTATGGAGGAAAACCCCCCAAATTATGCACAGTTTAGGCTGTAGGTGCAGACGAGAGAATTCTTTCAGAGGCTGAGACCTGCAGGGGATGTTCCAGTGGGACACAGCTGGAGCTTTCCTGCTTTCTCTTGGTGCAGTTACCAGCTGGGCTGAAATAAAAACTGAAAGGGTGCATGTGAGCTGAAAATGACGCTAAAAGATAAAGGGGAAGCACCAAGGCAGAGTTTGGAAGGTGGGGAATTGTTTGGGGCTTGAAACTTTCTGTCCCTCAGACGTGTTCTGGGTGTTAATTTTAATTTTAGTGAATTCCCTTGCAGACTGATAAGGGAATTGTGGCTTTGAGGAGTTCACTGGGAAGCTTTTCTGTTTTTTCATGTGACCCTCATGCCAGTGTGTGTCACCAGACATGGGCTCAAAGGAAATATTTCACAGCTTTGGGCTTGTCTGGAGGCTTTTAAACCAAATATTAACTGACTTTTCTTTCCACTATGCCTTCAGCCCAGGATTTAAGGGCATATCTGTCCTGCTGTAAGTGGTTAGAAAAGCAGATCCCTCAAGCTTTATGTGGTTAATGCAGTGTTCTTCGATAGCTGGGGCTGGGAATCCTTGCCCCTTTGAAAAGTAAAAAGGATTGTTCGTAAAATATTTATTAAAGTAATTATTGTTATTTATAGAAAAGATTTATAAAGTAATTATTATATAAAAATTACAATTTTACAGTCTGAACGCTTCCCTTTTGCACTCCACGGTTTCCTGCTTAGCTGTGCCTGCAGTAGGAACTGAAATGGTGCTTTGTGACATTTCTGTGAGCAGCTGACACTTCCTGAAAATTGCATTTTCGGGGGAACAATGTCCCGTGCTGGTGGCCCGGGGAAGGTTCTGCATCAACCCCCTGTGCCTCCCTTTGTGAGCAGACCCTCGCTGAGCCCAGCACGGGAGCTGGGAGGGACTCGGGGGGGTGTGGGGGATGAAATCCCAGCAGGTTTTCCCCTGTGGCTGCAGGAATTGCAGGCATTGATCAGGTGCTGAACGTGCTGCTCACCACGGCCATGTTCGTCGGGGGCTGCGTGGCCTTCGTGCTGGACAACACCATCCCAGGTGAGCCTGACTCAAGGGAGCCCTCAGCATCCCTGGGGAGGGGCAGGAGGCCTTGGAGAATGGCAGGAATCCCTGGGTGTAAACAGCATTCCCTGCAGACAGGCAGAAATCCATGGAAAATGGCAGGAATCCCTGGGTGTAAACAGCATTCCCTGCAGACAGGCAGAAATCCATGGAAAATGGCAGAATTCCCTGGGTGTAAACAGCATTCCCTGCAGACAGGCAGAAATCCATGGAAAATGGCAGGAATCCCTGGGTGTAAACAGCATTCCCTGCAGACAGGCAGAAATCCCTGGGTAAAAGCAGCATTCCCTGGAAAAAAAAAAAAATAGAATTCCCCAGAGAAAAGCAGAATTCCCCGGAGAAAAGCAGAATTCCCCGGGGAAAGGCAGAATTTCCTGGATAAAAACTAGAATTCCCTGGGAGGAAGGTAGAATTCCCTGAGAAAAGGCAGCATTCCTTGCAGAAAGGCAGAAATCCCTGGAAAGTGGCAAAATTCCCTGGATAAAAACAAGAGTTCCCTGGAGAAAGGCAGAATTCCCTGGAAAATGGCAAAATTCCCTGGATAAAAACAAGAGTTCCCTGGAGAAAGGCAGAATTCCCTGGAAAATGGCAAAATTCCCTGGATAAAAACAGGAGTTCCCTGGAGAAAGGCAGAATTCCCTGGAAAAAGAGTAGAATTCCCAGGGTAAGAGCAGAATTCCTTGGAGAAAGGCAGAATTCCCTGGGTAAAAGCAGCATTCCCTGGGGCAGAACACCAGCAGCAGATCCCTGCTTTTGGGGTGGCTGTTTCCACAGCAGGAGCAGGGTCCTTACCTGCCCTCCCTTCCCTGAGAGCACCTCAGGTTAAAATCCCACCCTGTAAAACACCCAAAAACCCTGATAAAACCAAACCAGTCTCCAGGAGACACAGTAAAACTGGAGATCCAAACCTGCTTCCATTCCAGAGGAATAATTTGCCTTGAATTCCAGTTAGAAAATAAAGCAGATAATGTGGGTTTTTTTCCCTTTTTGAGGAGCCTGGGACATCTTCCCAGAGCTTTGTGTCCATGTCAGGGTATCCATATGAATATAAACACATTTTCCTCCTTTCATTCTGATTTCCAGGAAGCCCCGAGGAGAGGGGAATTCGGAAGTGGAAGAAAGGGGTTGGCAAAGGCAGCAAATCCCTGGATGGCATGGAAACCTACGATCTGCCTTTTGGCATGAACTTCATTAAAAAGTACAGGTGTTTCAGCTTCCTGCCCATCAGCCCCACCTTCGTGGGCTACACGTGGAAAGGCTTCAGGAAAAGCAGCAGCTGCAGGAGTTCAGATGAAGACTCAGAAGCTACAGTATAGCCTTAGCTGAAATTATATTATCTAGTTGTAGTCAGAGATGTATTTGCAGTTTCTTGCTGATTAAGAAGCATTAAAATATATGTTTTGTATATCTGCATTTAAATTCTGGAACCAGAGCTGAGACGGATTTAAAGAAAAGAAAAAAAAAGAAAAAAAAAGAAAAAAAAAAAAAGCTTTTCCTGCTGTGGGAGCTGGGAGCCAGGTCTGGTGTCTCTGGGGCAAATCCTGCTGATTTGGGGAGCTTGGAGAGAGCTGTGCCCCTGATTCTGTTGGGAGCTTGGAGAGAGCTGTGCACCTAATTATTCTGTTGGTTTTTAATGGGTTTAGGTGGAGCTGTGGAGGTGCTGCTGCAAAATTTGGTTTTTATTGTGATTTTATTGGAGCTCTCAGCATTGGTTACACCAGGAGAGCTGAACCTTGGAGAAGGAGGGAGGGAAAAAGGGAGAAAAGGAGAAATATTTCCTTCAGCTCCCGTCAGATGCCGTGGATGCTGCTCAGTGATCTGCACATTCCCAGCGCCCTGGAAACGGCTCAGCTGATGCTGGCAGCTCAGGAGAGTTCCATTCTGTGCTTTCAGTGCCACAGCAGAGCTCAGACAGGAACTTTCTGGAATAACTCTGCCTCTGGAAGCCGTGGCTGGCTCGGTCTGCGGCAGCCCCTTCTTTCCCTGGCAGCATTTCTCATTTCTGCACCTCTGCCTTCCCCACCAGGGTTTCCTTGGGGGACACAGGGATGGCAAAGCTGGGCTCACACAGGATTCCTGTCACCAGCAGGATGTGCCCTGGCCAGAAATGTTAATTAGCTGAGCAGCTCCAAGCAATTAACAGTTGTTCCCTGCAGGGAAAGCCGCGCTGGGCTCTGAGCAGGGTTTTGGTTTTTTATTTTGCTGATGGCTCTTCTCTTGTGGGGCTTCTCCAGAGGCTGCTGGCTGCTGGAAGGGCTTTGGGAGAGCAGAGACACTGCACCTGCAGCCTCACCCCCCCATGGCTTCACGGGTATTGGGTCCAATCAGGGCACCACTCAGAAATCCTTTCCTTTTTCCTGGAGTAGTCTCAGCTCTGCTGTTATGTGGGTGTTCACGCTCATCATGCATTCATGATTACCAGTTTTATTCCTGTTTAATGTTCTTACTATTGCAAGTTAGTTTTAGACTTCAGTGTGGCCCCAAAAGCATTTTCAGCTGTGGAGATCATCAGGGAAATGTCGTGTAATGTAATTTCGAGGCCAGTAACGCTCTACGGTGCTTGCGTTTTGTATTCCTGGGAAACCCATACCAGTAGGTCCTGTAACCCCCTGATCTATTTATCCACGTGTGACTACTGGACAGGAGCACAGGAGCTCTGTTTTCTCTCAGTCTGCTCCCAGGGGAATTTGTTGTGGGTTTTTGAAGCATGGACGGGTTGGGGTGGGGAGGGCGAGGACGGAGCTGAGTAGTGTAGAGTGGGAATGGCTCCGTGGAGCTCGTTCTCAGCATGCCGTGGCTGTTGCCAGAAACTGTTTTCCCCCGTTTTCCCCGTGCCCAAGCATGCCTTTGTTCCTGCTTCCCTCGGGGAACTCTCACTAGTTTGCAGCCCTGGTGTCACTCGGGCTCCAGAGCTGCTCGGAAGTCGTTGTGTGGTAGACGAGGTTGGTTTGCCTGTGAAACAAAAAAACAAAAGTCATTTTTTGCTCATTTTTCAGTGTTTTCCTCCCCAGGGAGCGAGGTGTTGGGGTTCCCCTGCCTGCCTGCACAGGGTTTGGGTGTGGGCAGATTCCAGATCCCCCAGCAGGGGTGGAGGAAGAGGACGAAGCTGCAGGTTTGGGGAGCATTAAAATCCCAAATTCCAGGATTTGGCTGCCCATGCTGAGCAGGGCTGGAGAGGATGAAGCTGCAGGTTTGGGGAGCACCAAAATCCCAAATTCCACGATTTAGGTGCCTGTACCAAGCTCTGGCAGGGCTGGAGAGGATGAAGCTGCAGGTTTGGGGAGAACTAAACACAAATTGTGTGTCCAGGTGCAGCCTGACTGCCAATGCTGGATTTTCCTCCCTGTCCTTCCCTGCCTTTTCCAACGCCAAGCACCCAGGGGAGTTGGCAGCTGAGAGGTGAGTGAAGAGGTGATTGAGAATTTTCAACCAGATTTGGAGAGGGAAGGGCAAATATTCATGGTAGAAATCTCATTTTGTCATATCAGAGGTGGCATCAGTGTATACAAAGTAACTTGGGATTTTTTGTAATTGATATTCTCTTGTATTTTTTTTAGGTTCGATTAAGGGTTCTTGCTGACATGTTGAAACACGTTTTCTAAAGCAAATACTTGCAAATTATGCCTCTAGAAATTTAGGTTTCGTAGCTGACAGCTATGACTGATTCGCGTTGTCATATTGGAGGGACTTAGCTCAGAAAGCTCAAACCTTTTCAACCCCAAATTTGCTTTTATTGCCTTTTAATACTGACTTGAAATATGACAACTTGGTTTGTACATGAATATTGCAGTATTTTATTTCCATATATTAAGAAAATAACATTTCCACTCAGGACAACAGCGGTGTTTTCCTGGGAGGGAGTGGTATGAGTGTCATGACAATGTCATGTGATGGTAGAATTTCTTCATTGACGAATCTATAGTGGTTGTGTATACTTTATTTACCCATCGTTGTGTTCCTACCCAAAACTGGAGCCTTTTGTTGTTTCCTCCCCGCTGAGCCCTCCGGGGGCAGAATTGGAGAAAACCCCTCACTACTGGGTCACTGACACCCCAAAAGTTGTGCAGATCCTGACGTTTTGGGTACGAGCAGCGCTGCGGGCACCGGCGGTGGCAGAGCCCGAGTGTGGCTGAGCCTTGGGTGCCTCCCCCAGCCGAGCAGCCTGGCTGAGACCAGCGCCGCTTCCCCTCCTTCCCCGCGGCCTTCTCCCACCAAAACCCGCTTTGTTCTCCCTTTCCTCCCGTTTTCTCTCCTGCTCCGAGCAGGGCTGGTCACTCATTTTCGGCAGCAGAGCCCGCTGGGCGCGGTTTGTGGTTTCGGGGGCTGAGGTTTGGGATGGGTTTGGAGCCACCCCGGGTGCTCCTGGCTGGGATTTGGGTGACACCGGGGTGGCTCTGCCGTCCCCAGGGTGGCTCTGCCCTCCTGAACCCCCCTGTGCTGCCAGCCCCGAGAATTCCCGTGTCTGTCTGTTCAGAACAACCTCTGGCATAACAAACTATTGACTGTTCTTAGGCGGTGGGGATAAATTTCCTTTTTTTTTTTTTTTATTTTTCCCATGACTTTTCGTGACTGACTTTGGCTGTAAAACTTTTTTTTTGGGGGGGGGGGGGGGGGGGGTGTTTTTTGTTTGATTATTTTTTGTTGTTCTCGTTCCAAGATGTGTAATTCTTTTACGGATTTTTTTTTTAATTATTCCTTTTTTTTTTTTTTTTTTCCTAACATTGCTTCATTAAACATTAAATATTTAAAAATGTAATATTTGGACCAGATGTTGTGAATAATAGTAGATAAAGCTATTTTATTCTGTATTTTTAAAGCTGTTCAGTATAAATAAACGCGGGCATAGATGCAGTGGTTGTTCTTTTGGTGGTGAATTGTGCAATTACAGGATCCTGGGTTTGGGTTGGAAGGGAAGGATTCCTCCCTAATTGATCCATTTCTTCCTGATGGGTGATTAATTAATTGATTAATGGATTATTAATTTCAGAATCCAGGTGATGATGGCGAGACCCAACCCAGAGCCTTCCCTTTCTTCGGATTTTCTGCCTGTTCCTGGGATTTCCTGCCCATTCCTTTTGATTCCTGCCCCTTCCTGGGATTCCCTCTCCATTCCTGGGGTTCTTCCTGGGATTCCTTCCTTCCTTCCTTCCTTCCTTCCAGGACATGGCAAAAATCAGGATTTAACCCCAATTCCACAGCACAGGTCCCCACTCCAAACCCCTTATTTCCATTTCCATCTCTGTTTCCATCTCTATTTCCATTTCCATTTCCATTTCTATTTCCATTTCTATATTTCTGTTTCCATTTCTGTTTTTCTCTTTGCATCCCCCCCAGAGCTGAGGGCCAGGGGAAGCTCTCCCCCTGTTTGGGGACAATTCCTGGGGTTTGGGGCCGGCCCCATTGTCCCCTCTCCCCACCACAAAGGGCCTCCCATCCCTGCCAGCCCTGGAGATGCTGCTGGAATATCAATCCTGACCCAGCCCCGCTCCCTTTCGCCGAGCCAGGCCTTCCCTGAGCCAGAACTTCTCATATTTTACACAGAAATCCAAGGAAATTGGGAAAAAAGGCCCATTCCAGCCTGTGCTGCCTGTTTGGCTCAAGCAGCTGCTTTGATTATTTCTTTGTTTTGGGGTTATTTGGGCTTTTTATTTTTTTTTTTTTTTGCCTTTTCATGTGGGCTGTTTCTGGGCAAATTCCTTCAAAAGAAAAAAAAGCCCAGAGGAGCCACAAAGCTCTGGGAAAGGTCAGGGGCAGACAAAGGAGGAGGGACACGGCTGCTGCTGCTCTGGAATACTGAACACCCCCAAATTCCCCACAAACACCCCCAAAACGCCCTCAAACTCTCACCAAACTCCCCCAAACTGTCCCCAGGGTGCCGGGGCTGGACGGGCAGGATGAGACCCCGATCCTGGGAGCGCCGAGCGCTGCAGCTGCTGCTCCAGGCGGATTTAATTTGAGTTTCTCTCCTCCTCCATCGCAGCTCGGGGGCGGTTTTGGATCCGGGTGGGATCCCGAGGCCGAGGGGAGCAGCCAAGCGTGTGCGTGCTCTGCGCTCGGCTCTGGCGCTGCATATCCCCGGATTTGGGGCTTTCTGGGGCAGAAAAACTGCTCCAGCCTGGGGGGCGCAGCCCAGGAATTCCCTCTGGGGATTCTGGACAAAGCTGGAGCCGATTGTGGGAGCATTTCCAGCCCGGCTGCGTGGGATGGGGATTCCTTGGGGATTCTGCTCTTGGCAGTGGGGTTGGAGAATCCCTTGGGATCCTGTTCCTCACATTGGAAATGGGGCATCTTTGGGATCCTGTTCCTGACATTGGGAATGGGGAACCTTTTGGGATCCTGTTCCTCACACTGGGAATGTGGAACCTTTGGGATCCTGTTCCTGCATTGGAAATGGGGAACCCTTTGGGATCCTGTTCCTGACATTGGGAATGGGGCATTTTTGGGATTCTGTTCCTAACACTGGAAATAGGATTTGCGTTTTTGGGATCCTGGCTGTGACAGTGGCGACAGGGCGTCCTTTGGGACTCTGCCCTTGGCACCAGGGATGGAGAATCCTTCCAGACCCCTCAGGTGACACCGGGCTGGAGCCGGGGTGTCCTTGGGGAACCCAGAACCTGCCCAGGGACGTTCCTGGAGCATCCCTCGGGATGTCCGGGCGGGGACAACGCGGCTCCCGGAGGTGCCATCCTTTGGGGTCGCCAACCGTGGGACCTGGGAGGGGATGCGGGGCCCGGGATGGGATCCGGGATGCGGGTTCCGGGCTGGTCCCGGCTGCGGGAGGGAGGGACGGGGCTGTCCCCGGGGAGGGACGGGGGTGTCCCCGCGCTGCCACCCCCGGCCCCGCCCGCGCCCCTCCCCGTCCCGCCCCGCCCCGCCCCGGGGCGGCCTCCGGGGGCACCGGCTGCGAGCGGAGCGGCACCGGCACCGGGTGAGTGCGGGCGGGACGGGGCATCCCCCTCATCCCCATCCTCATCCCCATCCCCATCCCGCTCTCCATCCCCATCCCCGTCCCCCGCGCCGGGAGCGGCCCCGGAGCTGAGCGCGGCTTCCCCCGCAGCCGGGAGCTCACGGGAAACCTCCGGGACCTCCGCGATCTCCGCGCTCCGTCCCCCAGCCCCGGTGTCACCTCAGCCCCCCCAGCATCGCCCCCGAGCGGGGCCGGAGCAGCCGCGGGCTCCGCGGTTCCTGCCCGGCTTCGGCACCTTCTCCTCCCGTCCCGTCCCGTCCCGTCCCGTCCCGTCCCTGCGCGCTGCCAGGGCCCGCCCCAGCCCCGGCTCCTCCCGAGGCTCCACCCGAGCGCGGCCCCGAGCCCCGAGCCCCGAGCGCGGCCCCGCCGCGGGCGCTGAGCGCTCCCTCCGTGCCCCGTTCGTTCCCGCAGGACGGAGCGGCCGGGCCGCAGAACAATAGCGGCGCTGGGAACAATGGAGCGGCCGCCGCTCCCCGCCTAGCGATGCGGCCGAGGGCAGCGCTCCCGGCCCGGCGGTAGCGCAGGACCCGCGGCCCGGGGTGAGCGCTGCGCTCGGTGCCCGCTCGGTGCCCGCTCGGTGCCCGCTCCGCCCGCGCCCGGCGCCGCCTGCGGGCCATGCTCGGGCACCGGGGCGGCCTCGGGCCGGGAGCGGCGGCGGGGAGGGAGCATCGCGGCCTCTCCGGGGATGGGATATTCCCACAATGCTCGGCTGCGCCCGAGCCGCGCTCCCGCCCCAGCCGGGGATGCTGCCGGGGCGGGGTGGGACCGAGGCGGCAAAAAAACCCCAAAAACCGGAGATTTCTTTGCAGGAGCAGGGAAAAACATCGCTCTCCTGGTAAAACGGGGTTTTGGGCGGTTTGGCTGCTTTTTTCCTTGTTTTGTTGTGTTGGAGCCGGGCGGGAGCTGTGTGGATGCGGCCGGGCTGGGCTGCGGGGATGCGGGACGGGGTTTAAGGGGGTTCTTTTTGGGGAGGGGAACAAGTCCGAACACGAGAAGGCAGAGAGGGCCGGAACCCTCCCTGGTTTGCCCCGGAGCTGTGCTAAAAGCGCTTTTCAAAGCACCAAGAGAGGCTCGGGCAGGGCAGGGCGAAACCGAGGGGAAACTGAGGCACGGCGGGTGCCGGGAACTGAGCCGGCCCCAAACTGCCGGGGTTGAGCAATGCAGCGACTTCCACTTGGCCAGCGCCTTGATTTGGGTGATTCCCAGCCTGTCCCGGGCTATCCCAGCCTGTCCCGGGTGATTCCCGGTCTCTCCCGGGTTATCCCAGCCTGTCCCGGGTGATTCCCGGTCTCTCCCGGGTTATCCCAGCCTCTCCCGGGTTATCCCAGTTTTTCCCGGGCTATCCCAGCCTGTCCTGGGTTATCCCAGTTT
Source organism: Ammospiza nelsoni (assembly GCF_027579445.1). Lineage (NCBI taxonomy): Eukaryota > Metazoa > Chordata > Aves > Passeriformes > Passerellidae > Ammospiza > Ammospiza nelsoni. The sequence continues at coordinate 854,333 of NC_080662.1, forward strand.
TTCCCGGGCTATCCCAGCCTGTCCCGGGTCATTCCCGGTCTCTCCCCTCCGCCCCCAGCCCGGTTCTCTCTGCAGCCCCAAAAAAGGAAGAATTTGCCCCATTCCCAGCAGAGGAAGGGGATGTGATGACGGAGGAGGCCGAGGTGGCCGGGCCGGGGCGTAAACAGGAAACTCCTCGGCACGGGAGGATGAACCTGCGCGCTGGAGCTCCCCTTTGCACCCCAAAACGGGGATTTCTTATGGCTCCGGTTCATCCCCGTGTCCCCTTGGAGGGATTTGGGGTTTTGGGAATTGGGGTTGGCCCAGGATGCTCTGGAAAAAAGCTCCGAGTGGTACCAAAGGCTCCACCCTGGGCTCTGCTGCTCCAGGGGGGGATTTTCCACTCACTTTGATGATTTCACTGAAAAACTGAAGGTTTTTTCACTCGCTTTTGTGGTTTTCCTACTCTAGGAAGGTTTTTTCCCACTCCCTTTCATGATTTTGCTGCTCTAGGAAGGTTTTTCCCCACTCACTTGGGTAATTTTGCTGCCCCAGGAAGGTTTCTTTCGCTCCCTTTGGAGTTTTTGCTGCTCCAGGAGGGTTCATTCCACCCTTTTTGGTGATTTTGCTGCTCTAGGAGAGTTCTTTCCACAATCTTTGGTGATTTTGCTGCTCCAGGAGAGCTTTTTTTCACTCCCTTTGCTGTTCTTGCTGCTCTAGGATCATTTTTTCCACTCACTTTGGAATTTTTGCTGCTCTAGGAGGGTTCATGCCACTCTTTTTGGTAATTTTGCTGCTCTAGGAGGGTTCTTTTCACTCCCTTTGGTGACTTTGCAGCTCCAGGATGAGTTTTCCCACTCACTTTTGTTGTTTTGCTGTTCCAGGAGGGTTCTTTTTTACTCATTTTGGTGTTTTTGTCACCATTTTGACATCTGCCATGTCCTTCAATTCCCCCCTGAACCTCCCCAGAGCTTTTCCTCCCTTGCCAGGGGACTCCCACCAGGGATGCCCCTTGTGCCCCCCACACCTGGAACCCCAAATTTGGGGTCCCACACTCCGCTGCTGCCCCAAAACCCCATGGATTTACCCCAAACCCTTGAGCCAGCTGCAAAACCCCCTCCTGGTACCATTTTTGGTGGATAAATTGGATTATTCCTGTGGGAGGATGCATGGAGGTGGCTGCAGGGGGAAGTTTGGTGCCGGATTTTGCTGAATTTTGCCGAATTTGACCCGATTTTACCAAAATACTCCCAGGAACAGCTCCTCAGGAAACCCAAAGCTTTGTCAGCTCTTCCGCGATTTCTCTTCTCCTTCTGCTTTTTCTCTGAGCCCCAGAGCTGGGCTGGGCCCATTTCCTGCCCTTCCCCTTTTGCCGCTGAGGAGTTTTTGCTGCTGCAAATCAGATTTTCCCCGTTTGTTTGTCCCAGCGTGTGGGATGGAGTCCCCAGGATTGCTGCCCTGCAGGGGTTTAGGGTTTGGGTGCATCCCCTGGCAGGTTTCACTGCCCTGGCCTGGGTTTTGGGGTGAATTTGGGGTTTTTCTTGCAGGAAAAGGGGGATTTGTGTCCCAGGGGCTGGGAGGAAGCACATGGAGAGGTGGGAGCCTTGAGGAGCAAACGCTTTTTATTCACCTCAGTTCCTCTTCCAGGAGAAGGGGAGGGAGGGAAAAGACTGAAAAAAATTAAATTTTTCCATCCAAGGAATAGCAGAACCCCAAAAACTGTTTTTATATCATTCAAAATCATCCCAATTCCCCATTCTGAGGCCTCTTCGAGGGCTGATTTCCAAACTGAGCATCCCAAACCCAAAACCTCCCCCCGAGCTCCGAGCCAGGGCCTGTCCCGGGTGGGGTTTGGGGTTCCCAAGGGTTTCTGTGGTTTCTGGGATGACAAAAACCTGCAGGATCGGCCCAGGATTTCTGCCTGCCGGGAAATCCATCCCTGGGGCTGCCCGAGGGAGCAGCAGCCGCTGCCAGCCCCGCGCCTTGCAGCTCTGCGGGACGGAAAAGAGTAAAAACATCGGGGGGAAAATCGGGAAAAAAGGAACAATTGCCATTCCCCGGCCTGGCCGGGACACCCGCGGGGGCTGCAAATGCAAATGCAGCGGGAGCAGGGTAAGGAGATCTCAGGGTAAGGGATTAAATTTTCAGTGAGTTCGGCGCCTCGGCCTTATCTGATCTCGCTCGTTCCCGGAGGAGCCGCCGAGCCCCGCCCGCCCCCAGAGCCCTTTCCAGTCCGGGGGGGTTATTGCTGTTTATTTAGTTAGTTAGGTTTAGGTTTGATTTGAATTTTTATCTATTTATTTATTGCATTGCTTTAAATTATATTTATTTCCTTATTATTTTTATTATTTATTTATTTTTAGGTTTAGTTTTTCATTTCCTATTTATTTATTTAAAGTTTATTTATTTATTTAAAAGTTTTATTATTTTATTATTTTGTTATTTTATATTATTTTAAATTTTCATTTTAATTACTTTTTAATTATTTATTAATTTTTATTATCTTTAATTTTTATTCTTACTTTTTATTCTTATTTTTGATTTATTTTCATTGCTTTTTAATTTGTAACATTTTATTTTCATTTCTAATTGGCTTTATTCTTAGTTTTACTTTTACTTTTATTTTCATTTTTTATTTCCATTTTTATTTCCATTTCCTTTATATTTATATTTACAATTTATATTTATATTATTGCTTTGGTTTTACTTTTATTTTCTTTTTATTTCCATTTCCTTTATATTTATATTTACATATATATATCTATATATCTATATATCGATATATCAATATATCGATATATCTATATATCTATAGATTTATATATATAAATATATTAATATATCAATATATTTATATATTTATATATTTTATATGTATATTTATAAAATATGTATAGTTATATTTATACACTTATTTATAATTTTATTTATACTTATATGTTCATGTTTATAGATTTATTTTATTTATATTTATTTTTATTTTTATTTCCATTTTCAGTGTTCTCCCCCCGGGCAGGGTGGCTGGCTTGCCTTTCCTGACCCCGCCGTGTCCCCCCAGCCCGGCCCCCCCCATGCCCGCCCGGCCCCGCCATGGAGCTCAGCACGGGGGGCGCAGTGCCCTGCGGGAAGGACAAGTTCATCTCCAGGTATGGGGACACGGGGGACATGGGGGGACACGGGGGAAAAGGGCGGGACATGGCGGGGGACACAGGGGACACGGTGGGGAAAGGTTGGGGACATGGGGCTGGAGTGTTCCTGGTGTTCAGGGGATGACGGATGTGGGATCTGGGATATGGAGTGGATGTGGGAAATGGGATATGGAATATAGGATGGATGTGGGGTATGAGATGTGGGATATGGGGAGATGGATGTGGAGTGTTGGGGTATGGGGTATGGGAAATGGGATGGATGTGGGGTATGAGATGTGGGATATGGGGAGATGGATGTGGAGTATTGGGGTATGGGATATGGGATATGGGATGGATGTGGGGTATGGGATATGGGGAGATGGATGTGGGGTATGGGATATGGGATATGGGGAGATGGATGTGGAGTATTGGGGTATGGGATATGGGAAATGGGATGGATGTGGGGTATGGGATATGGAGAGATGGATGTGGAGTATTGGGGTATGGGATGTGGGATATGGGAAATGGGATGGATGTGGGGTATGGGATATGGGATGGATGTGGGGTATAGCATGTGGGATATGGGATGTATTTGGGATATGGGATAGGGGATATGGGATGGGTTAGCTGGAACCTGAAGTGGGCGATGTGGTGTGGGATGCGTTATCTGGAACCTAAAATATACAATATCTAACAATATATAACAGATTATAACAATATATGCAATATATAACAAGATATGCAATCTATATATTGTATATATACAATATATAACAACACTATCTAATGTATAACATATAATATATACAATATATAACAACACTATAGAACGTGTAATATATAGCAATAGCTAACAATATATACAATATATATATTGTATTGCATATATATGGTATCTAACAATATACAAGAATATGTACCAACATATAACAATATATACAATATATAACAACACTGTGTAATATATAACAATATCTAACAATATATACAATATATATACAATATCTAACAATATACAAGAATATATACAATATATACCAACATAGAACAATATATACTAAATATAACAACACTATAGAATGTGTAATATATAACAATGTATAACAATATATAACAATGTATAACAATATATAACAATATATACTATAAATATATCTAGCTATTGTATTGTATGTATACCATATCTAACAATATACAACAATATATACAACAATATATACAATATATAGCAACACTATACACAACAATATATACAGCATATAACAATATATACAATATGTAACAGCACTATCTAATGTATAACATAATAATATATGCAATATCTAACAAATCTAACAATTCCCAAGATTTGGGCTGGTTTCTGTCAGCTGAGCATCCTGAACCTCTCTCGGCCAGCCCAGCTTTGGGAGCTGGGGATTAATTAATTAATTAATTAATTGGGAATTCATGCTGGAGGCGTCGAGTCCTGTGATCCATGGCTGGGCTCAGCCAGCCTGGCGTGCCTCACTTGGATTTTTCAATGATTTCCGTTGCTGTAGTTTATTTATTTTATTTTTGTTTCCATACATATCTTTATTTCCACCTTTTAATTTTTTTTTTTAAATCTCAATTTTTGTCCTTGTTTTTGATTTTGATTTTTATTTATTTTTGTTTTCCTCACCACTTTGCCCCTCAGAGCTTTGTTCTGAGCTGGAGGAGCCCGGCGTGGCCACCTCGCCCGTGACCACTCGTGACTCCAGCGTGACCCCCAGAAATCTGATTTAATTATTGGGTTTTCAGCTCGTGACCAACTGCCCCCAGCTCCTTTGGGGTTTTCTGTGCCTTTTAGGGACATTTATGGGGGACACCCTCACGGGGAGCTGCTCCCCCTGATTGTGGCTGCAAAACGTTGGACCCCCACAAAACCTTCAATAAGGGAGGAGGAAAAAGACCCAAATCTGCCTCAAATAAAGCAATTTTTGGGTCCCCAGCAGCACAGAGGGTTCCTCAGCCAGGGCAGCAATTCCTGCTTTTCCTGCAGCACCTCAGGGGTCACTGGTGGTGCCTGCAGCATCTCACCCCAGAATGCATCTCAGCACCTTTTTTCCTAATTTTTAAATTTTTTAAAAATCTTTTTCCCCCAGGAATGAGCTGCTCCTGCACCTCAAGACCTACAACATCTACTACGAGGGGCAGAACCTGCAGCTGCGGCACCGGGAGGTGAGAGAGGAGGGCGTTGAGGGGCACAAAAGGGAATCCAGGGGTCCAGGGGCAGCCACAGCTCCTCTGGGAACTCCAAATTTATAAAAAATATATAATATTATAATTTTATATTTATATATGTATGTAATTTGCATTCACATTACATATATATATGTGTGTGTGTGTGTGTGTATATATATATATATATATAATTTTTACATATAAATCTTTATATTATATATAAAATCTTTACACTATATATATACATACAATCTGCACTTGGATTTATATATATGTATAAAACCTTTATATTGTATATATGTAATTTGCATTCAGATTATATGGATATATGAATTTATATATATTGATCTTTATATTACATATATAATCTTTACATTATAGACAGAAAATCTGCATTTGGATTATATATATATATATATATAAATTTGCATTCAGATTATATAGATATATGATTTATATACCTAAATCTTTACCATATATGATATATATTTTCATTATATTTATATACAATATTTACATATATAAATACATACATATATATAATATATATATTTACATATATTACATATATAAAATCTACATTCGAATGACACGTATATATCTGATTTTTTATATGCTATGTAAACCTTTATATTATATATGAATGCTTATATTGTATATATAAAATCCCTACATTCTATGTATAAAATCCTTATATTGCATGCATAAAATCCTTATAGTCTACGTATAAAATCCTTATATTCTGTATATAAGATCCTTATATTCTACATATAAAATCCCTGTGTTCTGTGTGTAAAACCCCTGTGTTCTGTGTATAAAATCCCTATATTCTGAGTACAAAATCCCTGCGTTCTGTGTGTAAAATTCCCATTTTCTGTGTGTAAAATTCCCATTTTCTGTGTGTAAAACCCCCGTGTTCTGTGTGTAAAATTCCCATTTTCTGTGTGTAAAATTCCCATTTTCTGTGTGTAAAATTCCCATTTTCTTTGTGTAATTGTGGCTGCAGGAGGAAGGGGAGCTGATCGTCGAGGGGCTGCTGAACATCTCGTGGGGGCTGCGCCGCCCCATCCGCCTGCAGATGCAGGACGACAACCAGCGCATCCGCCCGCCGCCCTCCTCCTCCTCCTGGCACTCGGGCTGCAACCTGGGCGCCCACGGGTGAGTGAGGGCAGGGGCAGCCCCAGAAAACACAGCCCTAAAAAACACAGCCCTGAAAATACAGACCTAAAAACACAGCCCCAAAACACAGCCCTGAAAATCTCTGAAAAATACACAGCTCTGAAAATACAGACCCGAAAAACACAGCTCTGAAAAATACAGCCCTGAAAAATGCAGACCTAAAAATACAGACCCGAAAAACACAGCTCTGAAAAATACAGCCCTGAAAAATGCAGACCTAAAAAAACACAGCCCCAAAAAGCGCAGCCCTGAAAAACACAGCCCCTAAAAGCATAGCCCTAAAAATACACAGCCCCCAAAAAACACAGCCCTAAAAATACACAGCCCCCAAAAAACACAGCCCTGAAAAATACAGACCTAAAAACACAGCCCTGAAAAATACAGCCCTGAAGAACACAGCCCTGAAAAACACAGCCCTAAAAATACAGACCTAAAAACACAGCCCCAAAAACCACAGCCCCAAAAAACGGGCAGGCAGCCCCAAAAATACACACAGACAGACACAAAACCACACAGCCCCAAAACCACACAGGCAGCACCCAAAAAGAGGCGGAGAACCCCAAAACCACACACAGACAACCCAAAAACATTCAGCCCCAAAACCACACAGCCCCAAAAACCACACAAACGGCCCTGAACCCACAAAAAAGCCCCAAACCCATACAAAAAGCCCCAAAACTTCCCTCCAGCCTGTCAGGCTGTGCAGGTTGCACCCCCAGGCAAGGCACCCCGGGACAGGGACCCAGGACAGGTCGCCCACCCCTCTCTGTCCCCCCAGGTCCGTGCTGAAGCCCAGCACCCTGCCGGACATCCAGGTGACAGATGTGGACACGGCCACCGGCACGGAGAATCCCGGGAATGGCACAGGTGAGCTGGGCTGGGATTGGGCTGGGATCCGTCGGGATCAGATCCACCAGGACTGGTCCAAGGGTTTGGATCCACCAGGAGCAGGACGAGGGCTTGGATCCACTGGGCTCAGATCCACCAGGAGTGGTCCTGGGGCTCACATCCACCAGGTTTGGATCCACTGGGAGTGGTCCCAGGGCTTGGATCCATCAGGAGTGGTCCAAGAGCTCAGATCCATCGGGAGTGGTCCTAGGACTCGGATCCTCCAGGATGGGATCCACTGGGATTGATCATGGGGCTCAGATCCACTGGGATGGATCACAAGGCTCAGATCCACCAGCTTTGGATCCAGCAGGATCGGTCCTGGGGCTCAGATCCACCAGGATCAGGCTTGGATCCACTGGGAGTGGTCCCAGGGCTCAGATCCATTGGGAGTGGTCCAAGAGCTTGGATCCACAGGGATTGGATCCACCAGGATCAATCCTGGGGCTCAGATCCACCAGGTTTGGATCCAGCAGGATTGGACTTGGATCCATCAGGATCAGATCCACTGGGATCAGTGCTGGGGCTCAGATCCACTGGGAGTAGTCCCAGGGCTTGGATCTACCGGGATTGGGTCCCCCAGGATCAGTCCCAGGGCTCTCCTGGGGCTCAGATCCACTGGGAGTTGTCCCAGGGCTTGGATCCTCCAGGATGGGATCCACCAGGATCAATCACGGGGCTCTCCTGGGGCTCAGATCCACCAGGAGTGGTCCAAGGGCTTGGATCCATTGGGGTTGGGTCCACCAGGATCGGCCCTGGGGCTCTCCTGGGGCTCAGATCCTCCGGGATGGGATCCACGGGGAGTAGTCCCAGGGCTGGGATCCACTGCAGTGGAAGGTGCTGTGCAGCCCCCAGGGCGGCAGAGGAGGCCCCGCAGCTGATGAGGACCCGCAGCGACGTCGGCGTCCGGCCCCGTGGCAGCGCCCGCACGGCCGGCGAGCAGCGGCGGCTGCGGCGGCACCGCTTCTCCATCAACGGGCACTTCTACAACCACAAGGTGAGCCTGGTGCCGCCATCCGTCCTCACGGACGGGTTTCGTGGTGGTTTGTGACCCCAGAGTTCAAAAAGAACCATCACGGTACAAGGTGATGGTTCACGGGGTGACGGATCTCAGAGTGCAAGAAGATCTGACGTGGTACAAGGTGATGGTTCACGAGGTGATCTTAGAGCGCAAAGAGAACCATCATGGTCCAAGGGGGTTTGCATAACCATGCGTTGGTTATGCTGGAGAACAAGACAAGGGCAGAAGCAGCTGCTTGGGTCAGGAAGTATTTAGTGCTGGCTTCAATGGCTCGTGGGTGGTGGGATTTTGAGATTAATGGGAGGATGGCGAGTGTGTTGATTTCAAGGGGGTTTGCAGTGATAATCAAAACAAATGCAGCTTTATCGAAAAACCACAGTGAAATGTGATGAGGAGCAATTAGGGGGAAAAGGGGAAAAATAAAGGAAAGAGGGAGGAAAAAAAGGAAGGTTTATAGCTACCAAACATAGAACGGCAGAGTCCTTCAGTGCCCAGCCCATGGAGTTCACCAGGTCATGTCCGGGGAGATCTCAGATGTCCATCTGGACTCCAATTATACTCTTTTTTGATGAGGGAAGAGGACGAATCTTGATACCAAATCAGAGGTAGTCTATTGTATCTCTGGGGGAAAGAACGGCGTTTGGGAAGGGTACACGCAGTCCGTGTTCTCAGCAGAGATTTCAGGCGGGGTCTTCTGTTCAGTGCTCCCCAATGAGGATTGTGAGGCCAAAATGAGAGGAATTTTGGACAGAGCCTCACAGAGGGCTCTGGGGGGGTCCAGGGGATCTGGGGGGGTCCTGGCAGGGCTCTCAGTGCCCGCTGTGCCCCTCAGACCTCGGTGTTCACGCCCGCCTATGGCTCCGTCACCAACGTGCGCATCAACAGCACCATGACCACGCCCCAGGTGCTCAAACTGCTGCTCAACAAGTTCAAGGTATGGGCATGACCCTCCCTCGGTGCTCTGAGTGCAGCTTGTGTTGTGGTTAAAGTAAGTTAAAATGTTTTATAGATTATGTGTATACAAAATCTGCATTCAGATTTTATATATATATATATATATACACACATATACATGTATCCATATATAAAGTATTATCTGTTTGTACTCATATTTTATCATTTTTATATGTTATAACTTTATATATATTTATATTTATTTATATAGTTTATGTTTATATTCATATTATTTATAAATATTTATATTATATACATGTATTTTGCATTCAGGTTATATACATATGAATTTTTATATAGAAATCTTTATATTATATATAAAGGTTTAGATTATATATAAAATATTTATATTATATGTGTAAAATCTGCGTTCACATTATATATATATATGTATATGTATACATACACAAACACATACACATGTATATATATATACACATATATATATGTATATATATGTATATACACATATATATATGTATATATATGTATACATATGTATATATGTGTATACATATATATATATACACATATATATATATAAAAATCTATACCATATGTAGATAGATAGATATAGATATAGATATAGATATAGATATAGATATAGATAGATAGATATAGACTATACCAGGGCAGAACCTGTCCCTTTATCAGAGCTTTGTGTCTCCCCCAGATCGAGAACTCAGCAGAGGAGTTTGCTCTGTACATGGTGCACACGAGCGGAGGTGAGTGCCCCAAACCCCTGGGCATGAGTGCCCCAAACCCCTGGGCATGAGTGCCCCAAATTCTCCTGGGCATGAGTGCCCCAAATTATTCCCAAACTGCTGGACATGAGTGCCCCAAATCCCCAGCACCAGGGCCAAAGTGCTGCCACCTTGGCCCTGGTGTTGCCCAGGCACTGTCAGTACCACCCTGGCACTGCTGGTACCGCTCTGGCACTGCCAGGACCTCCGGTACCACTGAGGCACTGGCAGAACCACCCAGGCACTGCCAGAACCACCCTGGCACTGCCAGTACCACCCAGACACCACGAGTACCACCCTGGCACTGCCAGTACTACCTGTGCACTGCTTGTACCACCGTGCCCTGCTGGTACCGCCTTGGCACCGCCAGTACCACCCAGGCACTGCCAATACCACTCTGGCACTGCCAGTACCTCATGGGCAGTGTTGGTACCACCCTGGCACTGCCAGTATCACACAGGCACTACTGGTACCACCTGGGCACTTCTGGTACCACTCAGACACTGCCAGAACCACCCTGGCACTGCCAGAACAACCTGGGCGCTGCCAGTACTTCATGGGCAGTGCTGGTACCTCATGGGCGCCGCCGGTACCACCCTGGCACCGCCAGTATCACACAGGCACTTCTGGTACCACTCAGACGCTGCCAGAACCACCCTGGCACTGCCGGTACCTCGTGGGCACTGCCGGTACCGCGGCGCCGCGCCGGTGCCAAGGCCGCGGTTCCATCGCTGTCCTTGCAGAGAAGCAGCGGCTGCGCGGCAGCGATTTCCCGCTGCTGGCCCGCGTGCTGCAGGGCCCCTGCGAGCAGGTGTCCAAGGTGTTCCTCATGGAGAAGGACCAGGTGGAGGAGGTCACCTACGACGTGAGTGCGCCCTGGGGGTGCGGGGGCACTTTGGGGTGTCTGGGGAGAGCCGGGTTTGGGCGGGAGGGACCCCAAATCCCAGCCGGTGCCACCCCTGCCGTGGCAGGGACGCCTCCCCTGGCCCTGCTGGCTCCAAGCCCCAGTGCCCAGCCTGGGCCGCTGCCAGGGATCCTGGGGGGGCTTTTTTGGGAATTCCGTGCCAGCCCCTGCTCAAGCCCACAGGGGAGGGTTTGTCCCTGATGGACAGAGAGGTGCTGGGGCTGCAGGAGCTGCTCTGTCCATGGAAACTCCTCATCCTCCAGGAAATTCCCCAGAGCATTCCCAGTGTGTTCCCAGTGTACTCCCAGTCCATCCCCAGTGCATTCTCAATGCATTCCCAGAGCATTCCCAGTGTGTTCCCAGTACATTCTCAGTGCATTCCCAATATATTCCCAGAATACTCCCAGAATGCATTCCCAGAGAATTCCCGGTATATTCCCAGTGCACTTCCAGTACATCCCCAGTTTATTCCCAGTCCATTCCCAGTCCATCCCCAGTGCATTCTCAATGCATTCCCAGAGCATTCCCAGTCTGTTCCCAGTGCATTCCCAGTGTATTCCTTCCCAGTTCATTCCCAGAGCATTCCCAATATATTCCCGGAATATTCCCAGTGCATTCCCAGTGCATTCCCAGTTCATTCCCAGTGTATTCATTCCCAGTGCATTCCCAATATAATCCCAGTCCATTCCCAGTGCATTGCCAGTGCATTCCCAGTGTATTCATTCCCAGAGCATTCCCAATATATTCCCAGAATATTCCCAGTCCATTCCCAGTGCATTGCCAGTGCATTCCCAGTGTATTCATTCCCAGAGCATTCCCAATATATTCCCAGAATATTCCCAGTCCATTCCCAGTGCATTCCCAGAATATTCCCAGAATATTCCTAGAATATTCCCAGTGCATTCCCAGTGCACTTCCAGTCCATTCCCACTCTGTTCCATTCCCAGTTTATTCCCAGTTTATTCCCAGTGTATCCATTCCCGGTGCCTCCCCAGCCCCGTTCTGCCATCCCAGCCCTGCCATCCCCAGAACAGGAATTTCCCAGAATTGTTTTTCCCACCGGCTGGGAGCGGCTCCCTTGTGCCATCTGCCGGCTCTGCTCTGAAATCCCGCCCCAAACCCGGCACTTTTGGGGTCAATTTGGGATTAAACAGCTCCGAGACCCTGGGGACCCTCAGAGCCACCTCCAGCACTCAGTGGGTGAATTAAAATAAAAATAAAATAAATAAACCATAGGCAGATCTTTTCCCCTTAATTGTCCATTTGTTCCCACGAGATGATGGTCACAAACATAATTTTTTTTTAGGGTTTGCTGCAAAATTTTGGGATATTTGGTGAATTCTAAGGAGAGGAAGGGGGATGGGTGAGTTTATCCTCCTCCTCACCATCTCCTGCCTCTGCTGTGCCCCCCAGGTCGCCCAGTACATCAAATTCGAGATGCCCATCCTCAGGAGCTTCATCCAGAAGCTGGAGGAGGAGGAGGACCGGGAAGTGAAGAAGCTGAAGCACAAGTACGTGGGGCTGGGGGGGAAGAAAATCCCCCAAAAAATCTCATTTGTGCAGCTCCAGCGCTGGGATTTTCCCTGCCGGGTGATCCCTAAGTTTGGGGAAGCAGAGAGGGGGGGAAAATAGGAGGGGAAAATAATCAATTTGGGATTTTTTTGTGGGATTTTCTGCCTGGTTTTGTGGTGAAAGCGGGGTTTAACATCCCCAAACAGGGGTTTGAATTATTGCAGGTTGGAAAAAATCCTTTATTTAAAATTTCTGTGCCCCCCCAGGTACTCCATCCTGCGGCTGATGATCGAGCAGAGGCTGGAGGAGATCTGCGAGGGCCCCACGGCCATGTGAGCATCCCTGGGATGTGCTGCACCAAATCCCAGCCCCAAAACGCTCCCGGACGGCCCCAAACCCGAGCCAAACCCCCCTCCCAAAAACTCCATCCCTCAAAATCCTCGGGGGGCTCCTCCCAGGAGGGCTCTGGCTGGGGCAGCTCCAGCCAAAGCCTCAAATCCAGGGGAAAAAAAGGCAAAAAAAAAAAAAAAAATAGAAAAAAGAGGAATTCTGTGAGCAGCACCAAGCTGGGGCTGCCAGAATTGCAGAGCTGGGATTTTGGGGGGCTCGGGTTGGAAATTCCCAATTCTGGAAAACACAGGGGAAAAGAAACAAAACAAAAAGGAGAAAAAAGAGGAGAATTGCAGAGCTGGGATTTTGGGGGGCTCGGGTTGGAAATTCCCAATTCTGGAAAACACAGGGGAAAAAAAAATTTAAAAAAAAAAAAAAAAGAGGAGAGATCCAGAGCTGGAATTTGGGAGGGCTCAGGTTGGAAATTCCCAACTCTGGAAAACACAGGGGAAAAAAAAATTAAAAAAAAAAGAGAAAAAGGAGGAGATCTGTGAGCAGCACCAAGGTGGGGCTGCCAGAATTGCAGAGCTGGAATTTTGGGGGGCTCAGGTTGAAAATGCCCATTGTGGCTCCCCGTGAGGGTCCTGCTGCTCGGCAGCAACAGAGCACAAAAAATTCCTCTTTTTTTTTAATGAGAAAAGCACATTCCTGCCCTATCACCGCAATAATTCCCAGGTGTGGGGAGGATTTATAAATCCCAAGGGTTGGCTGAGGTTTTGGGGGGGTTTAACCTGACCTGGGGGCTCGTGGGTGCGTTTCCAGCCCAGGAGAAAATCCCATTTTTCCCCCAAAGCTGCAGCCACGGCGTGGCCCCTCCGCCCCCCCTGTAATTTGCACTAATATTTCAGGATTTTGCAGAAAACCACGATGTCAAACCTCTCTGGTAGCTGAAAATGCCAAAAACAACAAAAGCGAATGGCCGAGGGCCTCGAGCACCTCGAGGGGTCTGGGTGGGGAAAGGGGGAGAGGCAGGAGGAGGCAGAAATAAAAGAGGATTTTGTTTTCCAAATCCATTTTCTAGCCAGGAAACGATCCTGGTGAAACCAGGAAAAACCTCTTTCCTCCCGGGCTAAACCAGCAATACCCATTTTATACCTCGATGTGAATTAACCTCTGACTTTCCCCCCACTTCCCTTTGAGTTTTTGCAATGCGTCTTTGTAATTTTTTTCTTTTTTTTTTAATTATTAATGTTTAAATTTTAATTTTAATGGTACCTTTTCCACCTTTAACTCACGTTGGGGAAAGTGTTTGTACAGCGAGAGGAGCTTTGGATGTGTTTGAAGGATGATTGTGGCACTGCTGCGTGGATTAACAAGGAAATAAAATAAAATAAATAAAATAAAATAAAATATGTAGCAACTTCATGCAGAATGAAACCCCCTGAGTCAGAGCCTGGCTTTGTCCAGAATAAATCACTTTTTGTGGGTAGAAATTCCATGGAAATCAGTAAAAAATGAGGGAAAATAGTAAAATCCCAGTGGAGAAATTCTCCAAGGAGAAACACTCTCACCTCCCAGATTTACAGATTCCCACCTAAATTTCTGGCAGATTTTTGGGGAATATTGGGCAGGTTTAGGATTTACCCATCCCCAGGGATAATTTACCCCTGCACTCTGCAGGCTCCATCCTGCCGGCATTTCCCTCCCAGCAGGTAAAACCTGGGTTATTTTATATAAATATTTATGTTTATATAAATTTTGGGTTATTTTGGGCTATTTTGGGTTATTTCGGGCTATTTTGGGTTATATTTTGGGCTATTTTGGGTTATATTTTGGGCTATTTTGGGCTATGTTGGGTTATTGTGGGTTATTTTGGTCTATTTTGGGTTATTTTGGGTTATATTTGGGGCTATTTTTGGTTATTTTGGGCTATTTTGGGTTATTGTGGGCTATTTTGGACTATTTTGGGTTACTTTGGGTTATTTTGGGCTATTTGGGGCTATTTTTTGTTATTTTGGGCTATTTTGGGTTATTGTGGGCTATTTTGGGTTACTGTGGGCTATTTTTGGGCTATTTTGGGGCTATTTGGGGCTATTTTGGGTTATTTTGGGCTATTTTGGGTTATTGTGGGTTATTTTGGGGCTATTTGGGGCTATTTTGTGCTATTGTGGGTTATTGTGGGTTATTGTGGGTTGTTGTGGGTTATTGTGGGCTATTTTGGGCTATTTTGGGTTATTTTGGGGCTATTTTGGGTTGTATTTTGGGCTATTTTGGGCTATTTTGGCCCCCTGGAAGCCGCCCCGGGGCTGTCCCCGAGCCCTCCCCGCTCTCCCTCCCCTCCGGGGGCCGGACCTGCCCCGATCCTGCGGGAAAAGCCAAAGCCAGCAGAGCCAGCGGGGCCCCGGCACGGGTGAGGGCAGCGCCGCGCACTCCTGGGCTGAAAACGCCGGGAATTGGGTGCGGAAACAGCACAGAAACAGCACAGAAACAGCACAGAAACAGCGCAGAAACAGCGCAGAAACAGCGCAGAAACAGCGCAGAAACAGCACCGCGGTTCGTTCGGCTGGGCTGGAGGGCGGCGTGGGGAGCGCAGCGCCGGGCGCTCCAGCGCGGGCATCGTCCCTGGATGATGGTCCCGAAATTTGGGGAAATAGAGAGGGGGGAAAAACAGGAAGGGAAAAACAGGAGGGGAAAATCCTCATTATGGGTTGTTTTTTTTTTTTTTTTTTTTTTTGGGATTTCCCGCCCGGTTTTGTGCCAACAGCTGGAATTGGGGGCGGGGGGGGGAAACGCTCCTCAGCGCTTTCTCTAAAACAACCCCGAAAGCCGAAGCAGTGGGGCAGGGAAAGGAGGCGAATTGAACAAAATTCCATCAATTTCCATGTGTTTGGAGCGCCGGGCCAGGCCTGGCAGGTTCCGGCGGGGCGGGAATCGCTGACACAGCCGCGCCTCGGCCGGGGGGGCTCTGTTTGTCCCCAATCCTTTTGTCGGGGCTGCGATGGCTCAGCAGCTCGGGCACAATGGGGACGCGTTTGCTCAGCCCCGGGGCAGGGGGACAGCGGGTCCCGGCCCCTTCCTGCGGCCCTTTGGCCATTTCGGGGCTGTTTGCCCCGCGGCGGCCGCGCTCGCTGCTCGCTGGAAGAGTGGGATGAGGTAAAAATGTGAAATAATGAGTTAAGTTAGGGAATTGTGGAATGGGGTGGGTGGGGAGATCAGCCGGGTCAACCCTTGTATGGGGAGGGGTATCTGCCACTGGAATGTATTAATTACCGATCAATATAATATATAAAAATAGGTATAAATACATTAAAATGTAATAAAGTAATGCCACACTCATTAATATAATAATATAATAATATAATAATATAATAATATAATAATATAATAATATAATAATATAATAATATAGAATGTAATAATACAGAATAAAATAATACAATGCTTATTAATATAATAGTCTCTAAAATAACAATATAATAACATATAAAATAGAATAACACAAGACAACAATATAATAATATAGTAATATATAATATAATATAATATAATATAATATAATATAATATAATATAATATAATATAATATAATATAATATAATATAATATAATATAATATAATATAATATAATATAATATAATATAATAATATTATGTGATAGACGACATTAACTATTATTATATATTAATGGCCTCCATTAGAAATCATTGGTTATTGATCACATATTGTTATACATTCTGTATTAATCTATAATACGTAGTGATCTGGACAGTAAATGAGTATATAAATCATAAAATAGAGATAATAGAGGGATAAATAGAGCAAATATAGAGATAATATAGAGAGGCAAATGGAGATAATATAGAGAGATATATAGAGATAATATAAAGAGATATATAGAGACAATACAGAGATAAATAGAATAGATAAATCGTTAAATAGAAAGATTATAGAAATAAATAGAGACAATATAGAGAGATAAATAGAGATAATAGAGAGATAAATAGAGACAATATAAATAGACAAATAGGATAAATAGATAAGTACATAAATAGAAATAGTATAGAGGTAAATAGAGACAATATAGAGAGATAAATAGAGATAATAGAGAAATAAATAGAGACAATATAGAGAGATAAATAGAGATCATATAGAGATATATAGCGACAATAGAGACAGGTAATTAGAGAAAATATGGAGATAAACGGAGACAATATATAGAGATAAAAGCCACTGAGGTTAGCTTGGTGCTAATAACACCAAATTTGGGGTGTTATTAGAATTAGAATTAGAATATGTTAAAGAACCCCAGACCCACAGAACGGTTGGACAGGAGGTCACCGAGCCCCACCTGTGACCCTCCCACCTCCCACCACCCAACCCAGCGCGGAGCCGCTCCCGATCCTCGGGGTTCCCTCAGAGGCAAACAGACCGAGCCCCCGAGCCCCTGAGGGCCCCGCTCTGACCGCCGTGTCCCGCAGGTGGGGCAGGATGCGCGCCGCGCCCCGCGCCCGCCGCCGTTCGCTGCCGCTGCTGCCGCTGCTGCTGCTGCTGCTCGCCCTGCTCGGCGCTGCCGCCGCCGGCCGCCGCGGGGCCCCGGGCAGGAGCTCCGCGCCCGGGGGGCTCCGCGGGGGCTTCCGCGCCGTGTCCCGCGCCGGGAGCGCCCCGGGCCGCGGCTCCAAGGTGGCCGGAGCCATCGCGGCCGGGGCGGCGGCGGGCTACGGCGTGGGGCTGCTGGGGCGCCCGCGGCCCGCCCGCCTGGGGCACGGCGTGCCCGCGGCCCGGCAGCCCCCGGCGGCCGGCGGCTTCCACGCGGCGTGGCCCGAGCTGGGCGCCAAGCGGGGAGCCCCCAGCGGAGCCCCCGGGCCGCGGAGAGCCGGGCCGGGGCTCGTCCTGCTGCTGGCGTCGGGAGCGTGCGTGCTGAGCCACGGGATGCAGCGCTGAGGGCGCCGCCGGGCGTCCCCGGCCGGGGCTTCGGACCGAAGCGACTTTCGAGTGACTTTGCTGGGAGATTGGACGTGGCTTGGGGAGGTGGGAGAGGCGCTGCGGAGCTGGGGGCGCGCCGGGAGCCGGACCCTGCGAGCTCCGGCCGGGGCTGGGTGGATCCTGCGAACCCCGGCTGGAATCGGGTGGGCCCTGCGAACCCCAACCGGGACCGGGCGGATCCTGCAAATCCACCTGGGAACGATGGATCCTGCAAACCCCAGCCAGGACCGGGTGGCTCCTGAGAACCCTCCCGGGACCGGATGGATCCTGCGAACCCCAGCCAGGACCAGAGGGATTCTGCAAATCCACCCGGGACCAATGGATCCTGCGAGCTCAGCCGGGACCGGGTGGATCCTGCAAACCCCACCAGGGACCGGCTGGCTCCTGAGAACCCACCTGAGACCAGAGGGATCCTGCAAATCCACCCGGCACTGGAGAGATCCTGAGAACCCACCCGGGACTGGAGAGATCCTACAAACCCACCTGGAAACGATGGGTCCTGCAAGCCCACCCAGGATCGGATGGATCCTGTGAACCCACCCGGGCCCAGAGGGATCCTGCAAATCCACTCGAGACCAGATGAATCCTGCAAACCCGCCCAGGATCGGGTGGATCCCACCCGGGACAGGACCTGCGTGAGCACGGGCAGCCCTGCCAGCACCTGTGGAGCTCGGCCCCCGCAGCCATCCCCGCTGCACGGCTGCCCCAAAAGCCGCTCCTTTCCCCCCAAAAGAGCGCTGGGACTCGCGGGCACGGGGGCGTGGGGCCGGGAACCCGAGGCCTCGGCCTCGCAATAAAGTTTGGCCTTGAGACATGCTCTGGTTTTAACCAAATCTGTCGTTCCTAGCGCTGGGATGTGCGACCGTGTTCACAGGGGTCCTTGGGTGAGGGAAGAGATGAGGATCTGACTCCGTGTTTCAGGAGGCTGATTTATTATTTTATGATCTATATTACATTAAAACTACACTAAAAGAATAGAAGAAAAGGTTTCATCAAAAGGCTGGCTAACAATAGAAAAAGAGTGATAACAAAGGTTTGTGGCTTGGACTCTCTGTCCTTCTATTCTATTCTATTCTATTCTATTCTATTCTATTCTATTCTATTCTATTCTATTCTATTCTATTCTATTCTATTCTATTCTATTCACAGCTGACTGTGATTGCCCATTAATTAGGAACAACCACACGAGACCAATCACAGACGCACCTGTTGCATCCCACAGCAGCAAATAATCAATATTTGCATTTTGTTCCTGCGGGCTCTCAGCTCCTCAGGAGGAAAAACCCCAAGGAAAGGATTTTTCATAAGAAGATGTCTGTGCCGGGGACAGGAATCTCTGATGGGGATGCGCTTCCACAGGTGGGTGGAGAAGCCAAATCCAGGCATTTCCCAGCCGGGGTTTGGAGCGGGTTTTTTGGCTTTTCAGCCCAAATTCAGCCGTGTAAAGCCAAGCTCGGACAGGAGATGGAGCTGTTGGCCCGGGATAAAACCAGGCTGAGATCCGCGCTCCTCTCAATCCGGCTGCTCCTCCTCCGGCTCTCTGCTAACCGGGCGGCTGTGCACCAAAATTCCTCTTTTTACGGCTTTTTCCAGGCAGGAAAAACGTATTCAGCTGGGTGAGGGGTGTTTATTTGGGGAGATGGGGGGTGCCAAGGGCAATGGGATCAGAGATTTGGAGAAAACTCTAGAAAACCACTCAGATTTTATTGTGTTTATATTTTGGGGGGGGTATTTACATTTTGGGGTGCATTTGGGGGATGCTAAGAGCTGTATGAGGAGAGATTTGGAGAAGGCCCTAAAAAAAAACACCTCCAATTTTATGGTATTTATGCTTTGGGGGGTATTTAGGCTTTGGGAGGTATTTACACTTTAGGGGGTATTTACATTTTGAGGGGATATTTACACTTTAGAGGGTATTTACATTGGGGGGTATTTATACTTATTTTGGGAGGAATTTACACTTTTTGGGGTATTTACATTTTGGGGGAGTACTTACACTTTTTGGGGGCATATTTAGATTTTGGGGGGATATTTATACTTATTTTGGGGGGTATTTACACTTTGGTGTGCATTTACACTTTTGGGGTATTTACATTTTGGGGTGCATTTCTTGCCATCCTGGTAAATCAGAAACTCCTCCATGCCTGGCTCCTGTGCCCGCTGCAGGATTTGGAGTATTTAGCTAATTAATTAATTAATTAATTTCTCTGCTTCGGCAGAGGGGTAATGTGATCCAGCTGTCCTTAAAGGACACAACGGTTCAGGCTGTGTCACCCCACTTGGGTGTTGCCAGAGCCAGGAAAGTTCTGACCTTCCAAAAATCACCCTAAACCCCCACGGGGGGTTAAAAACCAGAGTGTTGCGTGTGCAGGGAGGGGAAAAATGTTATTTTTGAGCATTGCCAATGTGTTTCCCATGACTGGGAGGGAGGGAATTGAAGGTTTTGGGGTTAAAAAACGAGAAATTTGTAATTGTGCTGCTGCTGAGGTCAAACCCTCCCCAGGGGAGTTCAGCAAGTGCTGGGAGCCTCTTCCTGGAAATATCCATGAGATCATCTCGGGAAATGGGGGATTTTTAAATCCATTCTTTTATTCCCTTCCTTTGGATGAGGTGAAGTTTTCTCCTTCCTGATTTGGGGGAATTTCTCCTCCAATTTGGGGCTGTTGGAGGAGGGGCCCTGCGGGCTGCGAAATGCAAATAAATGGGAAAAAAAATCCCATTCATTGAGGCCGATTTGCACCGTGCAAACAAATGGAAACAAATCCCATTGAGGCCGATTTGCACCATGCAAATAAATGGAAACAAATCCCATTGAGAACGATTTGCACCATGCAAATAAATGGAAATAAATCCCATTGAGAATGATTTGCACCGAGAGGGCAGTGGCTCCGGGGGGGTTCTGCTCAGGTGAGACCTCACCTGCAGGGCTGGGAATGTTCACCTGGAGATGGGAAATTCCAGGGAGAGCTTCCAGCACATTCCAGGCCTTGCAGGGGCTCCAGGAAAGCTGGAGAGGGATTTGGGACAAGGGATGGATGGGCAGGACACTGGGAATGTGTAAAGAGAGATTTAAGTGGGATTTTGGGATGGAGTTCCCAGAGCAGCTCTGGCTGCTCCATCCCTGGATGTCCCCGAGGCCAGGTTGGAGCACCTGGCACAGTGGGAATTGTCCCTGCCCATGGCAGGGGTGGCACTGGGTGGGATTTGAGGTCCCTCCCGACCCAAAGAGCTCCAGGATTCCACAATGAAGCCTCCAGGATGGAGCAGGGCTTGGCTCGGGCTCAACGCCACCGAAACAGCAAATGTGAAAACTCCTTTATTAGCACAGAAACCGGAACGAGACAGAAATTGGAAAACTCCTCTTGGGCTGCAGCGAGGCCATGGGAGGGAGGAGAAAAGGTTAACTGGGACTGCGGGGTTTGGGCCAAATTGGGGCTGGAAGGGAACAAAAGCTCCGGAGGGAGGACGGGAGGGCGGAAATGCAGAAAATGCAGAAAATGCAGAAATGCGGGAAATTCCGCGGGGCCGGCACACAAAGGAGGCTGCCGGGCACCTTGGCTTGATCCGTTTTAATGTGTACCAGACGTGGAACGCTTAGAAAAGGCTCAGCACGGCAAATCCCGGGCATGCAGCGTGACTGACGGGGTTACAAAACATCCGCGTGTCGCGAAGGACGGGGCGCCTCAAAGCCCTGCTTTGGCTGTCCTGGAAGGTTTCTCTCTGTTTATAGGTATTTATATATAATATATATATATATCTTCACTTAGCTTACACCGATGCAAAAAGGAAAAAAATAATAACAAAAAAAAAATCCTCATTTAGGACAGTGTTATTCAGTGCCTTGCAAAAATAAAATCACACGAGGGATATCGAACGCAGCGCCACGGGTGTTACAGCTCGTCCCCAGCCCAGCATCCACAGAGAAGCAAGAATTAACAATTTCACCCGTTGCTTCCACAGGGCAAAGGAATTACTCACAAAAGTGATTTTTTTTTTAGCATTTCCCTTTCCCAGGCCCATTTTTTCCCGATGCTGTTTGCTGTACCGGCGTGGTTCAGCTGCTTTCAGTCTCTTGCTACGTGCCTGACCCCCTGAGAATCCTTTGTGCTGCATTTTAACGTCCTTTGGGTCCAGGTGCTGAAGCACGAACACAGCTTGTCACCTGGAGCACCCAAACTGGCTTTTTCTGGGGCTGTAACACCATTTTGGGGGTGTTTGGGGCATTCAGCAGCACTTTCTGCCTCTAAACATCGACCGGTGCCCCAGCCCCGCTGTGACAGGGAGTACAAAATGACTTTATTTTGGTGTCTTGCTGCAGGGGGTTTGTGCAGCATGCAGGGTGTGCAGTGGCAGCTCCTTATGTACATGGGGAAGGGGCTTTTTTTTGTGGTGGAAGGGTTCAAATTGCAACCTGGCAGCTTGAGAACCCCAGGGGTACCCCAGGGAACGGGGGTGACGGGGGGGTGAGACAAATCCCTGCCTGTTAACGAAGAGGATTTTTGGGAAAGCTCCTGCAGGGACGCCAAGGAGAGCTCCCCTCTGCCTGGTCCCTCTCGGGGCGACCCCGAGGAGGAGGATGAGGAGGCGAAGGCCGCGGTTCTGCGCTCCAGCACCATCCCGGAGCCATTTTTGGGGCAGAAAACGACATTTTCATCCCACCGCCTAAACCCCGAGGCGCCGCGATCGCGCCGGGGGGCTCCTCACCAAAACCAAGCGGGACCGGGGCGGGCGCAGGGACCCCACGGGGGACACCTGGACTGCACGGGCCGCCCTAGTGCAGGACGACGAGGACGAGGAGCAGCAGGGTGGCCAGCGGGGAGTCGGCCAGGCGCCGCCACGCGCCCGAGGCCAGCCGGTACTCCTGGTACTGCTGGATGCACATCTCGCGGATCACCTTGGTCACCACGCGCGTCTCCAGCTCCGCCTCCGTCTGGTTGAGGGCGTCCGAGGCGTTGCCCTTCCTGGCGGCGGGGCCGATGTTGTGCTCGGTGACGGTGATGTTGAAGCAGTCGGCCACGAAGACGTCCTGCGGCACGGGGCCGCGCTGGTCGCGGTAGTCGCGGTAGTAGACCTGGTTGGGGTAGCGCGCGGCGTTCTCGTTCCACCAGCGGTACTCGTCGGGGCTGTCGAAGCGGTAGTGCATGCCCGACATCACCCTGCCCATGGCGTAGCCCCCCAGGCCCCCCACCACGGCGCCCGCCGCCGCCGCGCCCGCCACGTGCTTGAAGTTGGTCTTGGGCTTGGGCGCCTTCCAGGGCTTCTGGTGGTAAGTCCCTCCGCTGGACGGGTTGTAGCCTTGGCCCCAGCCCGGGTAGCCGGGGTTGTGGGGGTAGCCCGGGTTGTGGGGGTAGCCGGGGTTGTGGGGGTAGCCCGGGTTGTGGGGGTAGCCCGGGTTTTGGGGGTAGCTGGGCTGGCGGGGGTAGCTGGGCTGGCGGCTGCCCCCGCCCCAGCCGGGTTTGCCTTTGCCCTTCTTGGCGGAGGCGACGTCGGCGCAGAGCCCCAGGAGCAGCAGCAGCAGCAGGCAGGAGGTGCCGAGGAGCCGGGCCATGGCTGTGGGGACAAGGACAGAGTCAGGGCAGGGCCACGCTCCCAGCCCTGCCTCGCCCGTGGGGCACAACAAACACAAACGCGGCTGGTCCCCCCAAATCCAGCTGCAGAATGAACAGCATTGGACAAAAGGTATTCATCATCCCCCCAAACCCTTCATTTATATGTAAATGTAAAATTTTTTATATATTTTTATACATATATGTGTATGCTTTTATATATGTATATATATATATATATGTGTGTGTGTGTGTGTGTATATATATGTATATACACACTTACATGTATATATATTCTTTTTATATACGTATATATATAAATACATATATTTTATGTATGTATTTTAATATATGTATATATATTCTTTTTATATATGTATATATATGTATTTTATATATGTATATATAAAAATTTATTCATTATTATATGTATATATTTTTATTTATTATTGTATTATTATTGTATTTATATTTTTATTATTGTGTTATATATGCTTATTTCTATCTATTTTTATATATTTACATATATGCATATATAGGTATATATGTATACATTTTTATATATGTGTATATGTATTTTAAATATATTTGTATATATGTATTTGTATTTTAGTGTATGTATATAAATATATATATATATACACGTATTTATCTATTTTATATATGTGGAAATATATGTATTTTTATATTTTTTATATCTATATATATATTTTTGTATGTATGTATGAATGAATGTATGAATGTATTTATATATATATATATATATATTTATATTTATATATATTTTTATATATATATATATATGTATGTATGTGTATATATATATATATTTAATATATTCCCCAACAGGACCCCTGCTGACAGTGGCAGCTTTAAGTGATGAAACAAAAGCTTTTACAAGCAAATGCTTCACGTGGTTTTGAGGTAAAACCCCGCTCATCAATCCCGCCCTACCCAGCCTGGAGGCAGAAATGAGATCCCCGCCGTGCCACCATCGATGCCAAGGGGCACTCGGTGCTGCAGGGAAGGCAACGCCCAGCCTGGCCCCGGGGGGTTCTTTTCCCAATTTCTGCGTGTTTTACCCAAATTGCCGTTCATTAATGGGTATTTTTGGGATTCAGAGTTTCCCAGCATCCAGTGACTCACTGAATGCTGCTGGCATTCCGGGCATCTCCCACACTGCCCGGGGGATAAATCCCATTTCCCCCATTTCCAGGGGGGATAAATCCCATTTCCACCCCTGAATGCATAATCCAGCCAGGACAAGGGACAGTCCCCACCGGGGCTGCAAATCCTTTGGAAAACACCTCAAAGACCCAAAAAACCCAAAAAGCCCAAGCTGCCAAAACCCTTGAATGCCTCCTGGCAATGCCAAGGGCTCTGAGTCACTGCTGCCGTGGGTTTAAGGTTAAAAAAGGGATTTTCCATCCTGCCCCCCAAAATCTCCCCTCGCTGCTGGGGAGGGTGAGAGGAGCATCCTCAGTGTGGGTGGGTGTTTCAGCATCACTGGATCCAGCAAGAAATAATTCACTTTGGGTCCTAAATTTATTTTTTTGCAGCATTTACAGAGTTACCCCAGGATTAATCATAACACAGGCAGGAGATGCTGAACTTTCCTACAGCCACAAAGGGCAAACCCTGTTCAAGCCAGAAATTCTCCTGTTGCCACCTGGACAAGGATTTGTGGGCCACAAAAAGCGAATTAATCTCTCTGGGTTCGTTAGTGATGCTTTTTCTGCCAAAAATCTGGGTTTATGCCCAGAAATGTTTGAACGAAAGGCCCTTCAAGCTCACTGGTTTGGGTGGGATCGTTGGCAAGGCCCGAAATAAAACCTCAGCAGGATGCAAAGCCCAGTCCTGGTGATGGGCAGGAATTCCAGGTTTGGGATTTGGAATTCCAGGTTTGGGATGGGCAGGAATTCCAGGTTTGGGATTTGCTTTTCCCTGGTGATGGGCAGCAACTCCAGGTTTGGGATTTGCAATTCCAGGTTTGGGATTTGCTCTTCCCTGGGAATTCCAGGTTTGGGATTTGGAATTTCAGGTTTGGGATTTGGAATTTCATGCTTGGGATTTGGATTTGCTCATCCCTGGTGATGGGCAGCAGTTCCAGGTCTGGGATTTGCAATTCCTGCTTTGGGATTTGCTTTTCCCTGGGGCAGGAATTCCAGGTCTGGGATCTGGAATTCCAGGTTTGGGATTTGCAGTTCCAGGTCTGGGATTTGTCAGTCCGTGGGATTTGCTCGTCCCTGGTGATGGGCAGCAATTCCAGGTTTGGGATTTGCACTTCCAGCTTTGGGACTTGGAATTTCAGGTTTGGAATTTGGATTTGCTTTTCCCTGGTGATGGGCAGCAGTTCCATGTCTGGGATTTGCAATTCCAGGTTTGGGATTTGTCAGTCCCAGGTTTGGGATTTGCAGTTCCAGGTCTGGGATTTGCTCATCCCTGGCAATAGGGAGGAATTCCAGGTCTGGGATTTGCTCATCCCTGGTGATGGGCAGCAATTCCAGGTTTGGGATTTGCAATTCGAGGTTTGGGATTTGTCAGTCCCTGGTGATGGGCAGCAATTCCAGGTTTGGGATTTGCAATTCCAGGTTTGGGATTTGCAATTCCAGGTCTGGGATTTGCTCATCCCTGGTGATGGGCAGCAATTCCAGGTTTGGGATTTGCAATTCGAGGTTTGGAATTTGTCAGTCCCTGGTGATGGGCAGCAATTCCAGGTTTGGGATTTGCAATTCCAGGTCTGGGATCTGCAGTTCCAGGTCTGGGATCTGCTCATCCCTGGTGATGGGCAGCAGTTCCAGGTCTGGGATTTGCAGTTCCAGGTCTGGGATCTGCAGTTCCAGGTCCGGGATCTGCTCCTCCATGGAAAATCCCGGCCCCAAGGAGCGGGCTGGGGCTCGCTGCCTCCCTCACCCTGCAGCACCCACCCGCTGGGGGCAGGGATGAGATCAGGGGGGTTAAAAATAGCCAAAAGGCAGGGAAAACAACGGGCTCCTTGGGTGCTCGGCAAAATGGGCAGCGGAGGAGGAAAATCCACAGAATTGGGCATTTTTCAAATATATTTTTGGAGGCGTCGCTCCCAGCTGGGAGCTCCGAGGGGTTAAAAACCAGGCCCCGGCTGAATTAAAAATTTAAAACCCTGGTTGGAGAGGGGTTCTGGCAAAGCTCTGCCATGGTTTTATTGAGGAAATCGCGGGGTTTGAGGCTGATTCAGGGATCCTGCTCCTCTAATTGCCTTGAGAACGCTGATAAACAGGATACGGCGCTAATTAGCGAGCCAGGAGCTTCGCCCCAAATAAATGAGTTCCCTGGCCAAATCCCTGAAGGAGCTGCTTGCTGAGAATCCGGGATTTTCTCCCTTTAAAATCCCAGATTTCTCTCGGCGAAGAGAAACCCGGAGCTGGGATCTCTCTGCTCGGGAATTCTATTTATGGCCTGACCATGACATTAATATTAAATTACACAACGAGTGATTTCACTGGGTTTTTTTTTTTTTTTTTTTTTTTAATTTTTAACCTTTCTGGCCCAGATTCGCCTTCTCGGCGGACGCTGGAAATGACAAATTAATTCAGGTGGTTTGTGGCGGAGCCGATTTTTATCCGTGCCGGAGGAACCCAGCGGAAAATGGAGGCTGCAAGCAGCAATTACGTGCTCGGCGTTGGCAAGGAGGAGGATTCGCTTCGGAGGGGAAAAACCAACACCCAGGTGCCAAAACACGCCTGGAAATAACCTTGGGAAGGTCTCCGGGGAGGCGGAGGAGGGAGGTGGGGATGTGGAGATGGGAGGATGCTCGGGGATGGGGGAGTCCGGACCCTCCTGGGCTCAAAATCCCGGCCTGGGGCTCTGGAAATTTCAATTAAATCGGAATTTCTCTGAAAACATCACCCCTGGGTTTAGAGATCTCCCCTTCACCCCTTTGTCTTTCCCGAGAAAAGGGGGAGCAGCTGGCGGGTGGGAGAAAAGCCAAAACCCTCGGAGGAGAAATTCCCGATGTTGAGTAACCGCTGAGTAAACAAGAGGCGGGCAGGAGCGGGGCGCTGGCTTGTAAGGAACCGCTGGAAATGTCAATTTTTCATCGGGAAAAGAGGCAGCCCCGCGCTCCCGGCGTTCAGACCCCCCTCGCCTCGGGGTTTATCCCTCCCGCATCCCCTCCATCCCCGTTCCCCCGGCACTCACCGGCTGGAAACGGCGCTGCCCGCTCGCCCCGAGGTGATTCAGCCGCGGAGCTTCGCGCAGGAATAAATAGCGAGAGGGAGGAGCTGCTCCGGGCAGCCCGGCCCCGCTGAGCCCTCACCCATCATCATCATCATCGTCATCCTTCATCCTTCATCCGGCATCCGTCCCCGGGGAAAAGCCCGGGCCGCGCCCCGAAACCGCCCCAAAGCATCCCCGGGGTGCGGGGAGCAAAGGAGAGCCTGGAAAATCGAGGGGGGGTCGTGGTTTGATTGGAGAATTATCAGGGTTTGAGGGTGGTGGAAAAATCCTGGCAAACTGCAGAACGCGGACGGTTTTATTGGAGAATTATCAGGGTTTGAGGCTGGTGATAAAACCCTGGAAAACCTCAGAACCTGGATGGTTTTATGGAAGAAATATCAGGGTTTCAGGCTGGTGATAAAATCTTGAAATACCGCAGCAGTTGGATTTTATACTGAGGAAATATCAGGGCTTGGGCTGATTTAAGAATCTGGGAAAACTGCAGAACACGGATGGTTTTATTGAAGAAATATCACTGTTTAAGGCTGGTTATAAAATCTTGGAAAACTGCAGCCCATGGATGGTTTTATGGAGGAATTATCAGGGTTTGAGGCTGATGATAAAACCCTGGAAAACCTCAGAACCTGGATGGTTTTATTGAAGAATTATCAGGGTTTGAGGCTGATGATAAAATCTTGGAATATTGCAGCATTTGGATTTTACACTGAAGAAATATCAGGGCTTGGGGCTGATTTTAAAATCTTGGAAAACCTTAGCACCTGGATGGTTTTGTGGAAGAATTATCAGGGTTTGAGGCTGGTGATAAAACCCTGGAAAACCTCAGAACCTGGATGGTTTTATTGAAGAAATATCAGGGTTTGAGACTGATTTAAAAATCTGGGAAAACTGCAGCCCATGGATGGTTTTACGGAGGAATTATCAGGGTTTGAGGCTGGTGATAAAATCTTGGAATATTGCAGCATTTGGATTTTATATGGAAGAAACATCAGGGCTTGGGTCTGATTTAAAAATCCTTTGAAAATCACAGCGCCTGGAGAATTTGATTGAAGAATTTTCAGGTTTTAAGGCAGATTTGAAAATCCTGGAACATCGCAGCATTTGGATTCTATACTGAAGGGATATCAAGGCTTGGAAAATCCTGGGAAATTGCAGCATCTTGGTGGTTTATTGAAGAAATACCGAAGAGAATGAAGAGGTTTGGGGCCGTTTTGGAAATCTTGGAGAATCACAACACTTGGATTTTTTTTTTAATGGAAGAAACTCCAGGGTTTGGGTTGGAAATCTCCTGGTTGGGAACCTGGGAGAGGCCAGGATGCTTTTAGCAGCTGCTTTTAGCAGCTCCAAATCCATTATCCCGTGGAGCAGAGCTGCTCCCAGGGCTGGGGGAGAGGAAATCAAACCAGGGAGAAAAGATGGATTTGCCTTTCAAAGCTGTGTCCCTGCAGAGGAGCAGAACTCACTCCTGCAATCTCAGTTTGTGTCGAGGAATCCTGAAATTCAGGAGGAAATGCCACAGAAAACAACTAAAAATCCCATGGGATGGCAAAAATGGGGTTTTTTTGGAGGGTAAGGATGCAAGAGTGGAATATACAGAGACAAGAATGGGAGAGTCTCCCAGTTTTTAGAGTTTTCCCAATTTTTAGGGTTTTCCCAATTTTTAGGGTTTCCCAGGGCCAGCACCCTGGGACAATGGGAGGTGTCCCTGCCACGGGTGAGTTTTAAGGTCCCTTCCAACCCAAATCCCAGGATTTTATGATTTTAACACCCCCCCAAACCCTCCTGAGGCTGCCCAGAACAGCTGGGCCAGGAATGACCATCCTGGGCCACATCTGGATGGAAAAGGGATTTTCCTGCGATCCACCTGGGTTATGCTGAAATAAATTAAAGTGGTTTCTCCCTGTAACACAAACGTTAATCCAGCCAGGAGAGAATGAAATCGGCAGGACTGAGGGCTGTGGGCCCGGGGAAGCCCTGCCCTGCAGGAGGAGTTTATTCTGTGTGTGGAATGGCTCCTGCCTGCCTGCTTTGGGTCAAAATATTCCTCCAAATTCCACGCCAGGAAAAGGAGCAAACCAGGAATGGGTTGGCTGGGCTGAATTAATCCTGCATTAATCCAAAATCCAGGGTTTTACTGTAATAATAACTTGTTCCAGGAGAACAACAACAACAACAACAAGGGAAAACTATTAATCTTGAAAAGAACATTTACTGAAAACAGCGCTGTGGCCAACACTGAAAAATAAATCTTTTTTTATTTCAAGCAGCAGAAATGCTGTTTGCAGAAACAGAGCCACTGCACATCAATCAGCAGCACGGATCGTTAATGAATTTTTAATTCCTTGTGGAAGCCGTCAGGGCTGAGGCCTCCCCACCAGTGCGTCCAGGGCGAATCTTTAATGGATTTTTGGCATCCCAGGGTAAAATTCCTCTCAGCCCCGAGGCAGGAGCTGCAGCTCCTCGGGATCCTGGTGGAAATGATGCCCCAGGCCCTGTTCCTGGGGTGGCTTTTGCTCAGGAAATGCTGACTGTGGTTCTGGGGAGGGAGGGAAGTTCATCTCCTTCACGGCCTCTCGGTGATTGATTTTGTGTTGGTTTTTATGGCTTGGGTTCATTGAAGGTGATTTATTCAGCCAGCCCTGGCTTTGCAAAGGCCGGGTGGATATTTAACCCACCGGGGTTAAAATCTTCATCCACTGGGCTTAAAAATGGTCATTTATTTGGGTTTAAAATGTTCATCCATTGGGGTTTAAAATGTTCACCTATTTGGGTTAAAATGTTTGTTTATTTGGGTTAAAAATGTTTATCTATTGGGGTTAAAAATGTTCATTTATTGGGGTTAAAATCTTCATCCATTGGGGTTTAAAATGTTCATTTATTTGGGTTAAAATGTCCGTCCATTGGGGTTAAAATGTTCATTTATTTGGGTTAAAATGTCCATCCATTGGGGTTAAAATGTTTATTTATTTGGGTTAAAATGTTCATCCATTGGGGTTTAAAATGTTCACTTATTTGGGTTAAAATGTCCATCCATAGGGTTAAAAATGTCCATCCATTGGGGTTTAAAATGTTCACTTATTTGGGTTAAAATGTCCGTCCATTTGGGTTAAAAATGGTCATTTATTTGGGTTAAAATGTTCATCCATTGGGTTTATAAATGTTCATCCATTGGGGTTAAAAATCTTCATCCATTGGGGTTACAAATGTTCATTTATTGGGGTTTACGTCTTCATCCATTGGGGTTAAAAATGTCCATCCATTAGGATTCAAATATTCATTTATTTGGGTTAAAATGTTCATCCTTTGAGGTTTAAAATGTTAATTTATTTGGGTTAAAATGTTCATCCATTGGGGTTTAATATGTTCACTTATTTGGGTTAAAATGTCCGTCCATTGGGTTAAAAATGTTCATTTATTTGGGTTAAAATGTCCATCCAATGGGGTTATGAATGTCCATCCATGGGGTTAAAAATGTTCATAAATGGGATTAAAATAATCCATCAATGGGGTTAGAAATCTTTATCCGTGGGGCTTAAATGTCCCTCCATGGGGTTAAAAATGGGGTTATAATTATTTTAGGGTTAGAAATCTTTATTCATGGGGTTATAAATGTCCATCCATGGGTTATGGTTATTTTAGGGTTAGGAATCTTTATCCATTGGGGTTTAAATGTCCATCCATTGGGGTTATGATTATTTTAGGGTCAGAAATTTTTATCCATGGGGTTATAAATGTCCATCCATTGGGGTTATGATTATTTTAGGGTCAGAAATCTTTATCCATGGGGTTATAAATGTCCATCCATTGGGGTTATGATTATTTTAGGGTCAGAAATCTTTATCCATTGGGGTTATAAATGTCCATCCATGGGTTATGATTATTTTAGGGTCAGAAATTTTTATCCATGGGGTTATAAATGTCCATCCATTGGGGTTATGATTATTTTAGGGTTAGGAATCTTTATCCATGGGGTTATAAATGTCCATCCATTGGGGTTATGATTATTTTAGGGTCAGAAATCTTTATCCATGGGGTTATAAATGTCCATCCATTGGGGTTATGATTATTTTAGGGTTAGGAGTCTTTATCCACAGGGCTATAAATGTCCCTGGAGCTGCTCCAAGCTGCTTAGGGCTGTGCTGAGCCCTGGGTAAGCTCCTTACCCGGTGGTGCCACATCCAGGCCTGGCATCACCTGCGTGGGGCACAGCCCCAAAAAATTCATTTTGGTCCCTTCCAGCATCACCAGGGCGCTGGGAGGTAAAACAGCAGATTTAATTTTTAAAAAATATAGCATTAAAATTCTCGTTTGGGGAAAAAAAAATTGAATTTAGGGACAAAAATTGGTAATAAAAGTGCTTTGAAATAGGGGGAAATTGAGTTTTTGAGGCTTTAATCAAAAAAAAAAAAAAAAAGCTAAAATGCTCGTTTGGGGGAAAATTAATTTATGAATAAAAATTGGTAATAAATGTGCTTTGAAGTAGGAGGGAAATTGAATTTTTGAGGCTCTATCATATCTACTAAAAAAATTGAGTTTTTGAGGACTTTATTTAGAAAAATAATGTTCAAATGTTTGTTTGGGGAAAAAATGAATTTAGGAACAAAAACTGGTAATGAAAGTGCTCTGAAGTGGGGGAAAAATTAATTAATTTAGGGACAAAACCTGCTAATAAAAGTGCTCTGAAATGAAAGGAAAAAATGAATTTTGGAACAAAAATTGGCAAGAACATTGCTCTGAAGTGAGGGGGGAAAATGAATTTTGGAACAAAAACTGTTAATAAAATTGCTCTAAAATGAGGGGGGGGAAATGAATTTAGGAGGAAAAACTGGTAATAAAAGCGCTCTGAAATGGGAGGGAAAAAATGAATTTTGGAACAAAAATTGGAACCAAAAGTGCTCAGAAATGGGGGAAACAAAGGGGTTTTTGAGGCCCTTTCTGGATGAATGGCTGGGAGCTGGAGCAGCCCGTCCTTGTTTGCTGCTGCTCCAGCTCCGGCCCAGCACTGGAGATAAAAATAAAAATAAAATAAAAATAAAAATAACCCAGCGGCGCCTGGGAACAACAACCCCAACAATTCCCTGCTGTGCCTGGCAAGAGCTCCCAGGAGATAAAGGCTCCTTGTGCTGAGAAATCTCCTTTTTTCTGCCGGCACAAAACCCAGAGCAAAGTTCTGTTCCTCCCCACAGCTCGGGAGCGAACGCGTTGCCAGAAACGCCGGAATTCCCAGAAACCGCCCCCAGATTCCGTCACCCTTGGCAGGAAAATGGGAATTTTCCTCCTCGGAGCAGGAGTGACTCACGGGGAGAATTTTCCTTTTTCTCCTCCCGGTTTTTGGGTTTGTCATGGCCTGGAAGGGACCCGGGTGAGGTCAGAGCCCCGAAATATCCCGGGATGGGCCCGGGAGCTGCCGGCGAGTCACGGAAATTCAGATTTTAAACCCTGGGCAGGGAATTCTCCCTGCTTTCCTGGCTGGGAAGGAAAAAAAGCACAAAGAGGGCAGGAAAAGGGAAGGAAAAATCAGATTTCCCGCTTAGAAAATGGGTTTTGAAGTGAGCTGGGGAAAGCTAGACCACCCCCCCAAAAAATGCAGATTTTAATTTAAATTTTTAATTTTTTTTAAAGTCGAGATATAGACTGAAGGAGAAATAATTTTTAAAACTGAGTAATAATTTTAATGTATCTTTTAAAATGAGTTAGATAATAAGAGAAATAATTTTACAACTAAATAATAATTTAAAAAATAAGTTAATTAATTAATTAATTTTGAATAAATTAAATAATAGGAGAAATAATTTTACAACTAAATAATAATTTAAAAAAATAAGTTAGGTAATTAATTAATTTTAAATAAATTAAATAATAAGAGAAATAATTTTAAAACTAAAGAATAATTTTGAAAAATAAGTTGGTTAATTGATTAAAAAATAAGTTACGTAATAAATAATTCTAAAATTAAGTAATATTTTTTAAAATTGGGTCAATTAATTAATTTTAAAAATAAGTTAAATAACAAGAGAAATAATGTTAAAAATAAGCAATAAATTTTTAAAAATAATTGATTGTTAAAATAAGTTAAATAATAAGAAAATATTTTAAAGCTAAGTAATCATTTAAAAAAATAAGTTAATTAATTAATTTTTAAAATAAGTTACATAATAAGAGAAATAATGTTTAAAATAAGTAATTTTAAAAATAATTAATTAATTTAAAAAATAAGGTAAATAATAAGATAAAATATTTTTAAATAAGCTATAAATTGACTTTCATATTTTTTTAGACAATTTTTTTCCTCGTTACAGCGATTTTTGGCCCAGGTCTCCACCTTGTTTATTCACCTGAGGACTGAGCGAGTTTTTCCTGCCCTGACCTGGTTTCTCAAGGAGGATGAGATGATTAAACCCAGATGATCAATCCTCTTATGGTGAGGAAATTTCCCTGCACCTTACAGGCCCTTTATGAAATTTGTCTTCATTAAGACACCACGGAAGTTTTACACACCAAATATTCATTAATAATATAGAATAGCATAGAATAAATAGACTATCTTAATTATATTAATCCATCATTATTTAGGAACAAAAACTGGTAATAAATGTGCTTTGCCCTTTGGCTCTGGAAGTGGAGCCGCCCATGAGACTCTTTATAAAGTTTGTATTTATAAAGACACCAGGGATTAATATAAATATAATATTATATTATATTTATATTATTCCATCATTAAATGTCCCATCTGCCCTTTGGCCCTGGAAGTGGAGCTGCCCACGAGGCTCTTTATAAGGTTTGCCTTTATTAAGACACCAGGGAAGTTTTACACCCCAAATATTAATTAATCATGAAATTAATAATAATTTTATTATTTTTTAATAATATAAATCCATCATTCAACTTGCCCTTTTGGCCCTGGAAGTGGAGCTGCCCTCGAGGTTCCTTACAGAGACACCAGGGGAGTTTTATACACCAAATATTCCAGAATTAAATCTCAAATCCTCTGGCCCTGGAAAGAGCCCATGAGGGAGAGTCAGAACTCGGAGTTAAAGCCCGGGGGAGGCTCCGAGGATGCTCCTGGGGTTGCCATGGGCACGGGGCCGTTGCCATGGCTACCGAGGGATGCAGGAGCGGTGCTGGAGACAAACCCTGCTGGTCCCTCCCTCCCCAAATAAAATCCAGCTGGGAATGGGGATTTCATCCCTCCCCAAATAAATTCCAGCTGGGAATGGGGATCTCATCCCTCCCCAAATAAAATCCAGCTGGGAATGAGGATCTTGTTCCTTCCTATCCAAATGAAATCCTGCTGGGAATGGGGATTTCATCCCTCCCCAAATAAATTCCAGCTGGGAATGGGGATCTCATCCCTCCCCAAATAAAATCCAGCTGGGAATGGGGATTTCATCCCTCCCCAAATAAAATCCTGCTGGGAATGGGGATCTTGTTCCTTCCTCACTGAATAAAATCCTGCTGGGAATGGAGATCTCATCCCTCCCCATCCAAATAAAATCCTGCTGGGAATGGGGATCTTGTTCCTTCCTCACTGAATAAAATCCAGATGGAAATTGGGATGTTGTCCTTCCCCAGATAAAATCCAGCTGGGAATGAGGATCTTGTTCCTTCCTATCCAAATAAATTCCAGCTGGGAATGGGGATTTCATCCCTCCCCAAATAAAATCCGGCTGGGAATGAGGATCTTGTTCCTTCCTATCCAAATAAATTCCAGCTGGGAATGGGGATCTTGTTCCTTCCTATCCAAATAAATTCCAGCTGGGAATGGGGATTTCATCCCTCCCCATCCAAATAAAATCCAGCTGGGAATGGGGATCTTGTTCCTTCCTATCCAAATAAAATCCAGCTGGGAATTGGGATCTCGTCCTACATTGAATAAAATCCAGCTGGGAATTGGGATCTCATCCCTCATTGAATAAAATCCAGCTGGGAATTGGGATTTTGTCCCTCCCTCACTGAATAAAATCCAGCTGGGAACTGGGCTCTCATGCCTCCCTCACTCCTTGCTGCAGAAAGAGCTTTAAAAGGAACATTTTGGGGGTGGGGATGGAATTCTGAACGATCCCCCAGGGCAGCCGCTCTGTGTCTCGGCTTCCCGAGCTGTTTTTGGGGGATGATGAGAAAAGCGGATGGAAGAGGTCACGGGTGCTTTTTGTGGAGAAGAAAAGGAGGTTGGTGTTCAGTGAAAAACAGAGAGAAAAATGGGGGGAAATGGAATAAGAATGGGGGAATTGAGTGCTGCTACAATGGCAGGAATGAGCTGATGCTGGCTGGACTTTTCCTGCATTTCTCCTCCATTCCGGGAATAGAGAAGAACAATTTCTGCCCTGAAATAGGGAATTTATAAACAATTTCTGCCCTGAAATAGGAAATTTATGAACAATTTGTGGCCTGAAATAGGAGCCGGGCAGCAGCAGCTGGGCTGAGCAGAGCTGCCAGAGCTGCAGCCCTGTGAATTAATTAATTATTGATTATTAATGGATTATTGACTCTTCCCAGGGCAGCAGGGACAGCAGGAGTGAGGTGAGGGGCTGAATCCCAAGGGGGAAGGGGAATGGTTAAATCAACACCAGTTAATTAAGTGCTTAGAAAGTAAAGAACATAGATCCAGGTAAACTAGGATAGAGAAAAAAAAAAATTCAAAGAATACAGGTCCAGATAAACTGAGATAGAGGGAAAAACATCTGAGAGAAAACAGATCCAGATAAAGTGAGATAGAGAAAAAAAAAAAAAAAAAGAACACAGATACAGATAAAGTGAGATAGAGAGAAAAAATAAAAGAACACAGATACAGATAAAGTGAGATAGAGGGGGAAAAATTCAAAGAACACAGATCTAGATAAACTGAGAAAGAGGAAAAAACACCTCAGAGAACACAGATCCTTATAAGGTGAGATAGGAAAAAGAGCTTCGAAGAACACAGATCCAAACTGAGATAGAAAAAACCAAACCCCTCTGACAGAGGAGACAGAAAAACACTTTTTAAAATCCATTTAGCAGCTGCAAATAAGCTGATTTCAGTCTTTAATTTATCAATGCAAGTAATAAAGAGGAGACAAAGTGCCTCTGTGAGGGTGGGACTGAAGGTTAATCATAAATCTGGGGCTGCAGGTTAATCATAAATCTGGGACTGCTTGAGGTGAGGAATCATTATCCAGCTCATCCTTATTTTTATTTTTCCCCTAGTAAACAGAGTCCAGTTGGTTCAGGACAATTTTCTGGATTATTCCTGGGGGATTTACCATTAACTCAAAGATCCTCTGATTTTTAATCCATCCACATCCCAGGCAAGGAACAGGGATATTCATGGATTTAGAATAAACATTTATTTTGGTGTGAATCCCTCTGCCATTCATTATTTATCTGCAATTTAGAGTGGCCCAGCTATGAGAAACAACCTCAGGAAGAAGATGCAGCTGAATTAATCTCATTTCTTTGCAAACCCACTGGATTTGATGACTTCAAAGGTCTTTTCCAGCCTAAACAACCCCAGGTTTGTCTCTGTGTTTTATTTAATCAGTGAATGGACTCAGTAAATATTATTGCTCTTATGCTATTTAACGTTTCAAGTCCATAATCCCTTTTTGCTCTCTTGCACCACCAAGCGGGGATTACAGGATTTAAAATACAGCACTGCCGTGGAGTAATAAATAAATTAAAAATAATAAATTTTAAAAATTATTTATAATAAATTTATAAAACAAATTATAAAATAAATTATAAAATATAAATTATGAAATAAAAATTTAAAATAAAATAAATTTATAAAAATATATATTATAAAAATTTAAACTCAAATTATCAAAATTATTATGAAATTAATTTATTATAATTATTTATTTTAAATATTTTTTTAATTATGAGAACCTCTTCTTTTAATTATCTCAGAATTTTGTGACTTTCAAGATGCATCCAGCTGGGAGCTTTTTATTTCCTGGCTGAACCCCAGGTAAGAACATTTTCCACACACCCCTCCCCACCACAACCCCCTCTGACCCCCAAATCCTCCATTTTAACGCTGATTTTTGGTGCCATCAGGTGGCTTCCATGTGGGCTGAGGACATCCCTGTGGATGGGGGCTCCTGCAGAAATCCTTTTGGGGTTTTCATTCTAAATCCCTTTGGAAAAATCCTTAGCAATGCTGACCTCTGCAGGCTGAGGGACTGCTGAAAACCCCGGGCAGCAATAACCTAAATAATGCATGAACCAGGTGTTTTACTGCTGCTGGCTGTGGGTAGGAAAAGCCTATCATAAAATAAAAAAAAACTTATAAATAATGCATTAAAATGGGGCATTTCTCTCTCAGCTGGCAGACAGAGAGCGTTTATGGGGAGGGAAACCCGCGTTTGGTGGATCTGCAAACCCCTGGATGGATTCTGTGAATAATTTGCTGGTTGGACAAAGCCCTGCCAAACCAGGAGGTGAAGGAGCTGGATGAAAAACAGGAATTTCACACAAAAAAAAAAATCACAAATTGGGAGATAAAGAGCCGAGCTTCCTTGGACCTCAGGCCTGGTCCTGGACCCTCATGGCCGTGTCACTCCCTCAGCCTCAGGGTCCCCTTTGGTCCTTGAGCCCCCACATCCCTGTCACCCTCTTGGTCCTGGAGCCCCTGTGTCCCTGTCACGTCCTTGGTCCTGGAGCCACCTCAGGCCTGGTCCCGGACCCTCATGGCTGTGTCAGTCCCTCAACCGCAGGGTCCCCTTTGGCTCTGGAGCCCCCATGTCCCTGTCACCCTCTTGGCCCTGGAGCCCCCGTGTCCCTGTCACCCCCTTGGCCCTGAAGCCACCTCAGGTCTGGCCCCAGACCCTCATGGCCATGTCAGTCCCTCAACCCCAGTATCCCCTTTGGCCATGGAGCCACCTCAAGCCTGGCCCTGTCACCTCCATATCCCTGTCACGCCCTCAGCCCTGGAGCCATCTTAGGCCTGGTCCTTCAGCCCTCATGGCCGTGTCACTCCCTCGGCCCCAGGGTCCCCTTTGGCCATGGAGCCCCCATGGCTGTGTCACCCCCTTGGCCCTGGAGCCACCTCAGGCCTGGCCCTGAACCATCATGGCCGTGTTACCCCCTTGGCCCTGGAGCCACCTCAGGCCTGGCCCTGAACCATCATGGCCATGTTACCTCCTTGGCCACAATCCCAGCCCCAGAGCCCCGCTCAGTCCTGGAGCCCCTTCAGCCATAACCTCAGCCCTGATGTTCCCCTAAACTCCTTCAAGTCCAAAGCCATGGGGTCCCCTCAGCTCCAAGGCCCCTCAGCCATGGGCTCCTCTCATCCCAAATCCCTCACCCCAAAGCCCCTCAGAGCCATTCCCTGTGGATAATGGGGACGCAAAGGGCGTGAACAAAAGAGTCAGGGGCTGATTTTAGGGGAGGATTTTAATGTGCCCCACACCGCCCAAGGGTGCTGGGAGTGGGGGATTGCTGTGGGGTGTGAGAGGGGTGGGGGAGCCTCCCCTTCCAGTCGGGCTCTGGGA
This sequence comes from Ammospiza nelsoni, assembly GCF_027579445.1. Taxonomy (NCBI): domain Eukaryota; kingdom Metazoa; phylum Chordata; class Aves; order Passeriformes; family Passerellidae; genus Ammospiza; species Ammospiza nelsoni. Next base: position 893,386 of record NC_080662.1, read on the forward strand.
CACCCAGAGACCCCAAATCTCCAGGTGCCCCACGCTCGGGAAGGACACCAGACCCCAAAGGACACCGAGAAAGAGACGCCAGAGGGATCCCAAGCCCTGAGAGGTGCAGAGGGATCCGGACCTTTGGCACAGGTTTGTGCTTTGGGTTTGTGCTGCTTTGGGGTTGGGTTTGGGTTTGTGGCAGCTCCTGGGGCGCTGCACCCGGCAGAGCCCCGTCCTAGAGCTTGAGCGCTGTGACACGGGGGATGTGGAAGGGACAGGTCTCCTCTGACCCCGTGGAGCTGCAGGAGAGATGGAGAAAGCCTGAGGGATGGTCAGGGAGGTGTCCACACCCCCATCCCTGTGCCCTCCCTGTCCCTTTGTCCCCCTTGTCCCTGTGTCCTCCCCATCCCTTTGTCCTCCTTGTCCTCATGTCCTCCCCTCGTTCCCATGTCCTCCTCCTTATCCCCATGGCCTCCCCGTCCTTGTGTCCTCCCTGTCCCCTTGTCCCCCCTTGTCCCCCTTGTCCCCCGTGTCCCCGTCCCCGCCCGCCCCTCACATGAGGCGGTTGCGGATGGGTCGGAAGTGTTTGGTGAGCCTGACGGCGAAGATGATGCTGGGGATGAGGAAGAAGGTGCAGCAGCCCAGGCTGAACCAGAAGGCGTTCTGCAAGGAGAACCGGCGGGGCTGAGCGGTGCCGGGAGGGCAGGGACAGCCCCGGCGCTCCCGCAGCTCCTCCCGGGGCCCCGAGCAGCGGAATCCTCACCCAGGGCTCGGCGATGCGGTCGCACAGGATCACCCGCCCGTTGTCCAGGGCCGTAGCCAGCGGCTGGCACGAAGCCACGTCCTCCCTCAGCTGCAACGAGACAAGCACCACACCTGGCTGCTGTGTGCAGTTTGTTTGGGGAGGGGGATCCATGGGGGCTCCTGGGCCCCGAAAATCCCTGTGAGGTGACGGGGGGGCTCTCACCATCTGCCTGACCCAGTTGAGGTACTGGGTGAAATAGCGCAGCTCCTTCCTGGTGAAGCAGCCGAGCTCCTGGGCAGGGACAGGCAGCGTGGAGGGAGAGCCCTGCACTTCCCAATTCCCATTAACCCCCAGGTTCCCAGTCCGGATTGAGCCCCACAGTTCCCAATTCCAATTCAGCCCCGCACTTCCCAGTCTGAATTTAACCCACAGTTCCCAATCTGGATTCGGTCCCACGCTTTCCCAATTCTGATTCAGCCTCGCACTTCCCAACTCCAACTCAGCCCCACAGTTCCCAGTCCGGATTCAACCCTACAGTTCCCAATTCCGATTCAATCCCACTATTCCCAATTCTGATTCAACCCCAGTCTGAATTTAACCTGCACTTCCCAATCTGGATTCAACCCCACACTTTCCCAGTCCAGATTCAGCCCCACACTTCCCAATTCTGATTCCACCCTGCGTTTCCCATCCCGGCTCCATCCCCGCATTCCCCAGCCCTGCTCCATCCCCATATTTCCCATCCCAGCTCCATCCCCATATTTCCCATCCCAGCTCCATCCCTGCATTTCCCACCCCGGCTCCATCCCCACATTCGCCATCCCAGCTCCATCCCCACATTTCCCACCCCGGCTCCATCCCCACATTCGCCATCCCAGCTCCATCCCCACATTTCCCACCCCGGCTCCATCCCCACATTTGCCATCCCAGCTCCATCCCCACATTTCCCATCCCGGCTCCATCCCCGCATTCCCCAGCCCTGCTCCATCCCCGCATTCCCCAGCCTCTCTCCGGGCCTATGCAGGCTGGGAAATGAGGCTGAAGGCTCCCGGTGCCCTCTTCTCCCTCTTTCCTCCCGGCTGCAGGGGATTCCAGCCCCGCTGATCCACCTAGCCCTGCCTCACCTGCCTCAGGATCTGCTGGGCCTGCAGGGGCAGCCGGGCTTCCACCGAGGCCGTGGTGGCCAGAGTCCTCCTCACCCGCTCCTGGGGAGGCACAGCGAGGGCAGAGCATCCTCAGGGCCCTTGGGTGCCCGGGGGGTGCAGGGAGAAACCCCGAATTGGGTCAGGGAAAGGGGGATGTGCCCTGAGCAGGCAAACCCCTTTATAGCGGGATTTCTGGTTTGTGACAGCAAATCTAATCCCTAAAGGAGACTGATTCTCCTGGCTGGCATTTTTCCTGGCTCTCCCATCACCCTGCAGCTGTATTTTTTTGGGTTTTGGCAGATGGGGCCCATGGAGCACCAGAGTTTTTGGGGCTGGAAGAGACGCGTGAGTACCTTGAGGTGCGGTGCCAAACGGGAGAGGAACTGGACGCTTTCCCCCAGCTTTGCCTGTGGGACAGGGAGGTGAGAAACGTTCAGAACCCTCGTTTTCCCCTTCAAGGGGGTACCAGCAGCACCACTGCCACCAGCCCGGCACGGACTCACCACCAAAGCCTCCTGCGACTGCACCGTGGAGTTCTGCATGTGCCACAGCACCCTCGCCTCCGCTGCGAGCCGCCCGGCCACGGTGCTGTTCCTCTGCGGGCACGGCGGGATCAGCCCGGCCCCGAGACCACCGGGGGCTCCCCTTTTACTGGCCCCGAGACCCCGAGGGCTCCCCCTTTCCCTGCCCCACCGCTCACCTGCATCTTCTGCAGCCCCTCCAGGTTCCTCGCCAAGCCGGGCAGGCTGGTCTGCACCACGGGGTTCTTCATCTGTGGGAAAACACAGTTGAGGGCTGCCCAAAATCCATCCCCACACCCCGCAGCGGGGTCCAGCTGATGGTGAGCACCCTCACCTCCTCCTGGAAGCGCCCGTAGTCCACCTCGTCCAGCCCGCTGCGGGCGAAGGTCTCCAGGTCCTGCCTGCCCTCGCTGCGGAGCAGCCGCACGTCGCCCAGGTCGGCCGTGAAGTCTCCCAGGCGTTTTTGGAAGTCAGCCGTGTACTGCAGGGCGGGACAAGGCGTTCTGCAGGGCTCCCAGTGTCCCCAGTAAAGCTCCTGCCTCACCCTGACCGTGACCAGCAGCTGTGGCTGGAGCTGGGCCTCACCTGGGGCGTTCTCAGGTGCTCATCCAGGTCGTAGGAGCTGTCGAGCTGCAGCACCTCCCAGAGCCCCGCGCCGCTCTTGCACTCCCTGCGAGGCAGAGGAAGCGTTGGAGGGAGCCCAAATCCACCCTGGTGGCACTGAGACCACCCCAAATCCTGTGGCACTCACCTGTACGCTGAGCTGAGGTTGGAGTCCCTCCTGAGGTTCAGCTGGCGGGTGAGGTTCATGGACGGAGGGAGATTGCCCGGGGTGTCAATGAACTGGGCCAAACAGGAGGAGAAACAGGGTCAGGGTAAGGCAGGGGCGCTCCCAGCAGGGATTCTGGGGGTGTTCTGCCCTCGCAGGGGTATCCTGGGGGAGCTCATGGCAGCCTGAAATAATTTTGGGTTTATTTGGATATTCCCCACCGAGGAGCCTGGCCTGGTGTGTTTGGAGGGACAGGCCCACGTGTGGCACTGCCATGAGGACAATCCTGACCCCAGTCGCACTGCCCCATCACCCCCATCTGCCCACCCCAAGGACCAGGGAACAGCAATTAGGAACTGAATTAACAGCACAAAGGTGATTCCCAGCTGATGATGCAAATCCAAGGAGCTAATCCTAAACTTTATCTCTGGTCTAGGACAGGGCTTTCCCAGGCGGGTTTAGGGGGAGGACACAGAGCCTTTGGAGGAGTTTTGGTGCACGGAAGGAGAGATTTACACGGTGATGTGTGGACGTGTGGCCACCCACCTTATAAATCTCCTGGTTGACCCAATTTCTGCAAACCAGCGTCTGGATGTTGCCCCCGACCAGGAAGGTGGCGAAAACCAGGAGGATGAGGAGCCAGGAGAACAGGAAAGCCAAGCCCACGCCGCTGAAAGAGGGAGAGGAGGCGGCGCTGGTGGCTTTGCAGCCCCGAGCGGGCAGGAAGGGACCTGCCCGTCCAGCTGCAGCCCCGCGGCTCCTTCCCGAGCCCGGGCACGCCAGGCTGGGCTGGGCAGGGTGTGACGGTGTGATGCCAGCTCCCAGGGAGGAACAGCTTCTCCCAAAGCTGCCGGCGCAGGCGGTGCCTTCAAAGCTTTTCCGCTGGGACCTCTCCCAGTCCCTCCCTTGGCTTTGCTTGGGGTTTTTTGCGGGGTGTGTGTGAGATGGAGCAGCCCCCCAGCACCCCGATGAACACAGTGAGATGGAGCAGCCCCCCAGCAGCCAGATAAACGCTTACACCAGGAGAAACTTGGCGCCAGCTTCCCCTCGGCACTCATAGTCGCTGGGGTCCTCCCGCTTGGAAAGGCCGTAGGCCCCCAGGGCCATGCCCGTCACGTTGCAGGTGAGGATGAGGAGGATGATGGAGCACAGCACCGTGCCCGCGATCCACCTGCAGGGGAGAGCAGCAGGGCACAGCCTGGAGACGCGGGGCGGAGGCGCCGGGGGCTCGGGGCCCTTCTCTGCCAGGAATGGTGTTCCTGTTGCCGATGCTGAGGCATGCAGAGGTTGTGGGGAGTGTATTTTGGAGCCCCCCTATTTTTTGGATATCTTGTTCGCCATTTAGGAGAACAAGACGTCCAAAATGAATGATGGAGCCTGAGCACAGGAAAAGCATGGCTTTGAAGAATGCGTGAGTTGAGATGCGGAAGAAGGCCAGTTTGGGGAGGTTTAGTCCGATTGTAACTATTATTAGTCCTAGCTGGCTTGAAGTAGAGAAGGCAATGACTTTTTTAGCATCGTTTTGGGTGAGGGCTCGTGCAGCTGCCCCCGGGCTCACCTGTAGTGCTCGAAGCGCTCTGCCTCCCGCAGGTACGGCCGGCTCCGCTGCTCCGCCTCCGCCAGCGCCTCGCTGGCCGGCCGCGTGTAGTCGGGCAGGGGGAAGCCGTCGGCGATGGACTGCACCTTCTCCGCCGTGCGGGCCAGGTCGGCACGCAGATCTGTGGGAACAAGGTCGGCTGGATGGTCCCTGCACCCCGCCCCGCGTCCCCAAAAGGCTTCACTGCGTGGGGATGTCCCCGCTCGCTGTGCCAGCCCCACTCACCCTGGATGACCTGCGCCATCCTCTCCACGGCCAGCTCCGGGATGGAGTTGAAAGTGCCATTGCCCTGCAGGGAAAGAGGGGGTGCTGGAGCTGCCTGTGGGTGCTGGACCCTCCACGCTTCACCCCGACCCCCAAACCTGGCGAATCATCTCTGCAAAGTCACTTCGGGGCAGACCAGCCAGCGCCTTCAACACCTTCTCCACCGACGGCACCTTAGGGTGGACAAAGGACCCCGTGAGTGCCAGGGCGGCAGGGTTGGGAGGCGACCAGGCCACCAGGAGCCCGTGCCCACCTTGCCGTAGTCGGCACCCAGCTGCAGGCCCTGTGCCCTGCCCAGGACGCTGGCGCACGAGGCGCAGCGCGGGTCGTCGAGGAGCGCGACCACGCGGCGCCTCCGCTCGAGCAGCGCCGGCTCCAGCTCGGCCCGCGCCGCCGCCAGCGCCCGCGCCGTCCTGTGCACCGTCTGCAAATGGTGCAGCGAGCTCTGGAGGTCTGAGAGAGAAAGCCCAGGGCTCGGTCACGCCGCTCCGCTCGGCCGCCACGCAGAGGCCGCGGTGGCGGGGCCGGGGACAGCGGAGCTCCGGCCGTACCTCGGGCCCTGTCCTGCAGGTCGGCGAGCGCCGCGTAGGTCATGGCCTGGAGCTGTGAATGGATGGAGAGCCCCACGCTCCTGCTGAGCCCTGCAAGGCACCGAGGCTCCATCAGCACCGAGACCATCCCCAGGGCGAGCTCGGCACCATCGGCACTGAGTCCATCCCTGGGGCGAGCTCGGGGTGCTGCCGGTGCCCTGCTTACCACCCAGGTCGGAGCTGATCTGCTTTCGGGGCACCTCGAACTTGTCCACCACCATCTGCACGCCCTGCCGGGAAAGAGGAGCCGCTGAGCCGCGGGCTGAGGGGAGGGAGCCCCACGTTGCCATTTGGAACTCATTTTTATGGCAGCCACATCATCTCTTGCCTGGTGAACCATTCCCTGAGGGAAACGCAGCCATCCCTGGGCAGAGCACTGTGCCAGGGGCGAGGCCATGTGGGGACACACCTGGGGGACATTGGCAAGGTGCCGAGGGCGAGGGTGCTCGGGGACACACCTGGGGGACGTTGGCAAGGTGCTGGGGGCAATGCCACTTGGGGACACCTGGAGGACTTTGGCAAGGCCACTCAAGGACTCACCTGGGGGAATTTGCCAAGGCCGCTGGGGGACTCACCTGGGGGACTCACCTGGGGAATGTTGGCAAGGCTGCTGGGGGTCTCACCTGGGGGAATTCGCCAAGGCCACTCGGGGACTCACCTGGGGGACGTTGGCAAGGTGCTGCCGCAGCGTGCGCAGGGTGGAGGGCACGGCCCCCAGCCCCGGCTCCATCTGTCCCTTCACCCTCTGGCTGGTGACGAAGGCGCAGGTGACGCTGACCCTGCGGGGAGCGAGCGGGCGGTGACGGCGCGGCCCCGCGGGACATGGCTCCCCCCGCCCAGCGAGGATTTTGGGGGTGATCCGGGGGGCTCACAGGATGACGAGGGAGGTGAGGGACAGGCAGGCCAGCAGGCAGCGGCGGTGGCAGCCCAGCGAGCGCCGGTGGGCGCGGAGGCGGCCCCCGCAGCGCCGGCGGCTCCGGCAGTAGCAGAAGCACATCCCGGCCACCGGCACGGCCACGGTGAAGAGCAGAGCCACGGCGGCACACACGACGTAGCCCAGCTCGTACTGCACCACCTGCGCCACGGGAGAGCCTCCTTGGGGCACCTCTGCACCGAGCTGGGGCGCTCCAGGTGCCCTGTGCCAGGCGGGAGCATCCCTGTGGCATCCCCTGCCCACGGCCCGGCTCACCTGCGACGTCCTCACCGAGCTGGGGTCGTTCAGGGCTGTCCTGAGCAGCTCTGCAAGAAATAAATCATGGCACAGGCAGAGGAGGCCGCACCCGGTGCGTCCCCAACCTTCCTGGGGCAGCAGCACCGGGGCAGGGGCAGAACCATCCTCTGAACCCCTGGAACTGCTCTGGGACAGAGGCTGAACCCCCGAGGACCCCTGGAACTGCTCTGGGACACAGGGATTGCATCCAGCAGAACGCCCAAGGCGCTGGCAGCAGTGGGATCGCTCTGCTTGAGGTGAGGAATCATTATCCAGCTCATCCTCAGTTTTTATTTTTTCCCCTAGTAAGCAGAGTGCCCGCCAGTTGGTTCAGGATAATTTTCTGGATTATTGCTGGGGGATTTACCATTAACTCCAAGATCCTCCCATTTTTAATCCATCCACATCCCAGGCAAGGAATGGGGGTATTCATGGATCTATAACAACCATTTATTTTGGTGTGAATCCCTCTGCCATGTGTGAATCCCTCTGCCAGGTGTGAATCCCTCTGCCATTCATTAATTATCTGTAATTTAGAGCGACCCAGCTACAAGAAACAACCTCAGGAAGGCGATCCAGCCCAACTAATCCCATTTCTTTGCAAACCCACTGGATCGAACGACCCCAAATTCCTCCCCCGCAGCTCGGGGCTCACCTGTGGGCAGCGGGTTCTGCTGGATGAGGTCCAGGCAGCGCCGGACGAGGGCATAGAGGGGATCCAGCGAGCTGGGCACGCGGTGCAGCGCCGGCACCCGGATCTCGGCGTGCCTGTCGGTGAATCTCAGCACTGGCACTGCCCCGGGCCCGGCAGGCTGGCACTGCTGGCTGCCCGCGCCCCGCAGCATCGCCCCGGCCAGCAGCAGCAGCAGCAGCGGCGCCGCCCGCATGGCTCCGGCCAGCGCAGAGCCGGGGGCTCGCTCCGCTGCGATCGCCGGCCGCGGCTGCTGCTGCCGCTGCCGCTGCTGCTCCGGCAAACCGGCCCGACGGCTCAGCAGGGCCCAGACGCTGCCGTGGCTTGTTCCCCCAGCACGGCTCCCCCGGGGCGGCCGCGCGGAGGCGTCTCCCAAACCATCCCGGGCGTGTTTGGCAAGCGCCGGCGCCCCTGAGTCACCGCCGCGGGGTCCCCGCTGCCGAGGCTGTCCCCAAAGCGCGGCGAGGCGTCCTGTCCTCAGATTTTTGGGTTTTGGGGGTGCTGAACCCGCCGTGCTTGGGATGGAGGGTGCTGGACCCCAGCGCAGCCGGCTTGGGAGGATGGATTTGGGATTTTGGGGATGGTTTGGGGAGTGGGAATGCCCTCGTGTGTGGATGGGGTAGCCAGGGGTCAGAAAAGCATCCTGAGTGCTGGGGTAGCAACAAGGAGCCGAAATTCAGGAGGAACACGTGCAGAGGGGCACCGAGCGACAGCCGGGTGTGAGATGAGCTCTCCGGCCCCGGCCAGCGCCGGTCCCACACCCGCGGCTCCTTCCCAGGCCCGGATCCTGCTCGCCGGCCCGGCCCGAGCGCTAATTACAGGCTGGGCTGGAGGCGCAGGAGCTCCAACCTGATCTGTGCGAGCGGGGGAGCGGCCCCGCCGTGCCCAGACGGCCCCGGGGCACCCCGAGAGCCGCGATCCCGCTCGGCCGGGCGGGTCGGACCGGCCCGAGCCCCGCGCCCTGCCCCGGCTGCCCGGCGGGGATGCTGAGGCGGTGCTTCCCCTCCCTGCGCTTTGCTCCTGGCTTTGTTCCAGGCTCACGCACACCACCCGCACGGGAATGGGATGTTGGGGACGGGAAAATGCTGTCCCGGCTCGGTTTGTCCCATCCCAGGCCAGGGAATCTTGGGATTTTCAGGATTTTCAGCACCTCGTTGGTGCTGGGCAGTGATGGGGGTGCCAGGGATGATTTCCCACCGTGGTTTCCCATTCCCACCGTGGTTTCCCATTCCCACCGTGGTTTCCCATTCCCGCCGTGATTTCCCATTCCCACCGTGATTTCCCATTCCCACCATTGTTTCCCAACCACGGCCTCCGTTTCCCGTTCCCACGGTGATTTCCTAACCCCAGCCTGGATTTCCCACTCCCACGAGGATTTCTCATCCCCATTCCCATTTGACATCCATGTCCATGAGGATTCCCAACCCACAATCATTTCCCACTCCCACAGGGTTTTCCCATCCCCGTAATTACTTCCCTTCCCCATTCCCATTTGACTTCCATGTCCGTGAGGATTTCCCATCCCCATTCCCACAATCTTTTCCCATGTCCACAATGTTTTCCCAATTCCCATTTGACTCCCATGTCCACGATGATGCTTTCCCATCCCACAATCGTTCCCCGCTCCCTGGTTCGGTACTGGGGCAGAGATGTTGGTGCTGGTGGGGTGATGCCAATGCTGGTACTGGACTGGTGACACTGGGTCAGTGTTCCCGGTTCTGTCCCGGTTCTGTCCCGGTTCAGTGTCCCCGGCTCAGTCCCGGTTCTGTCCCGGTTCTGTCCCGGTTCAGTCCCGGTTCTGTCCCAGTTCAGTCCCGGTTCTGTCCCGGTTCAGTCCCGGTTCTGTCCCGGTTCAGTGTCCCCGGCTCAGTCCCGGTTCTGTCCCAGTTCAGTCCCGGTTCTGTCCCGGTTCAGTGTCCCCGGCTCAGTCCCGGTTCTGTCCCAGTTCAGTCCCGGTTCTGTCCCGGTTCAGTCCCGGTTCTGTCCCGGTTCAGTGTCCCCGGCTCAGTCCCGGTTCTGTCCCGGTTCAGTCCCGGTTCTGTCCCGGTTCAGTGTCCCCGGCTCAGTCCCGCTTCTGTCCCGGTGCGGCGGCGCCGCCGCTCTGTGCCTGCAGTACCGCCCGTGACCGCTACGCGGCGCGAGAGCCCCAGCGCGCTGGGCGGGGGCGTGGCTCTCAGCGGTGGGCGTGGCCAGTGTGGCGCCGCGCGCACGTGCGGCGGGCGCGTAAGTGACGTCAGGCGCCGGACGCGAAAATGACGTCACGCGCGGGCGCAGTGGCGTCGCCATCATGGCGGGCAGGGGTTCCTGCCGCGTCCCGGAGCGGTGAGCGCGGCCCGGGCTCTGAGGGGCTCTGAGGGGCTCTGAGGGGCTCTGAGGGGCAGGGGATACCGGGGCTGAGGGGATACCGGGGCTGAGGGGATACCGGGGCTCTGGGGCCGCAGGGGCTGTGGGGACACAGGGTGTGAGGGCTGTGGGGTGTGAGGGGATACCGGGTGTGAGGGCTATGGGGATACGGGGTGTGAGGGCTATGGGGATACGGGGTGTGAGGGCTATGGGGATACGGGGTGTGAGGGCTATGGGGATACCGGGTGTGAGGGCTATGGGGATACCGGGTGTGAGGGCTATGGGGATACGGGGTGTGAGGGGTGTGGGGGGATACAGAGTGTGAGGGCTATGGGGATACAGAGTGTGAGGGCTATGGGGATACAGAGTGTGGGGGCTATGGGGATACCGGGTGTGGGGGGATACAGAGTGTGAGGGCTATGGGGATACCGGGTGTGGGGGCTATGGGGATACCGGGTGTGGGGGGATACCGGGTGTGGGGGCTATGGGGATACCGGGTGTGAGGGCTATGGGGATACCGGGTGTGGGGGCTATGGGGATACCGGGTGTGGGGGGATACAGGCTCTGTGGGGACACAGCCTGGGAGGGTCCCCGGGCCTGGGGACGCTTCAGGATCTCTGACCAGGGTGGGAGTTGAAGGTCCCTGAGCCAGGGAGGATTTGGGGGTCTGGGGAAGGTTTGAGGGGGATTTGGGAGTTATTCCAGGCCCTGTGGAGATTGAGGGGGAATTTGGGAATTCCAAGCCCAGGAGAGGTTTGAGGGGGCATTTGGGGGTCCCGGGCTCGGTGAGGTTTGAGGGGAAATTTCGGAATTCTGGGCCCGGGAAAGGTTTGAGGGTCCCCGGACCGGGGCCGTGGTTCCCAGGCTGGGGTGGGCTTGAGGGTCCTCAGGACTGGGGGGAATTTGGGGGTCCCTGGGCCGGGCAGAGTTTGAGAGGTGCCCAGGACAATTTGGGGGTCCCTAGGACGGGGAGTTTTGGCCGCCCATGGGTCGGGGGGTTTCCCTGAGGGCTCTCGGTGCTGCTGAATTCGGGGTTCCCGGCCCGGGGGTCCCTGCCCCCCGTGACCCCCTCCCCAAATGGCTCAGGTGGACCCGGTACAGCCCCCTGGGCCGCAGGATGGCCGGCACGCGCTTCGTGGCCTTCAAGGTGCCCCTGAGGAAGGTGAGGGGAGCTTTGGGGGGCACTTCGGGGCTTTGGGGGGGTTCCTTGGGGGAATTGCTGACCCCAAAGCGCAGAGCTGGGTTTGGGAGGGGCAGCAGCTCCAGGGGACGGCGACAGGAGGACAAAAATCAGCTCCAGGATGGAGACCGGGGGGAATTTCATCCTAGGAAGAGAAGGGAGGGTTGGAACGGGGACAGGAGGAGAAAAATCAGCCTCAGGATGGAGACCAGGAGGGATTTTTTCCTAGGAAGGTCGGGGAGGTTTGGAACGGGGACAGGAAAAGAAAAATCATCTCTAGGCTGGGCAGCAGGAGGGATTTCATTCTGGGAAGGGCAGGAGGAGAGGAAACAGCTCCAGGATGGACACTGGGTGATTTTAACGTGAAAATTAAGCTGGATAATTTCAATGTGAAAATTAAACTGGATGATTTTAATGTGAAAACAAAAATGACAGTTTTAATTTTCACCCAAACCAGCCCAGAATTCAGTGACCAAACTGTGATTTTCCCTTTTTTTTTTTTTTTTTTTTTTTTTTTCCTGAGTTGTTGTGTGTGATCTCCAGCACACTCCAAAGCCAGGAGCCTCTCCCCACCCCTAGGTTTTAGTAACTGCCGTAAAACACCTTCAACTGCTTTAAAACACAATTTCCTGCCTTGCACCGTGGTTTCCCGCAGAGCTTTGAGCAGAACCTGCTGCCAGAGCAGAGGTTTTCCCCCCGTGACCTGCTCAGGAAGGTGCAGGAGAGGAAGGAGGAGCTGGGGCTGATCATCGACCTCACCTTCACCACGCGCTACTACAGCCGCCAGGTCGGTGCCCAGACGGGGGCTCACCCCAAAATCTGCACCCGGGGGCTGGGGGGGACCTGGGGGGCATGGGCCTGATCAATCCTCCATCCAACCCCCGGGCGTTGTGCTACCGGGGCTTTCCTGATTAACGGGAATTTTTCTGTGAGGAAAACTGGGGGTTTCCTTGGTTTATTACTTGTAATTAATAAGAATTACGTGTAATTGATAAGAAATTTTTTTGTGTGAGGAGAACTCGTTTTTATTGCCTGTGATTCTGTAATTAATGAGAATTTTTGTGTGAGGAAAACTGGGTTATTTTCTGGCTTATTACCCGTGACTCTTTAATTAATCAGAATTCTAATGTGTGGAAAACTCATCTTTTATTGCCTGTGATTCTGTAATTAATGAGAATTTTTGTGTGAGGAAAACTGGGTTATTTTCTGGCTTATTACCCGTGACTCTTTAATTAATCAGAATTCTAATGTGTGGAAAACTCATCTTTTATTGCCTGTGATTCTGTAATTAATGAGAATTTTTGTGTGAGGAAAACTGGGTTATTTTCTGGCTTATTACCCGTGACTCTTTAATTAATCAGAATTCTAATGTGTGGAAAACTCATCTTTTATTGCCTGTGATTCTGTAATTAATGAGAATTTTTGTGTGAGGAAAACTGGGTTATTTTCTGGCTTTTTACCCGTGACTCTTTAATTAATAAGGATTTTTGTGTGAGAAAAACTCATCTTTTATTGCCTGTGATTCTGTAATTAATGAGAATTTTTGTGGGAGGAAAACTGGGTTATTTTCTGGCTTTTTGCCTGTGACTCTTTAATTAATCAGAATTCTAATGTGAGGAAAACTGGTTGTTTTTTCTGATTTATTACCTGTGATTCTTTAATTAATAAGAATTTTTGTGTGAGGAAAACCCTTTTTTTCTCTGCTTTACTACCTGTGATTCTTTAATTAATCAGAATTCTTATGTGAGAATAACTCATCTTTTATTGCCTGTGATTGTGTAATTAATGAGAATTTTTGTGTGAGGAAAACTAGGTTATTTTCTGATTTATTACCTGTGATTGTGTAATTAATAAGAATTTTTGTGTGAGAAAAACCCTTTTTTTCCTTTTTTTTTATCTGTGATTCTTTGATTAATAAGGATTTTTATGTGAGGAAAACTCATCTTTTATTACCTGTGATTGTGTAATTAATGAGAATTTTTGTGTGAGGAGAACTGGGTTTTTTTCTGGTTTTTTACCTGTCATTCTTTAATTAATAAGAATTCTTATGTGAGGAAAACTCATCTTTTTCTGGTTTATTATCCATGATTCTTTAATTAATAAGAATTTTTGTGTGAGGAAAACTCGTGTTTTATTACCTGTCATTGTGTAATTAATAAGAATTTTTATGTGAGGAAAACCCTTTTCTTCTCTGCTTTACTACCTGTGATTCTTTAATTAATCAGAATTTCTGTACGAGGAAAACTCATATTTTTTCTAGTTTATTACCTGTGATTCTTTAATTAATAAGGATTTTTGAGTGAGGAAAACTGAGGGGTTTTTTTTTTCTGATTTATTACCTGTGATTGTGTAACTAATAAGATTTTTTATTTTCTGGTCTATTACTTGTGGTTGCGTAATTAACACGAATTTTTGTGTGAGGAAAACTCATCATTTATTACCCGTGATTGTGTAATTAATAAGAATTTTTGTGTGAGAAAACCCCTTTTTTTTCTTTTTTTTATCTGTGATTCTTTAATTAATAAGGATTTTTGAGTGAGGAAAACTGAGGGGTTTTTTTTTTCTGATTTATTACCTGTGATTGTGTAATTAATAAGATTTTTTTTTTTTCTGGTCTATTACTTGTGGTTGCGTAATTAACACGAATTTTTGTGTGGGGAAAACTCATCATTTATTACCCGTGACTGTGTAATTAATAAGAATTTTTGTGCTTTTTTTCTGGCAATTCCCGGTTCTCCCCCAGGATCTGCCCCCCGCCACGCGCTACTGCAAGATCCTGACCAGGGGCCACGAGATCCCCAGCAGGAAAAGCTTCCTGAGGTTCAGGGACCTGGTGAGGAGGTTCCTGATGGCCAACAGGGACAACGGTGAGCCTGCCCTTCCCCTCCCTGGGCCTGGCAGTGCCAGAAATGCCAGAAATGGGATTTTCTGCGGGAGGAATTCTGATATCCGGGCAGGGATGGAGGCAGAGCTCACCCGGGGGGGCTTTGAGGTCCCTCCCACCCCAAACACTGCAGGGTTCTGGGATTGGAGCCTGCACTGGGACTGTTATGTTAATGAGCTGAGTGCTAATTAGAGCTGAGCGTGGTGATTTGTGTGGGTGCTGCACTGGGGGGGTTTGGGGCAGGTGGGCTCATTCTGGGGCCGTTTGGGCTCATTCTGGGCCATTTGGGCTCATTCTGGGCCATTTGGGCTCATTCTGGGGATGTTTGGGCTCATTCTGGGGCCATTTGGGCTCATTCTGGGGCCATTTGGGTTCATTCTGGGGATGTTTGGGCTCATTCTGGGACCATTTGTGCTCATTCTGGGGCCATTTGGGTTCATTCTGGGGATGTTTGGGCTCATTCTGGGACCATTTGTGCTCATTCTGGGGCCGTTTGGGCTCATTCTGGGGCCATTTGGGTTCATTCTGGGGATGTTTGGGCTCATTCTGGGACCATTTGTGCTCATTCTGGGGCCATTTGGGTTCATTCTGGGGATGTTTGGGCTCATTCTGGGGCCGTTTGGGCTCATTCTGGGGATGTTTGGGCTCATTCTGGGGCCGTTTGGGCTCATTCGGGGCCATTTGGGACCCTGGGGAGGGGAAGCAGCTCAGGGTGCCCTGTGTGTGTTGCAGATAAACTCATCGGGGTGCACTGCACCCACGGCCTGAACAGGACTGGCTACCTGGTCTGCAGGTGAGTGCTGGGGGTGGCACTGCCAGGTCAGTTCTGGTGCCACTTCCAGGTGTGTTCTCCTTGCCCGGGTGGGCTCAGTGGTGGCAATTCCAGGTGAGTTCTTGGCCAGATGAGTTTCAGTGGTGGCACTTCCAGGTCAGGGGCTCAGTGGTGGCAATTCCAGGTGAGTTCTCCTTGCCCAGAGGGGCTCAATGGTGGCACTTCCAGGTCAGTCCTGTGGCAATTCTAGGTCAGTTCTCCTTGCCCAGGTTGGCAATTCCAGGTGAGTTCTTGGCCAAATAAGGTTCAGTGGTGGCAGTTCCAGGTGATTTCTCCTTGTGGCAATTCCAGGTGAGTTCTCCTTGCCCAGAGGGGTTAATTGGTGGTAATTCCAGGTCAGTTTTTGCCCAGGTTTGCAATTCCAGGTCAGTTCTCCTTGCCCAGTTCACTTCCCCTGGTGCCACTTCAGCAGGAATCCAGACTGGAATAATTTCTGTGACCCCAAACTTGCAAGGATTCACAGGGGGGGCATCTTTTCCATCCCAAAACCCAGCATTAAATGCTGATTCTCCATAAATAAAAGGTTTAAAACTCCCCAGTCCTTTTTTATCTGTTTGAATCACCACCAGCCCATCAATGTTTTCATAATTAATTGTTTAATTAGAGATGTTCTGCTGCTCTTTCAGGTACCTGATTGAGGTTGAAGGCATGGAGCCCAATGCTGCCATAGAACGTGAGCAAACTGCTGGGATGGGGATGTTCAGGGAGGGAAGGGCAAATCTTGGGAGATTTTTTTAAAAGTAGCTTTAAGTGGCTTTTGTTTTTATTTGGGAAAAGATTTTTTTTTTTTTTAGAAAAGGGGGAAAAATAGTTTATTTAACAATGTGTTTATAGGTCTGAAAAGTGAATAATGTTAATAAAACCTTTTGTTGTTTTCAGGAGAAATTAAATTAAAATTAGATTTAAATTAAAATTAGATAAATAAACTCTAAATTAAATT
The DNA here is from genome assembly GCF_027579445.1 of Ammospiza nelsoni. NCBI lineage: Eukaryota > Metazoa > Chordata > Aves > Passeriformes > Passerellidae > Ammospiza > Ammospiza nelsoni. Next base: position 909,079 of record NC_080662.1, read on the forward strand.
AAATTTAGATTTTTTTGGTGGATTGTAGTTTGGTTTGCTTAGTTTTTTATTAGTTTTTTTGGTGTTGGAATGCAGTGTTTTAGGCTCTAGTGGTTTTTGGGTTTTTAGTTTAGAGTAGATTTGAACAGTTAAAAAATAAAAGGAAAAATTATAGTTCAGGGAACTTTTTTTTTGTTTTAGTTAGCTAAAAAGGAAGTGCAAAGTAGAGTTTGGGATGGTTTCAGCTGCTCTGGGGTAACTCTGTGTGTCCCCAGTGTTCAACACGTCTCGAGGGCACCCCATGGAGAGACCCAACTACATCCAGGACCTTCAGAGGAGAGTCCCGGGGTGAGCCTGGCTCAGAAACCCCCAGAGGGCAGGGGCAGGGGGCTCTGGGGAGGAATCCCCCCTGGGAGGGCTGGGATGGAATTCCCAGCAGATCTGGGGCAGGGAAAGGTGTCCCTGGGTGGGATTTCGGGTCCTTTCCAACCCCATTGTGGGGCTGGAGCTGGATGGAAAAACCCCCCAGGCCCCTTTCAGGGTGTGATGACCTGGTGGGATCCCTCAGTGGGTGAAGAACTCCATTTTCCAGTGCAAACATCTGGAATTCTCTTCCCAAAGCAGCTGTGAGCTGAAGGATCTGGGCTCAGGTGTGAGGAAGGAGAGCAGTGCCCCAGCAAAGGCCCAGGAGCACCCCCAGCCCCCCCTGGCAGTGCCCAGGTGGGTGTTTGCCCCTTCCCCTGCTCCCTCCCTTTGCAACAGCCCCAGCTGCATCTTCCCAGGCTCCCCCAGCTCTGGGAGGGTGAAAAAACCATTTCTGAAAGTTGTTCAGAGCCAGAATGGCAGCAGGGAGGCTCTTGTGCCTGCAATGCTCACAGAGCATCTCCAGGACAGCTTTGGGCACAGCTGGGCCTCCTTCCCCTCTGCCCCAGTTCCTGATGGAAATTGAGAAAAATTTCTGGTGGAAATTGAAAAAAAATCCTGATGGAAATGGAAAAAAATTCCTGATGGAAATGGAAAAAAATTCCTGATGGAAATGGAAAAAACTTCCTGATGGAAATTGGAGAAAATTCCTGATGGAAATGGAAAAAAATTCCTGATGGAAATTGGGAAAAAAATTCCTGATGGAAATTGGAGAAAATTCCTGATGGAAATTGGGAAAAAAATCCTGATGGAAATTGGAGAAAATTCCTGATGGAAATTGGGAAAAAAATCCCTGATGGAAATTGAAAAAGATTCTTGATGGAAATTGGGAAAAAAAATCCCTGATGGAAATTGAAAAATATTCCTGATGGAGATTGAAAAAATTCCTGATGGAAATCCTGTCAGAAATGAGGAGTGAGCCTCTCTGGGAGTTCAGGCTGCAGGAAAGGCTCTGGGTGCTCCCCCAGCCCTTTTTTGGGTGCTGATCCCCAATTTCCCTGCAGGAGCAGCAGCAGTGCCAGGCAGAGGCAGGAAGAGCAGAAAAATCTGGAGCAGAGGAAGCAGAAAAAGCAGAATCATCAGGAAGAGAGGAAACAGAAAAAGCAGAAACATCTGGAGCAGAAACATCTGGAGATGGAGCATCAGGAAGAGAGGAAACAGAAAAAGCTGGAGCATCTGCAGACAGAACAATTGGAGGAAAGGAAGCAGAATCATCAGGAGCAGAGGAAGCAGAAAAAGCTGAAACATCAGGAGCAGAACCACCTGGAGATGGAGCATCAGGAGCAGAGGAAGCAGAAAAAAAGGGAGGATCTGGAGCAGGAGCATCTGGAGATGGAACATGTGGAGGAGAGGAAGCAGAAAAAGCTGAAACATCAGGAGCAGAATCACCTGGAGCACAGGAAACAGAAAAAGCAGAATCATGTGGAGCTGGAACATCTGGAAATGGAGCATCAGGAGCAGAGGGAGCAGAATCATCTGGAACAAAGGAAGCAGAAGAAGCTGAAACACCTGGAGCTGGGGCATCAGAAGCAAAAGAAGCAGAAACAGCAGGAACAGAATCATGTGGAGCTGGAACATCTGGAGATGGAGCATCAGGAGCAGAGGGAACAGAAGGAGCAGAATCATCTGGAACAGAGGAAGCAGAGCAAACTGGAACATCAGGAGCAGAATCATCTGGAGATGGAGCGGCAGGAGAGAAGGAAGCAGAAAAAGCAGAAGCATCTGGAACAGAATCTGGAGCAGGAGCATCAGGAGCAGAGGAAGCAGAAAAAGCTGAAACATCTGGAGATGGAGCATCAGGAGCAGAGGAAACAGAAGGAGCAGAATCAGGAGCAGAGGAAGAAAAAAAAGCTGAAACATCAGGAGCAGAATCATCTGCAGATGGAGCATCAGGAGCAGAGGAAGCAGAAAAAACTGGAACATCAGGAGATGGAGCATCAGGAGAAAAGGAAGCAGAAGGAGCAGAATCACCTGGAGCAGAGGAAGCAAAAAAAGCAGAAACATCAGGAACAGAATCATCTGGAGATGGAGCATCAGGAGCAGAGGAAGCAGAAAAATCTGGAGCTGCAGGAGCAGGAGCATCTTGAGCAGAAGAAGCAGAAGAAGCTGCAACATCAGGAGCAGAGGAAACAGAAGAAACAGAAACATCTGGAGCAGAATGATCTGGAGATGGAGCACCAGGAGCAGAGGAAGCAGAAAAAGCTGGACAAGAGACAGCAGAGGAAACAGAATCAGCAGGAGCAGAAGCAGCAGAATTCCCTGGGACAGAATTCCCTGGGACAGAATTCCCTGGGACAGAATTTTTTGGAGCACAATAACCAGGAGCAGGAGGCCCTGGAGCTGCCCTGCCCTGAGCCCCCCAGGAACTGCTGCCTGTCCCCACCCCCCAGGAAGAAAAAGAAGAAGCAGCAGCAGGAGCTGTGTCACCAGCAGGACCTGTCCTGACACAGCCCCACCAGGAGAGCCCTCCGGGGCTGCTTTAATCTCATTTTAATCTCATTTTAATCTCATTTTAATCTCTTTTTTAACCTGGTTTCTCTCACTGCCCACAGCTCTGGTGCTTTTCCACCAGGAGAGCCCTGCAGGAGCAGCAGGAACTGTTTTTAAGAAAATCAAGGCTGGTTTTTGATCTGGTTTTGCTCACAGCTCCGGTGGTTTTGCAGGAATTTTTCACCAGTGCTGTGAGTGCTCCATGATCATTCCATGATATTCTGGAATGATCCTAAAGAAACTTCCTCAGGTGCCCCTGGGCCTTCAACAAAACGGGATTTTGTTGATTTCCTCAGGGCAAGGAACGGGACTGACCATGAAAACTCTGATTTTTATTCTCTTTTTTACCCAGTTTTGCTATAATGGGTAAATCAGCAACATTTTTTACCCGAGTATAAGATTTTTACTTTTGCTAAAGTAAATTTCCACGCTGTGCAAACTCCAGCCTGGCTGCGGAGCAGTGATTTCCCGTGAGGGGGGGTCGGGCGCGGTTTTGGGGTGAGAACGGCCGGGTTTGGGTCGGGCGGAGCGCGGCTTTTTCAGGGGCGGTGCCCCTTTAAGAGCTACCTCTGTGACGTCACCACGCACGACGTGGTGCGGAAGCCGCTTCGCAACCGGGCGGAAGTAGGTGTGGTGCCTCGCGTACCCGGATGTTGAGGCGGCTTCTGATTGGCTACCGAGAGCGAGGCTGCGGCAGGTGGGGAAGAACCCGGAAGTGCTGAGGGGGAACGGCGGCCGCCCGCGCCAGGTCAGGGCCGGGCCGGGCCGGGAGGGCCCTGCGGGACGGGGGGGCCCGGCCGCTGCTCGGGGTCCCGCTGGGCACCGGGGGCGGCTTGAGGAGCCGGGACCGCGGTGCTGGGAGCCCCGAGCTGCCCCGAGAGCAGGAGGGCTCCGGCCGGCGGGTCCGGTATGGCGGCCGGACAGGGGGGATGGAACCTTCCCTTGAGCAGGGGGAACCCGGCCCGGAGCGTTCCGGCCGTGGGATGGTCACTTTAGGATGGAGGATCCCATCGTGGGGGCACCCTGGCTGTGGGAACCTTCGCTTTAGGTTCCTGTCATAAATCCTAAATTAATTTCCAGCCTAAATTAATTTGTAACCGCCATGGCTGGTGGGAACTGCTGAGACCTGCTCGGGGTTGGGGGAGGTTTCTGCTCAGGATGGGGGGATTCATTTTGGGGGTCCCCTTGCCCCGTTGTGGGGAGAGGATTTGGGATGGAGCCCGTTGGGTCAGGATGGGTTTGGGATGGAGCCTGTTGGGTCAGGATGGGTTTGGGATGGAGCCTGATGGGTCTGGGATGGGTTTGGGAGGATCCTGTTGGGTCAGGATGGGTCTGGGATGGAGCCCGTTGGGTCTGGGATGGATTTGGGATGGAGCCTGTTGGGTCTGGGAGGATCCTGTTGGGTCAGGATGGGTCTGGGAGGATCCTGGAGCCCTGTGATTCCCTGATGCTGGGTTTCCATGGTTCCCTGATTCAGTGATTTCTGTGATCCAGTGATTCCCTGATTTCAGTGATTCCGTGGTTCCTTGATTCAGTGATTTTGGCGATTCCCTGGTGTCTCTCATTTCATTATTCAAGATTGCCCGATTCCCCGATTGCCCAGTTCTGTGATCCAGCGATTTCTGCGATTCCCTGATTTCCCTGGTTCCATGATTCACGATTCCCTGATTTCTGTGATTCCTGATTTCTGTGATTCCTGATTTCCCTGGTTCCATGATTCACGATTCCCTGATTTCTGTGATTCCCTGATTTCTGCGATTCCCCGGTTCACGATTCCCTGATTTCCGTGATTCCCTGATTTCCCTGGTTCCATGATTCACGATTCCCTGATTTCCCTGGTTCCATGATTCACGATTCCCTGATTTCCCTGGTTCCATGATTCACGATTCCCTGATTTCCGTGATTCCCTGATTTCCCTGGTTCCATGATTCACGATTCCCTGATTTGTGCGATTCCCCGGTTCGCGATTCCCTGATTTCTGTGATTCCCTGATTTCTGTGATTCCCTGATTTCCCTGGTTCCATGATTCACGATTCCCTGATTTCTGTGATTCCCTGATTTCCCTGGTTCCATGATTCACGATTCCCTGATTTCTGTGATTCCCTGATTTCCCTGGTTCCATGATTCACGATTCCCTGATTTGTGCGATTCCCCGGTTCGCGATTCCCTGATTTCCGTGAGTCAGTGACACAGTTCCCCGCGCTCTAACCCCTCTCTCCCTCTCTCCAGCCGCGTGCCGTCCCGCAGCCATGCCCGGCCCGTCGGGCAGCGCCAGCCTGGCGCCCGAGGAGCGGGTGCGGCGGCTGGTGCGGGCGGGCAGCCTGGTGCAGGTGAGCCCCGACGTGCCCCCGCGCCGCTACTTCCGCTCGGGGGTGGAGATGCTGCGCATGGCCACGGTGTACTGCCAGGAGGGCAACCTGGAGCACGCCTTCATCCTCTACCACAAGTACATCACGTAAGGGACCGTGCCAGGGGGCATGGGGGGCATGGGGAATGGGGGGCACTGCCAGGAGGGCGACCTGGAGCACGCCTTCATCCTCTACCACAAGTACATCACGTAAGGGACCGTGCCAGGGGGCATGGGGGGCATGGGGAATGGGGGGCACTGCCAGGAGGGCGACCTGGAGCACGCCTTCATCCTCTACCACAAGTACATCATGTAAGGAACTGTGCCAGGGGGGTGGGCACGGCCAGGGGGGCATGGGGAATGGGGGGAAGACCATGGGTCTGGGGTCTGCTGCTCAGGGGTTTGAGGTGCCAAACTGGGGTGGGCTTTGGGGTGTTCTGCTCCTCAGGGCTTTGGGGTGGTTGTGAGGGCTTGGGGAGGTGGGGGAGACCCACGGGTCTGGGGTCTGCCCCTCAGGGGTTTGGGGTGTTCTGCTCCCTGAGGAGTTTGGGGTGTTCTGCTCCCTAAGGAGTTTGGGGTGCTCTGCCCCTCAGGGGTTTGGGGTGTTCTGCTCCCTGAGGAGTTTGGGGTGTTCTGCTCCCTGAGGAGTTTGGGGTGCTCTGCCCCTCAGGGGTTTGGGGTGCTCTGCTCCCTGAGGAGTTTGGGGTGCTCTGCCCCTCAGGGGATGTGTTGGGAGTGCCACAGCTCCTGAGGGGTTTGGGGTGGCTGTGAGGGCTCAGGGAGGTGGGGGAGCCCCACGAGTCTGGGGTCTGCCCCTCAGGGATCTGTAACTCAGGGGTTTTGGGTACTCTGCTCCCTGAGGAGTGTGGGGTGTTTTGCTCCCTTAGGTGTAAAAATAAATAAAACTAAAAGGTGTAAAAGAAATAAATCCTCAGATAGTCCCTGATCCCAAAGGAGGAACTCCCTGCCCCCTCAAGCACAGCTGTGGGTGTTTAAAAGGATAAAATCTCTGATCCCGACATGGCAGTGCCTGTTCCTGTAGGGTTTCCCCAAATCTGCCCCTCCTGCTTTGCCCTGCTGTGCTCTGTGCTGTGCCCCCTGTGCCCAGACAGCGTTGGCATCTCCGTGGGCACCTTCCCTGCCTGCCCCCTGTGCAGGGCTGCTGCCCCTCACACCCAGCACATTTTTCTGTGATTAGCTTTGCTCCCTGCCTCGCCCTTGCTGAGCTTTTATGGGCATGGTGGCGAGGCCAGGAGGCTGCTCAGGGAGCTGGGCAGTGTAAAACCTTCGGGAAAGGTTCCCAGCAGAGCCTTGGCAAGGGTTCCAGGCCCCTGAGACAGGAGGAGAAACGTTTTAACTAAACAAAGGAGCTGCAGGCTGGGCCGCTGCAGCAGCCAGAGGGGCTGGCTTGTGTCCCCAGCTGCTTTCAGAGGATTCTGCTGGCATTTCCAGCCTGGCTGGAAACCTTTTCCACCAGGGAAAACCTTATTTCTGAAATGCTGACCAGTGCGAGTTCCTGCCCAGAGATAGGAGCTGAATGCCACCGTCGTTCCTTCCAGCTGAAGCTCTGGGTTTGGTTTTTTCTACATTCTGATCATCAAACATTGTGATCAGAGAGCAGGAGGAGGCAGCAGGGCTGTCCATGGGAGCCAGGAGCTGTTCCAGCCCTTCCCCTGCCTGCCTGAGCCCTCCTCTCCTCCTCTCCTCCTCCTCCTCCTCGTCCTGCCCACGTCTTTCCTCCCTCCTGGCTTGTGCAAACCCAGCTGGCTCTGCTGCTTTTCCCAGCCAGCATCTGCTCTTAATCCTGCCTAATTAATCCCTTTAATTAATCCCTTCCAGTGGATCCCGGGCTGCTGGCGGGGCTCGGGGCGCTGCTGTGTCTCCCCAGCACCGTGCCCTGCCTCACACCCAGCTGGGTTTGGGGTTCTGGGGGGCAGCCACGGCCTCTGCAGGGCTCCAGCTGTGCCCTGGCCCTGCTGGTGCTGCAGCCTCACCAGGGGCATCCAGGGGGGCACAGAGTGCTGGGGGGCTTGGGGCAGCTGGCTCTGTTTGCTGCACACACACAGTGTTGGCAGGCTTTCTGTGGCTCCTGAGCGCTCCTGCTTGGCTTTGCTTGCTTTGTTCTGCTCTCTGTGGCACTATCTTTTCCCTTTTTCCCCTTTTCCCTTTTTCCCCTTTTTCTCCTTTTTCCTTTTCCCCTTTTTGCTTTTCCCTTTTTCCTCTTTTCCTTTTTTCCCTTTTCTTCTTTTTCCCTCCCTTTTTCCCCCCCTTTCCCCCCTCTTTTCCCAGGGTAACACAGAGGAAGAGCAGAGCTTTAAATTGGATTTTAAAATTAAATTCTTCACTGGGAGAAGAGCAGGGAGCCCCTGGATCCCTGGAGGTGTCCCTGGACAGGGCTGGGATCACCCTGGGACAGGAGAAGCTGAGTGTGGGAGGATGCTGAGCTCAGTTTTTATTTCCCTCCCAGAGCCAGCCCAGCATTCTCCCTGGAATACCTGGGGAGCTCAGGCTCCAGAGGCTCCTGCAGCAGCAGCAGGGGCTGTTGGGGATTTGCTTTTTGCTCCCCTGAGGTTCTCCCTGCCCGGGTCTGAGCTGATTTCCTCTCCTTGCAGAAGGACAGAGAGCTCTGAGTCAGCCCAGGTGGGATCCAGGGACACTGCCAGGTGTGGCAGCTCCTCCCTGAGGCACCCTTGGTGCTCACAGCAGGTTATTGATGGTTCCCTTCAAAAAAATATGTATTTATGGTTCCTTTGCAAGGAGATGTATTGATGGTTCCTTTGCAAGGAGATGTATTGATGGTTCCCTTCCAAGGAGATGTATTGATGGTTCCCTTCCCAACAGAAATGTATTTATGGTTCCTTTGCAAGGAGATGTATTGATGGTTCCCTTCCCAACAGAAATGTTTGTCCAGCTGCAAGGAGAACCTGTGTGGGGCTCTCCCTTGGGACTGAGTGAGCTCTGGGTGCCATGCAGGGCTCCAGGGGCTGCTGTGGGATGGAGCCTTCCTGCAGCCAGCCCGAGGCAGCACAGGGGTCCCCCAGAGCCCCCCAGAGCGTCCTGACCTGCGGCTTCTGTCCCCTTCTCCAGGCTCTTCATCGAGAAGCTGCCACAGCACCGCGATTACAAAACCGCCGTCATCCCTGAGAAGAGGGAGACGGTCAAAGTGAGTGGGGCCGTGGTCAGGGTCATCCCTGGGGCTTCCCTGCCTCTGGGTCAGTGATGCACACAAATGGAGGAGCCTTGGCGTGGCCAGGCAGTGCTGGGCCCTCAGGAGTTCAGTTCTGGGCCCCTCACTCCATGGGATCCATCGTGGGGCTGGAGCGTGCCCGGAGATGGGCAAGGGGCCGGAGCCCAGGGGGAGCTGAGGGGGCTGGGATGGGCTCAGAGGGGTAAAAGGGGGATCTGGGGGGACCTTCTGGCTCTGCACAGCTCCTGGTCAGGCTCTGCTCCCAGGGAACAGGGACAGGATGAGGGGAAACAGCCTCATGTTGCACCAGGAGAGGTTTAAGTTGGATATTGGGAGAATTTCCTCCCCAAAAGCAGTGTCCAGTCCTGGCAGTGGCTTCCACCATCCCTGGAAGTGTTCCAAGACACCTGGGGACATGGATTAGTGGTGGACAGCTGGGGGAATGGTTGGACTCAATGATCTTGGAGGTGTTTCTGACCTGAACAACTCCAGAGTTACACTTCGGGGGTTCTCACCCCGTTACACTTGCAATGCGGTGTCCAGCTGGGGTGTCCTTCCTTCCCTGTTCAACTCCCTGCTTCTCAAAGACCAGCAGTGGTGGCTGGTGGCTTTCTTTGCTCCAAGGGAATCCTTGGGGATTCCTCCCAGCCTCCAGAGGCTGCAGCTCCTCTGCTCAGCGCTGACAGAAGAGGAAAGGACAGCACTCATCACTGCCTCAGTGGTCTTGGTGCTGCTTTTTGGGCTCCCCAGCTGCTCAGGGTTTGTTTCCCCTTGCCTTGGGGCTGCCCCAGGCTGATGCTGAGTTTCCTCCCCCAGCAACTGAAGGAAGTGGCCTTTCCCAAGGCCGAAGAGCTGAAGGAGGAGCTGCTAAAGAGGTACGCCCAGGACTATGCTAAGTACAAGGAGCAGGAGGTGAGTGACAGCACAGGCTGCAGGCTCTGCTCCCCTGCAGCCCCTCAGCCTTGCAGGGCTCCCTGGGGGCTGGGGAATGTCCAGGCTGGGTGACCCCAATGTCACTGCAGGTGGCTCTGTCACAGGTGGTGGCCCTGGCTGTGCTCCCCGTGCACCCCCAGCCAGCCTGGGCTGTGTGCTTGGTGTGTTCTCTCTGCCCCACAAAAGGAAAACACCACATGATGAAAAAATAGAAGCAAAAATTAAATTTAAAATGGGAAAGGTGTAGGGGTTGTAATTCCACCACAACCCCAGGATCTGTGCCCTGGCTCTGCTCTCTGTGCATCCCCAGCCAGCCTGGGCTGTGTGCTTGGTGTGTTCTCTCTGCCCCATGAGAGGAAAGCACCACGTGATGAAAAATTAGAGGCAAAAATTCAATTTAAAAAGGGGAAAGGTGTAGGGGTTGTAAAATTCCATCACAACCCCAGGATCTGTGTGGGCAAAGCAGTCACAGTCACCTCTGCAGTCAGTTTGGCTCTGGACTTTGGAGCATGGAGGGAAATCAGCCCGGGACTGTAATTCCCTGGAAAAGGGAGGGTAAAGCTGTGGTTTTTCCTGCCCTTGGTGCAGCTGGCTCTGGATCTGTGCCCTGCAAGCTGAGATCTCCTTGCACAAAGTTTCACAAGGAAATTTTCTGGTTTGCTGGTGTCCTTTAGGAATACCCTGGGAATGGCTGGGGGTCTGCCCTGGGCTGGTGTCCCCCTCCCTGGGCTTGTTCCTCGCGCAGCAGGAGGAGTAATTTGCACCCCCTGTGGCCTTGCAGCAGCAGCTGGAGGAGGAGAAGACCCGTGTGGCCCTGATGAAGCAGCAGCAGGCGGAGCAGGAGCAGTTCCACGCCTTCGAGGAGATGATCCGGCAGCAGGAGCTGGAGAAGGAGCGCCTGAGGATCGTGCAGGAGTTTGGGAAGCCAGAGCCACAGGCTGTGGATGGACCCCTCATCCCTGGCGTGGAGAAGCCCCCAACAGATCTAACCCCAAAGGTTCCAGCCTCTCCAGTTCACCCAGCAAGCCCAGCAGCGGGGACTGTGCCCTCCAAACCTCCCGTTGTGGACAGATCTCTGAAGCCCAGTGCTTTGGGGAGCACAGAGAACAGTTAGTAGCTCTTGGAGCAGCCCTTCTCCCTGCTGGGCTGGGGCACACACGGCCAGCTTCTCTGGAGAGCCTCTGGGGGCTCTTCCAGCTTCGCTGGGGAACCTCTGTGGGTTCCTCTCAGTTTCTCTGGAGAGCCTCTGTGGGTTCTTCTCAGCTTCTCTGGGAAGCTCTTGGAATCTCCTGATCCTGGGGCTCTGCTCTCCTGGGTCACTGGGTGTTGTCCTCCCTGCTCTTCCAGCCTGTCTGCCTTTCCTTGATCCCAAAACCTGCTGGGGCTTGGGGTTCAGCTCCTGCCTGAATCCTCCTCCTGACCAAACCCCACTGAACGTGGTTCCAAAACACCGATTCTGACACATCCGCTGATCCTGGCACATCCTGCTTTAAATAACACCCCCTGAGGGTGTGTGCTTTCATTTTCAGTAACCGAACTCTCCTTCTGACCCCCTGCCAGAGGACCCTTCCCCTCTCCATGTCCCTTTCCCCGCTCTGGGTGAGGTGTGGGTGTCACAGTGACGCGATTCCCTGAGGAGTTTCCACAATTTACCTCCCCGGGTGGATTTTCCCGGTGTCCCCCCCTCAGACCCTGCCCCAGGGCCCTCCCTGCCCGTGCTCACTGTGCTCCTGCCCTCCCCAGGTGCAGGGGTGGATGTGCTCCGCCAGGTCATTGTCCCCAGGGAGCTGTGCCACAAGTTCCTGCAGCTGGCTGATGCCAACACGGTGCGGGGCGTGGAGACCTGTGGGATCCTCTGTGGGAAGCTGGTAAGGACACAGCCCCCCAAAACAGCCCCATGGGCACCCCAAAAGTGCCGCAGGGGCTGTTTGTCACAGTGCCACAGCTCAAGGAGCCTCATTTTTGATTTTGGATTCCTCAGTGGGGTGTCAGGCTTCAAAGTGAGTGTTGGGGATGATGTGCCTCTCCCTTTCCTCATTTTTGGGTTAGGTTTCCCCACCCTGAGCCCCCATTCAGCTCCTCTGTCCCACTGGTGACATTCCTGGTGGCATTCCTTGTCCTTTGGGTGTCCCAGCTGCTGGCCCTCAGGCTTTGTTCCCCCCCAGCCTTTGCGTGCCCAGCTTTTGGCAGCTCTGCCCTGAGCCACTCCCAGAAGTTTGCTTTGAAATGAAATTGTTTTGATGGAGCAACTTCCTGCAGCCCAGCTGCTTCCAGACCCTGGGGATGCTTCAGGGATGAGGCGTTGTCCCCTTGGGAGTGCAGAGCTGGGTCTGGGGGTGTCCAGGGCTTCTCTGAGCTCCTGGGGGTGCTCTGCTGCACAGCAGGGAGAATGAAACAGGGAAAAAATCCTGGAACTCCTTTGGAAAAATCCTGGAGCTCCTTTGGAAAAAATCCTGGAATTCCTTTGGAAAAATTCTAGAACTCCTTTGGAAAAATCCTGAAACTCCTTTGGAAAAATCCTGCAACTCCTCTGAGCTGCACCTGCAGATGGGTGGTAGATGCATCCATGTGTAGGACTTTGCCTTCTGTTGATGGAGTAACCAAATTACTCTTTGTCTCCTTAAACTTCTGGGGTTTTTGCCTTTTTTTCTCCTCAGTTTGGTAAATAAGACACCTCCTAAGACCTTTGAGACTTCACTTTAAACTTGAGGCTGCCCAGCTGGGCAGAGGCCAAGAGGTCTGACCTGGGTAATTCACTAGAAAAAGAAGAGAGCAAAGGAAATGATCCCTTTTGTGGGGTGTTTTAGCAGGAGCAAAAACCTCTTACCCTTAGCTCAGTTTTTCTCTGTAAGAACTTTGTTATTTTGCCTTTTATTAGAACTTTTTCTGTTTCCAACACTACCTCAGAAGCCACCCTGCTAATCTGATGGCGTTCAGAGTAGCTGAGCTATCTCGGGTGGGATAAGTTCCCTAAAAGCTCATAACACCTAACTCAAAGAGAAAACCACCATCCCTGGGCTTGTCCCAAGGCTCGGGAGGGCCCTGGGCAGTGACCTGGGTGTCACAGTGCCCGTGGTGGCCCTGCCTTGCAGATGAGGAACGAGTTCACCGTCACGCACGTCCTCGTGCCCAAGCAGCTGGGCGGCCCCGACTCGTGCGCCACGCAGAGCGAGGAGGAGCTCTTTGTCATCCAGGACCAGCATGGCCTCGTCACCCTGGGCTGGATCCACGTGAGTCTGCTGGCCCTGGCCCTCCCTGCATCCAGGGGAAGGGCTGCTGGGGCACGAGGGGATGGCAGGGAGTGGGCAGCAGCCTCTGCTTCTGTCTGGTACGGCCTCGTTCACTGCTCTGCTGGGGAAATCCAGACTGCGTAAGGTTTGGGTGCCTTCCTAAAGCATCAAACCCTTTGGAAGGGAAGGAGGAAAGGTTTAGATGAGATAATGAGAAGAAACTCATCCCTGTGAGGAGGGAGGAAAGGTTTAGATGAGATATTGGGAAGAAACTCTTGAGGAAGGAGGAAAGGTTTAGATGAGATATTTGGGAGGAAACTCTTCCATGTGTGGAAGGAGGAAATATTTAGATGACATGTTGGGGAAAAACTCTTCTTTGAGGAAGGAGAAAAGGTTTAGATGGGATACTGGGAGGCAACTCTTCCCTGTGAGGAAGGAGGACAGGTTGAGATGAGATACTGAGAAGAAATTTCCCTGTGAAGAAGGAGGAAAGGTTTAATGAGATACTGGGGAAATTCTTCCCATTGAGAAAAGAAGGAAGGTTTATATGAGATACTGTGAAGAAACTCTTCCCTGTGAGGAAGGAGGAAAGAGTTAGATGAGATATTGGGGAAGAAACTCTTCTTTGAGTAAGGAAGACAGGTTTAGATGAGATATTGAGAAGGAATTCTTCCCTGTGAGGAAGGAGGAAAGGTTTAGATGAGATACTGGGAAGAAACTCTCCTCTGTGAGGAAGGATGAGGTTTAGATGAGATAATGAGAAGAAATTCTTCTCTGTGAGGAGGGAGGAAATGTTTCAATGAGATACTGGGAAAAAAAAAAAAACTCTTCTGTGAGGAAGGAGGAAATGTTTAGGTGAGATAATGAGAAGAAACTTTTCTTTTGAGGAAGGAGGAAAGGTTTAATGAGATATTGGGGAAACTCTTCCCTGTGAGGAAGAAGGAAATGTTTAGATGAAATACTAAGAAATTCTTCGCTGTGAGGAAGGAGGAAAGGTCTAGATGAGATACTGGAAAGAAACTTCTGTGAGGGTGGGGAGCCCTGGCAGAGGTGCCCACAGCAGCCCTGGCAGTGCCCAAGACCAGCCTGTGGAGCCCCCTGGGACAGTGGCAGGTGTCCCCACATGGCAGGGGTGGCCCTGGGTGGGCTTTGAGCTCCCTCCAGCCCAGCCCGCTCTGGGATTCTCTGGAAGTGCCATCTCAGACACAAAGCTGACGTTTCCTCCAGCTGAAGCCAGCCCTGGTGGCTGTGTGGGGACACCCCAGCTGCTCTCCTGGAGGGACAGACAGACACACTGCCAGCCCTGAGAGCTGTGCCAGCTGCAGGCTCCTCCCTGGCTGTGCCCACTGGGATCCCTGCCAGGCCAGGCTGAGCAATCTGGAGAGCAGCAGCTGCTCAGGGCAGGGCAGTGCAGCTGCCCCAGGGCTGTGCCAGCCTCTGAGGGCTGTGCCAGCCTCTGAGGGCTGTGCCCTGTGCCCTGCAGACCCACCCCACGCAGACAGCCTTCCTGTCCAGCGTGGACCTGCACACACACTGCTCCTACCAGATGATGCTGCCCGAGTCCATCGCCATCGTGTGCTCCCCCAAGTACCAGGAGTGAGTCTGGGGTGCCAGGGGTGGGTGTGGGCTGGGATCCATGGGGTGGAAAGGGATGGGATGGGATGGGATGGGATGGGATGGGATCCTTGAAAAGGGATGGGATCCATGGGATGGGATGGAAAGGGATGGGATGGGATCAATGGGATGGGATGGGATCCATGGGATGGGATGGGATGGGATCCATGGGATGGGATGGGATGGGATGGGATGGGATGGGATCCATGGGATGGGATCCTTGAAAAGGGATGGGATCCATGGGATGGGATGGAAAGGGATGGAATGGGATCCATGGGATGGGATCCATGAAAAGGGATGGGATGCATGGGATGGGATCCATGGGGTGCAAAGGAACGGGCATGCAGGGGCTGCAGTTGCAGAGCTGCTGTTCCCGCTGCAGGACAGGGTTCTTCAGGCTGACGGAGCACGGCCTGGAGGAGATCTCATCCTGCAGGCAGCAGGGCTTCCACCCACACCCCAAAGACCCCCCTCTGTTCACAGTGAGTGCCTGGGGGCTCTGGGGAGGGCTGGCTGTGCTGGGGGTACACCAGAGCTGCTGGGAGGCTCAGCCTGGCAGCAGGGGCTGCCCTGCAGTCCCCAGAGAGGAGGTGCAGGAGGTGCTGGAAGTGCTGCAGGAGCAGGGCCAGGGCTCTTTGGGGTGGGGGATTTGTGTCTGGGGCCTGCCAGGATCCCTGGGTGCCTCCAGGCAGGGCCAGCAGGTGGGGTGGTGCAAGAACTGGATCCAAGGGCTGTTGTGGGTCAGCACAGGCTGTGGCAGGAGATGGGAACACCTCAGTGACCCCTGTCCCTCCCTGTCCCCTCTTGTCCAAGGGCTGTTCTGGAGTTGGGAACACCTCAGTGACCCCTGTTCCCCCCTGTCCCCTCTTGTCCAAGGGCTGTTGTGGGTCAGCACAGGTGTGCCAGGAGTTGGGAACACCTGAGTAACCCCTGTCCCCTCTTGTCCCCTCTTGTCCAAGGGCTGTTCTGGGTTAGCACAGGCTGTCAGGAGATGAGAACACCTCAGTGACCCCTGTCCCCCCCTGTCCTCTCTTGCAGACGTGCAGCCACGTGTCAGTGGTGGAGAGGGACGTGGTGCTGCTGGATCTCCGATGACCCTCCTGCCTTGTGCCCTCTCAGGAGCCACCCCCTCCCCTCAGGCCCTGCTAGGGACTCTTCCTCTCCTGTAGCAGATGATTCCTCCCCACCATGCTGTGATCCCTCCCTGCCTCCCCTGGAGGCCCTGGAGCCTCAGTGCCTGCTCCAGGCGTGGGCAGAGGCCAGCTGGGAGCCCAGGGACAGAAGCAAACACTAAAGCAGTTGTTTAACTCTACCCCACGGCCTCCTGGGGAGGTTCTTTGGGACTTGCTGCAGCCCTGAGGTGTGGAAACCTCTCCAAGTGCTTTTGGGACTTGCCCACTTTAACCCTGCCCTGTTCTGTCCCCATTCTGGGCTGCTGGAGCAGATAAACCTTTCCCATGGTTCAAACCCAAACCTTGCTGACCCTTCTGAGCCCCTCACCAGCTCAGGGCTGCTGTGGGTACCTGTGTGTCTGTCTGGGGAGGGGAGAGGGCCCAGGGGGTCCTTTGGGATCCCTCTGGCAGCATCTCAGGGCTGGAAATCCCTGGATTTCCCCTGCTTTGCACCCCAGCAGTGTTTGGGGGTGTCTGGGCACTCATCCCTTTTCCTGGCCTGGTGTTACCGTGGAGGAGCTCGGTCTGGCTGCCACCACCACTCCAGGATGGGATTCCAGCAGCTTTTACCACTCCCATCCCACTCCAGGATGGGATTCCAGGAGCTTTGACCTCTTCTGTCCCAGTCCAAGATGGGATTTCCAGCAGTTTTGGCCACTTCTCTGCTCCCAGGGGGAGGGAATCATTCCAGGATAGCAAAGAGGGAAGGAATCATTCCAAGGTGGCAGAGAGGGAGGGAAGCAGCAGAATTCCAAGGTGGCAGAGAGGGAGGAGGGAATCATTCCAAGGTGGCAGGCAGCTGTTCCAGGTGTGCTGTTGTCCCCAGCGGGATGGGATGAGATAATGGGATGGGATCCATGGGATGGGATAATGGGATGGGATCCATGGGATGGGATAATGGGATGGGGTGATGGGATGGGATGGGATGGGATGTTCAGCACATGGGGAAGGGGCTGGAGCCCCCCTCCCACCTGCCATGCAGACGTTTGTGTCGGGCACACACGGACGGGATTATCCGGGCGGGATTTTCCCCTCCTGGTCCCGGAGCTCTCGCTGGGCTGGGCTCTGCCCCGGGGGTTCCTTTCCTTTGGCTGTGCCGCCTGTGCGTGCCAGCGCCGCTGCAGCTTTTCCCCAGCCCCTTTTGGGAACAGCCTGGCCCGGGCTGGGAGGGAGGGAGGGAGGAGCCTTCAGGGCATCTCTGGGAACGCTTTTCCAGGCCTGATTAATTGAAGCCGTGCCGGGATGGGGCGCAGATTCCGTGGTGTGCATCCCACAGCTCCGAGGGCTCCCCCGGAGCAGCAGTGTGGGGACACAGAGTGGAAAATCGCATTCTGGAAAGCAGCAATTCCTTCAGATCCGTGGAGATTTATCCCAGCTCCACAGCTCTCAGGTGTCAGCTGGTGGTGTATTCACCACTTTCGTGCTGTCCCAGGGGCCGGTGAACCTTCATAGGAAATTTTCCTTGGAGCAGGGAGTTCCTGCTGCCACTGAGCTCCCAGCCCTGCTCCCTGAATTCTCACATTTCCACTCCGTTTTTTCACCCCAGCTCCCTCCATCCTCACTCTGTGTCAGTGAATGTCACTATCCAGGCCCTGCTGCCCAGCCTGGCTCTCCACCTGTGCCAGATGTGGCTGCCACACCTTAACCCACCCAAACCTGGGCTGGGATTGGTTTGGGAGGAGCTCGTGCCGACGATAAGCCAGGAGTGATTTATTGGCTGTGAGTTCTGGGGGATCCCGCGGGCAGGGAGCGATAGGCGCTGTTTATCTGCACCTCAGCACAGGGAGCACATCCAGATCTCTCTTTCCACCCTTTTCCCTTCCCCAGCAGCATCCCCGGAGCCTCCAGCCCCGAACACTCCCCGGAGCCTCCAGCCCCGAGCATCCCCCGGGCGGTGCCGGTCCCGGGGGTTCGGGAAGGAGCGGGGCCGGGGCCGGTGCCTGTCCCGTTCCGGGGGATGCCGGGCGTTCCTGCGAGCATCTCGGGCCCGCGGGATTGGCTGCGGGGGCCAAACCTTTCCTTTTTAGGCTGCGCCCGGCTCCGCTCGGGGCTGCGCTGCCGCCGGGCCCGCGGCCGGCCCGGGATGCTCGGGGATGCTCGGGGATGTTCGAGGATCCCCCCGGGCTCGGGGATGTTCAGGAATTCAGCATTGCTGGATGGGCTGGCAATGCTGGGGACACTGTCCTGCCCCATGGGTGACAGCACAAAGGGAACAGAGCCATCCCTGGGGCTGTGGATGGGCTGGCAGTGATGGGGACACTGTGTCCCTGTCCTGCTCTTGGAGGTGACAGCCCAGATGGGACAGAGCCATCCCTGGGAGTGCTGGATGGGCTGGCAGCGATGGGGACACTGTCCTGCCCCTTGGGGTGACAGCTTAGAGGGGACAGAGCCATCCCTGGGGACACTAGGGCTGTCAATAGACTGGTAATGGTGGGGACACTGTGTCCCTGTCCTGCTCTTGGAGGGTGACAGCTCAGAGGGGACAGAGCCATCCCTGGGGCTGTGGATGGGCTGGCAGTGGTGAGAGGACACCATGGCCCTGTCCTGCCCCTTGGGTGACACCCAGGGCCCGTTCCCTCCCTCTGGAACCATGGGGGACACCAGGACTTTGTGTCCCTTGCCCGTGGTGACAGCTCCTGTGCTGGCATGTCCCTGCCCCGGGCACAGCTGGGGATCACCCCAGGCCCGCCGTGCCTCAGTTTCCCTGGAGCCCTCGCTGGCTCGGGGGGTGACCCGGGGCCATCTCTGCTCAGGGCCCGTTGTCCTTAAAAAGGCAGCCGGGACTCGGGAGCCTCTGGTTGGGCTCTGCCAGGGCTGGGGGTGGCCCCGGGCTCGGGGACAGCTCCCACCGTGTCCCTGGGGGGGTCTGAGCTGATCCCGATCCCCCCTCCAGAATCCCCCGGGAGGGATCCGAACCGCGCTTGGCGCTTGGACCCACAGCCCCTGGGCCGGCTCAGGCCGAGGACTTGGGGCTTTGGGACAGCAAAAGCCCAAAAATGGGGGCGGAGAGAGAGAAAAGGCATCCCGGGAGCGCCGGTGGGGAAGCGGGGCCGGGAGGAGCCGGGGCGGCTCCGGCAGCTCCGGTCCCCGGCGGGCCCGGGGGTGTCCCCGGGCAGCGTCCCCAGAGCCGCCCCCGGCCCGCTCCCCCAGCGCCCCCCGGCACCTGGAGCCGCTCCCGGCGCCTTCTCCCGGCCCGTCGCTTATAAGGACTTGAGTCTCACTTGTTTATCGCAGCGCAGCATAAAAGGAACGGATCCCGGCGGGGCTGGTGCTCCCAAGCATCCCTGCCATACATTTTCCTACAATAATTAACCGCGCCGGGTCCCACCGCCGGCCCGAGGTCAATTTAATGAAATAAAACACCTTATATGGCCATATGGCCGGCACACCATCACTGAGCCTATTTAGGGTCTTTGTTTAGAGCGGATCCGCCTCTGAGGTTCCTCGGGCTCGCCGGTATTTATACCCAGGGCGCCGGGGCTCGGTCCCAGAGGAAAGGAGCTCTCGCCTCCGTGGTGAGTACTGCCCTGCCCTGCTGCCCTTCCTTCTTCCTCGCAGGACGTGGAAAACACCTCAGGGGGTTTATCGGGGTGCCCCAGCGTTTCTGGGGTGGCACCAGCCGGGTTCGCCTGGCACGGAGGGGGTGCCAAGCTCGGCACGACCCCGCGGTGGAGGTGCTGAGAGCTGGGCTGTGGCCAAGGCAGGTGGTGCTCTCGCAGAAATCTCCGTGATTTGGGGTTTTTTTCTTTTGCTGTCTCTGTGATTTAGGGTTTTTCTTTTGCTTTCTCCACGATTTGGGGTTTTTCTTTTGCTTTCTCCTTGATTTGGAGTTTTTCTTTTGCTATCTCCGTGATTTGGGGTTTTTCTTTTGCTTTCTCCGTGATTTGGGTTTTTTGTTTTGCTTTCTCCGTGATTTGGGGTTTTTCTTTTGCTTTTTGGGTTCCTGCAAGATTTTTGCCCATTTCCCTCTGGATTGGGGAGCTCATCCCCTGGCACAGGGGGCACCCCTTGGGAAGGGCAATTGTTTTCCCCCCATTTTTGGGGGGTCAGAGCAGCAAAATGGTGCTGACGCTGAAGCGGATGAGGAGAGGGCACCACCTGGCACCCCTACCGGGCATCACCTGGCACCCCCTGCCCGCTTTGGGGGGCACCAACCGGGCATGGCAGAGCCCAGGGGAAGCTTTGGCACCAATTTTGGCCACGAAGAGCCTGCAGAAGGACGGAGCAGCAGCACCAGCGTGGAGCAGCACCCATGGGGATCCAGCGTCACCCAGGGAGGATTTATGGGGCTGCCCCTCCCCGAGGATTCCGACAGCTCCGAGCCCAAATCCCCAGCGACGGCAGCGTGGGATGAGCCCATCCCACCCTGTGTGTAACCCCCCTTTCCCCCCCGGCCAGCTTTTCCCCCAGGTCCCCCCAGCACCGAGCGCCGCCACCCCACCATGTGCGACGAGGAAACCACGGCCCTGGTGTGCGACAACGGCTCCGGGCTCTGCAAGGCCGGGTTCGCCGGCGACGATGCCCCCCGCGCCGTCTTCCCCTCCATCGTGGGCCGGCCCCGGCACCAGGTGGGTACCCGGGGGGCCTGGGCGAGCCCCCAGCCCCAGCTGGGCAGCACAGCCCGGCTAACGAGGCCTCTGTCCTGTTAGGGCGTCATGGTGGGCATGGGGCAGAAGGACAGCTACGTGGGCGACGAGGCGCAGAGCAAGAGGGGCATCCTCACGCTCAAGTACCCCATCGAGCACGGCATCATCACCAACTGGGATGACATGGAGAAGGTGAGGCCCTGGAGGGGCGGGGAGAGGGGTCAGCCCTGCCTCGGTTTGGGGTGACGCCCCCGGTTCTGTGCCCCGCTCAGATCTGGCACCACTCCTTCTACAACGAGCTGCGCGTGGCCCCCGAGGAGCACCCCACGCTGCTCACCGAGGCTCCCCTCAACCCCAAGGCCAACCGGGAGAAGATGACCCAGGTGGGGCCCTGGAGATCCCCCCCATGGATGGGGCTGGAGCCTCCAAAACTGCAGGGAGGGCTGGGGGGGATTTGTGGGGTGCAGGACTGGATAAGGGATAAGGGCAGAGATCCAGAGGGAAGTTCCCACTACCAACCCCAACCCTGATGGCCCTGGGGGTCTCTTGGCATTTTGTGGACCTGCAGGATTTGCCCCACCACGTGTCCCCACTCTGCACAGCCCCACGTGGCTCTGTGAGATGTGGTGACCCACATTTCCATGCCACCCCCTGACCCACATGCTCCCCACGCGGTGCACAGCCCCACGTGGCTCTGTGCCCTGCCATCACCCACATTTCCACCTCCTGGCCCACGTTTTCCCACATCCCATGTGTTTCCCTGTCCTCTGCCCCACAACCCCACATCCACCCATTCCTTGATGCCCCACAGCCCCACATTCACTCATTCCTCTGTGCCCCACAACCATCCCTGTGTTTCTCTGTGCCCCACATCATCCCCGTGTTTCTCCATGCCATTCCCTGACCCCAGGAGGGCACAGGGCTGGGCTGGGCCATGCTGGTGACCCCCTTGCCCACCCCTCACCCCCTGCCCCTCTCCTGTCCCCCCCCAGATCATGTTTGAAACCTTCAACGTCCCCGCCATGTACGTGGCCATCCAAGCCGTGCTCTCCCTCTACGCCTCCGGCCGCACCACCGGTGAGTTGGGGACACCGCGGGGGACGTTGGCCAGCCCGGGGTGTCCCCTCCTCACCCTCCCCGCGTCCCAGGCATCGTCCTGGACTCCGGCGACGGCGTCACCCACAACGTGCCCATCTACGAGGGCTACGCGCTGCCCCACGCCATCATGCGCCTGGACCTGGCCGGCCGCGACCTCACCGACTACCTCATGAAGATCCTCACCGAGAGGGGCTACAGCTTCGTCACCACCGGTAGGGGAGCGGGCACGGGGACGGGGACGGGGCGGCGGCACCGCGGGGACGCCGGGCTGAGCCGCCCCCGCCGCCGTGTCCCGCAGCCGAGCGGGAAATCGTGCGCGACATCAAGGAGAAGCTGTGCTACGTGGCGCTGGACTTCGAGAACGAGATGGCCACGGCCGCCTCCTCCTCCTCGCTGGAGAAGAGCTACGAGCTGCCCGACGGGCAGGTGATCACCATCGGCAACGAGCGCTTCCGCTGCCCCGAGACGCTGTTCCAGCCCTCGTTCATCGGTGAGCGCGCCCCGGTGCCCCCAGACACGGTTCCAGGGCCACCAAACCCTGTCCCAGTGCCCCCAGACCCTGTCCCAGTGTCCCCAGTGCCCCCAGACCCTGTCCCAGTGCCCCCAGACCCTGTCCCAGTGTCCCCAGTGCCCCCAGACCCTGTCCCAGTGCCCCCAGTGCCCCCAGACCCTGTCCCAGTGCCCTCAGATGCTGCTCCAGCCCTCCTTCATCAATGAGTGCGCCCCGGTGCCCCCAGACACGGTTCCAGTGCCCCCAGTGCCCTCAGACCCTGCTCCAGTGCCCCCAGACCCTGTTCCAGCCCTCCTCCATTGGTGAGCCCACCCCCAGTGCCCCCAGATCTTGTTCCAGCCCCCAGACCCTCCTCCAGCCCTCCCTCACAGATGACTCCACCCCAATTCCCCCTGGCCATGGTTGCCCCCGTCCCCACCAGCAGACAAACACAAAGTGCCCCTCTGGCCATCCCCCAGCTGCCCTGGTGCCCCATGGTGGCGTTTTGGGGCTCCCCCAGGCCCTCGGCACCCCCCAGACTCAGGGCAGCCCCCGTGGCTGTTTTGGGGAGCCCTGTGGGGGCACAGGGAGGTGACAGCCCCCTCCCACGCCAGGCATGGAGTCTGCTGGGATCCACGAGACCACCTACAACTCCATCATGAAGTGCGACATCGACATCCGCAAGGACCTGTACGCCAACAACGTCCTGTCCGGGGGCACCACCATGTACCCGGGCATCGCCGACCGCATGCAGAAGGAGATCACGGCCCTGGCCCCCAGCACCATGAAGATCAAAGTAGGCCCCGGCTGAGCGGCCGGCACCCCAAAGCCCCTCGTGCTTTTTGGGGTTTTGGGGCGACGCTGAGCCCGCTGTCCCCGCAGATCATCGCCCCGCCGGAGCGCAAGTACTCGGTGTGGATCGGCGGCTCCATCCTGGCCTCCCTCTCCACCTTCCAGCAGATGTGGATCAGCAAACCCGAGTACGACGAGGCCGGACCCTCCATCGTCCACCGAAAATGCTTCTAAGCCCCCTCCCCGCCCCGCGGGCGCCCCCCGTGCCCAGGCTGGGGGGCCCCGCTCCCCCCGGACCCCGCTGCTCCTCCCACGCCCACCGCGCATTAAAAAAGCCTTTTCTCCATCTCGGAGCCTTCCTGGGACGCCTGGGCTGGGGGGGATGAGGGGGATGAGGGGGGAAGGAGCCCTGACCTCACCTTGGTGGCGTGTCCTGCTCAGGGTCTTGATGTCCCCAACCCCATGGCGATGCCCTCGACCCCATGTCAGTGCCCCCAACCCTGCAAGGGTGCCCTCGACCCCATTTCGGTGACCTCAACCCCCTGTTGGTGACCCCAATGTGGTTTTGGTGACCCCAACTCCCTGTTGATGTCCTTAGCCCCATACTGGGACCCCAACCCCATGTTGGTGACTCCAATTTTGTATTGGTGACCCTAATGTGGTTTTGGTGACCCCAACCCCATTTTGGAGACCCCAATGTTGTTTTTGGTGACCCCAACCCCCTGTTGGAGACCCCAGTTTTGTATTGGTGACCCCAGTGTTGATTTGGTGACCCCAACCTCGTGCTGATGTCCTTAGCCCCATGCTGGTGACCCCAATGTGGTTTTGGGGACCTCAACATGGTTTTGGTGGCCCCAATATTGTTCTGGTGACCCCAACCCCATTTCGGTGCCCTTGACCCTCTGTTGGTGCCCCCGAGCCCCCATTTCGTGCCCCACCCTCTCTGCCCTGCCCCCCCCGCATCGCCCTGACGCGCTGCGGACAGGCGTCTCATTTGCATAAATTACCATACCGCCCCCGTCCCGCCCCCCCTCCCCTCGCTGTTTCCGCCTCCTCCACCCCGCCCACTTCCCGCGCGCTGACGTCACGGGGCGGCGGCGCGCGCTGCTGATTACCATCTCATTAGCATATGACGCGGGAAGGCGGAAGCGGCGGCGGCGGCGGCGGCGGCATGGGGCGGTGCGGGGCCGGGCTGCGCCTGGCCCTGGAGGGGAACATCGGTACCGGGGGGCCGGGGGAGCTAATGGCGTTAATTAACGGCGTTAATTAACGGCCGTAACTACCTTAATTATCGCTGCTGGGGGCGCGCCTCAAAACCCCGAGCTGCTGGGAGCTGGGAGCGGGACACAAAGGGTGCCCCGGGTTAGGGACAGCCAGGGCCACCCCAAATTCTCGGGGTAGGGTTGGAGTCACCCGGGGTCACCCCGAATTCTCGGGGTAGGGTTGGAGTCACCCGGGGTCACCCCGAATTCTCGGGGTCGGGTTGGGGACACCCAGCGTCACCCCAAATTTTCGGGGATCGGGTTGGAGTCACCCGGGGTCACCCCAGATTCTCGGGGTAGGGTTGGAGTCACCCGGGGTCACCCCAGATTCTCGGGGTAGGGTTGGAGTCACCTGGGGTCACCCCAGATTCTCGGGGTCGGGTTGGGGACACCCAGCGTCACCCCAAATTTTCGGGGATCAGATTGCAGTCACCCAGGGTCACCCCAAACTCCCAAGAGCCAGGAAGGGGCACCCCCAGATTTGCCCAGTAGCCGCAGTGGGGAAACGCCAGATTCACCCCAGTATTTCCGAGATTTGGGGTGGGGGGAACCCCAAACTCATCCCGTGTCCTGCGGGGGACACTCGGGCTCATCCCAGGGGTGGGAGTGGGGGACGCGGGCTCACGCCGGGATTTGGGGCAGGGGGACACCCCGGCTCACCCCGTGGTACTGGGATTTGCTGGGGGGACCCCCAGGCTCACCCCAAATCCCCGGGCTGAGCCTGCTGTCCCTCCTCTCCCTCCCACAGCCGTGGGCAAATCCACCTTCCTGCGCCTGCTGGCCGCCGCCTTCCCGCGGTGGCACCTGGTGACAGAGCCGGTGGCGCGGTGGCGCCGGGTGCCAGGGGCCGCTGGCACTGCCCAGGTAACGGGGCCGGCCCCAAATGTGCCCGCAGGTGTCCCAGGGCTGTGCCAACCTGCTGCCACCCCTGACCCAATGGGTTTAGGGTGGGTTTTGGGGAGCATCTCCTGGGTTTGTGCTTCCCGCATTCCTTCCCTGCCGCTGGGCCCCTCTCCTGTCTTCCTGCATCCTGTTTTATAGTTATATATTTATATTTATGTAAATATGAATATATTATAATTATAAATATATTTTATGTATTATATCATATTTGTATTTCTGAAATGTATATGCGTATATCTAGAAAATATATGTTTATAATTATATTTATATCTATATTTATATTGATGTGTATTTACAGAATGTGTACGATACTTATATAGATACAATTTATATATTTGTAAAGATATAATTTTATATATTTATAAATATATAAGTTATATATTGTGGATATGTAGAAATATAAATATATAATATAGAATATATAATATTTAATATTTAATATTTAATATTTAATATATATAAAATTTAAATAATATTTATATATATAAAAATGTATATAATATTGAAATTTATGTATAAATGTATATTTAGAAAATGTATATCATATTTATATTTGTAAAAATATTATGCTTGTAAATATAAGTATTTTTAAAATATTAAGTATATTAAAATATTTCTACGTATATTATATATATACATAAAAGATGGATATTATATATATATAAAATACATAAAATATGGATATTATATATATATATATATATGTATGTATGGATATTATATATATACATAAACTAAACAATGGATAAAATATAAATATTTGTGAACTGCCCCGCAGGATTCGGGGGGCAGTGCCAACCTGCTGCAGCTGATGTACCAGGCGCCCGCCCGCTGGTCCTTCACCTTCCAGAGCCTCTCGTGCCTGAGCCGCCTCAGGGCCGTGCTGGAGCCCCCCGAGGGCGGCGCGGGGACCCCCGGGAGCGCCCCCCCCGTGAGGGTCTTTGAGCGCTCCCTGTTCAGTGACAGGTACCCAAAAAGGGGGCACGGGTACCCCAAAATGGGGGCACGGGCACACCCAAAAGGGTGAATGGGTATCCCAAAAAAGGGGGGCACGGGTACCCCAAAATGGGGGCACGGGCACACCCAAAAGGGTGAATGGGTATCCCAAAAAAGGGGGGCACGGGTACCCCAAAAAGGGGGCACGGGTACCCCAAAATGGGGGGCACGGGCACACCCAAAAGGGTGAATGGGTATCCCAAAAAAGGGGGGCACGGGTACCCCAAAAAGGGCGCACGGGTACCCCAAAATGGGGGCACGGGCACACCCAAAAGGGTGAATGGGTATCCCAAAAAAGGGGGGCACGGGTACCCAAAAAAGGGGGCACGGGTACCCCAAAATGGGGGCACGGGCACGCCCAAAAGGGTGAATGGGTATCCCCAAAAAGGGGGACACGGGTACCCCAAAAAGGGCGCACGGGTACCCCAAAATGGGGGGCACGGGGTGGGCTTGGGCTGGGGGTGCCCAGGGTGGGCAGGGTCTGTCCCCAGAGGTGCCCAGGGGGGTTTAATGGCAGGAAAGGCATTTTGGGGTCATTTCAGGGTGCCCCATGAACGTCTTTGGGTGATGCCAGGCTCAGGGGGCACTGCATGGGCACCACATTGGGGTATTTACCTTGATTTAACCTTGGGTTTTTACCTTAATTTAACCTTGGTTTTAACTTTTGTCTTCAAGACATCTTGTAGATTAAACATGTATTTTTTAATATATTTTACTGTATAAGTTTTATATTTCTATATTTTAAAATATATATAATATATATTTTATATGTATTTTCTGTATGTTATATATATTATATATTTTAATATACATTCTCTATTTTTATATTGATTTCCTATTCTATATATATATTATCTATTTTTTATCTATTATATATATTTTATAGAAATAGTATATTTAATATACCTTATATGTTTTTATTTTATTTTTATATATCATTTATATTTTATAAATATTTTATATGCACCAAGGAGGAGCACCTGCAGCTCCTCGTCTTTACCTATACTTTACCTATAATTTACCTATACTTTATCTATTTTTTTTTCTAAATTTTATCTAATTTTTTCTATTTTTCTCTATTTTTCTATATGATATATATAGAATATTTTTATGTATTTTATTTCTATTTTCTATATATTGAATGTATTTATATATATTTTTTATATACACCAAGGAGGAGCACCTGCAGCTCCTTGTTTTTACCTATGTTTTATCTGTATTTTATCTATACTTTACCTATACTTTAAATTTTTTCTAAATTTTATCTATTTTTTTATATTTTTCTATACTGTCCATATTTTTCTATATAATATATATATATAATATTTTTATATATTTTATTTCTATTTTCTATATATTTTATGCGTTTATATACATATTTTATATACACCAAGGAGGAGCACCTGCATCTCCTCCTGACTACAAAAAAAACCCAAAAACCCCAAATCTGTGCCAAAAACCCGGTGGGCACGGGAGGTCCTGGAGCTGCCCCGTGCCCATCCGTGCCCAGGTACGTGTTTGCCAAGACCCTGCTGGAGAACGGGCACCTGCAGCCCCTGGAGTGGGCGATCTACCAGGACTGGCACGAGCTGCTGCTGCGGCACCTGGCACCACACGCTGCCCCCCACGGCTTCCTGTACCTGCGTGCCAGCCCCCAGGTGGGCACTGGGCATGGGACTGTCCCAGGGTGGGCATTGCACAGCCCCCAGGTGGGCACTGGGCATGGGACTGTCCCAGGTGGGCATTGCACAGCCCCCAGGTGGGCACTGGGCATGGGACTGTCCCAGGGTGGGCACTGCACAGCCCCCAGGTGGGCACTGGGCATGGGGCTGCCCCAGGTGGGCACTGGGCATGGGGCTGCCCCAGGTGGGCACTGCACAGCCCCCAGGTGGGCACCGGGTACCACACAGCCCCCAGGTGGGCACTGGGCATGGGACTGTCCCAGGTGGGCATTGCACAGCCCCCAGGTGGGCACTGGGTACCACACAGCCCCCAGGTGGGCACCGGGCACCTGGAGTTCCACACCTGGAAATCCACACCTGGAATTCCATACCTGGGGGAACGGGGCCAGGTTTGTCCTGTGCGTTTAGGGTGGGTTTTAGGATGGGTTTAGGATGGGGTTAAGGTTGGTTTTTAGGGTGGGTTTATGGGATTAAGGTTGGTTTTTAGGGTGGGTTTGTGGGGGTTTAGGATGGGGTTTAGGGTGGGGATTAGGGTGCGTTTAGGGTGAGTTAAGGGGGGCTTTAAGATGGGTTTTACGCTGAGTTTAGGATGGGTTTTAGGGTGGGATTAGGGTGGTTAAGGATGGGTTTTAGGGTGAGTTTAGGGTAAGGGTTAGGGTAGGTTCAGGGTGGGCTTAGGGTGAGCGTTAGGGTGGGCTCAGGATGGGGTTCAGGGTGGGTTCAGGGTGGTTTTAGGATAAATAGTAATTTGATAAATATATTTACTATAAAGTATTTCCCCCCCAGACGTGCCTGGAGCGGCTGCGGCGGCGGGCGAGGAGCGAGGAGGGCGGGATCCAGCTGGGCTACCTGGAGCAGCTGCACGGCCAGCACGAGCTCTGGCTGGTGGCCAGGGCCACTGAGTGAGTCCCAAAGTGTGCCAAACTTTGGGGTGACCCCAAACCCCGAATTTTGGGGGTTTTTGTGGATTTTTTGGGGGGTTAACCCCTCCAGGAAGACAGGATCCAGCTGGGTTACCTGCAGCAGCTCTGTGGCCAGCACGAGCTCTGGCTGGTGGCCAGGACCGCTGAGTGAGTCCCGATGTGTGCCCAGCTTTGGGGTGCCCCGGGTTTTGGGGTTTTTTGGGGTTGTTTTTGAGGTTTTTGGGGTTTTTTGGGGTTCAGCCCTCGCTGTCCCTCCCTCTGCAGGATTCACTGTGAGGCAGCGCGGAGCGCGCCCGTCCTGGTGCTGGACGTGGAGCAGGACTTCGAGCACGACGTGGCCAGGCAGGGCCAGCTCATGGCACAGGTGGGTGCCACGGCTGGGGTGGCACAGCTGGGCTGGGTGGCGCTGCCCCGGTGAGTTCCCAGTGCCGTGCTGGTGCCACCCCAGTCCATTCCTACACCATCCCAGTGCCACCCCAGCCCATCCCAATTCCATCCCATCCTGGTGCCACCCCAGTGCCGCCCCTTCAGCCAGGCTGTCCTTGCAGGTGGAGGCCTTTGTGACATCCCTGGGTGCCCGCTCTGTGCCATCCCATCCTGAACCCCTGAGCTCCGGGCAAGGGGCGGCGTCTGCCTGAGGACCCCGAGGAGAGGGGACAGTCCCAAGGAGAGGGGACACGATCCTGAGGACAAAGGACACGGTCCCAAGGACAAGTGGTCCTGAGGACAGGGGACAGTCCCAGGGACAGGGGACACGGTCCTGAGGACAAAGGACACAGTCCCAAGGAGAGGGGACACGATCCTGAGGACCAGGGACATGATCCAAAGGACAAGGGACACAATCCTGGGAACAGGGGACACGATCCTGAGGACCAGGGACATGGTCCTAAGAACAAGGGACGTGGTCCTGAGGACAGGGGACACGATCTTGAGGACAAAGGACATTGTCCTAAGAACAAGGGACATGGTCCCAAGGACAGGGGACACGATCCCAAAGACACTGGTCCCCAGTGTCCTGTCCAGGGCAGGATCCTCAGGGCCCTGTGGGGTTTTGGGGTCAGGATTCCCCAGTCCTTGCTGTGACCCCCTGTCCGTGTTTGGGGTGAATCTCCTGCTGGAATTCCCGTGGAAAATCCCGGTGTTTAACCCAACCCCATAGTTTGTTATTTTGTATTTAATTGTTTCCCTTAAATTAACATCAAATCGCTGAGGAGCTGTTCTGTGTCTGGGGGTGGGGAGGGTCGAGGTGGCCCTAAGGGGACATGGGGGGACAATAAGGGGACGTGTGGGGACACGTGGGGACGTTGTTCCCCCAGTTTTGGGGTGTTGTGATGGGGGGATGGCAGTGCTCTGTGGGTTTGGGGGAAAACCAAGGGGATTTGGGTCCTAAGAGGGGAACGGGTGCTCAGCCTGGTGTGACACCCTATAAAAACATGGGGGGGTGGGATTGGGGTGGTGATGTGGGATTTGGGGGGATATGGAGCAGGGAATGGGGGATCTGGGGTAGGGGGGATTTGGGGCTGTGGGGTGGGATATGGGGGAATCTGGGGCAGATTAGGGGGCATTTTTGGGGCTGTGGAACAGGATCTGGCCGGGGTGGGGAGCCGGGCTGCCACCCTTTGGGATTTCCCCCGGCGACCCTACAATAACACAGAGCAGACCCCGCTCCCGACCCTACGAAAACAACACTGACACCACCAGAGGACTCACAGCTGATGGCCCCACAAACGCAACAGGGTCGCACAACCCTCCCCACCCCACAACAACCCTGCAAAAACAAGCCGGTGCTCCCCTGTGCTCAGCCACCCTATCACAAGGGAACCCCACAAAACTCCCACCCCCTTTCTCCCCGTTACCCCCGAGCCCCCCGGGGTTCTCCCCCTCTGCGTTGCCCCCATTACCCCCAAAGCCCTCGGGGTTCGCCCCCTCCCCATTAGCCCCGTTCCCCCCGGGTTTCTCCCGCTCTCCGCTCCCGCCGGGGTTCCCCCCGTTCCCCCCGGTGTTCTTCCCTTTCCCGTTTCCCCGTTCCCCCGTTCCCCCGGGGTTCTCCCCCTTCCGTCACCCCCGAGATTTCCCCCGTTGACCTCCCCGTTCCCCCGTTCCCGCCGGTGTTTCTCCCCCTCCCCATTTCCCCATTCCCCCCTGGATTTCCCCAGTTCCTCACGGGTTTCTCAACCTCTCCGTTTCCCCGTTCGCCCCGTTCCCCCGAGGTTCCCCCCGTTGTTTTCCCCCTCCCCGTTCCCCCCGTTTCCCTCCCCATCCCGCTCCCCCGTTCTCCCCGTTCCCCCCGGTGTTCCTCCCCCTCCCCGTTCCCCCGTTCCCCCCGGTTTTTCCCCCGTTCCCCCCGTTGTTCTCCTCCTCCCCGTTACCCCGAGCCCCCGGCCCGGAGCCCCCCGTGCTCCCGGCGGGTCCCCCCGAGCGGGCGCTGCAGAACAAAGGAAGCAGCAGCAGCGGCGGCGGCGGCGGCGGCGGCAGCAACAGCAACGTGCGGCGGCTCCGGGCTCCCCTCGGGGTGCCCGCGACATCCCGGAGCCCCCCGGGGTCCCGCCGAGCCCCCCCGGCCGCGGGCAGCGCGCCCAGCCCCGGCCCGACCCCGCTGCGAAAGCGGCGCGGCGAACCCCTGCTTCATCCCGGCCGGTAAAGGGATTGTTCCCGTGGAAATTTGGGGATTTTGGGGGAGGCGGAAAGTTGCCGGTGCGCGGCTGAAGAAGTTGGGAAGTTGTGCGGGGTTGTCGGGGGGGGAAGGGGAGAGGGGGAGGAGGAAAAAAGGGTAAAAAAAATATTAAGAAAAAAAAAAAAAAAAAAAAAAAAAAGAGAGGAAAGGAAAACGCGGTTGGAAGAAAGAAGGGGTGGGATTAAAGCGGCACCCCGGTTTTGGGGGGGGGGGGGGTGAGGGGTGGGGACACAGCGGGGCCGCCCCCCCCGTGTGTGGAAATTAAAACTGGGGGTGACTCGCGGCTCTGTCCCGCAGCAGCCGCGGTGCCCCCGGCCCGGGGGACGCGCTGACCCCGCCATGTCGCTGTCGCCGCCCCGGGGGCTCCGCCAGCCCCGCCCGGCCGCCCCCCCGGCCGGGGGGAGCCCCGAAATCTGACGCTGCCCCCCCGGGATGGAGATGGAGAGGCCGCGCAGGGAGGTGAGCGAGCCCCGGCTCCCCCAAACCCCGTCCGCCCTCTCGTCCCCACTTTTTGGGGTGATTTGTGGCCCCAAACCCTGTCCCCCCCTCTCGTCCCCACTTTTTGGGGTGATTTGTGACCCCAAACCGGTGATTTGTGACCCCAAACCCTATCCCCCCCTCTCAGCCCCACTTTTTGGGGTGATTTGTGACCCCTTTGTAGCGTCGCCGTCGCTCGGAGGCGGTGGGCAGGGAAAGCCCCTCCTTGGCTGGTGGTGGTTTTTGGGTTTGGTTTTTATTTTCAAGGGTATTTCCGTGGGAAATGGGACTTTCTGCTGCCACTTGGATGCTTTAAACCACCCCCCCAAAAAAAAAAAAAAAAAAAAATTTAATCTCGTCCCTGGGGCGTCCCCAAAGCTGCGCCGCGGGACGGACGGAACCAAACCCAACTTTAAACCCAATTCCTTGGGATTTCTCCCAAAACGCTGCACGGAACCCACCCGGGTGCCCCCCAGAAAAGAGGGGGTGCCAAGGAAAGGGGAGGCAGGGCGGGGGCACCTCGGAGCCGAACAAATAGAGGCGTTTTCTTCACCCAAAAAAATTCCAACGCGCTCCTGGTCCGACCGGCCGGGCTGCTTGGAGCGGGGATTTCACATTTTGTGCCCACGCAAAAGAAGGGGGGGAATGCTCCAGCTTGGGGGGTCCCCAGCGTGGGAGGGACAAACATCTGCTTGGCGTTGGTTTTGGTGCTTTTTCCCCCAAAAAACCCCAAAATTCGGTGTTGCTTTGCGCTTTTTTAGTGTGTTTTCCTCCGAGGTGGATCCAGGGTGTTTTTTCCCTCATGAGGGTGGCATGGGTGGCACGGGCCTTGGCACAGGTGGCTCGGCGACGCACGGGAGGGACTTTGCCCCTGGCAAAATGCGGAAAAGCGTCGGGGAGGGTTTGTCCGCGCTGCTCTTCCAGGCAGGATTTGGGGGGAAAAGAGGAATTTTGGGGATTTTAGCGGCCCGGGCTGGGTGTGCCGCGATTCCCACGAGTCTCTCCCTGCACCAGTTCCTCCAGTTCCTCCAGTTCCTCCTGCTCGGCCAGGCCGCCTGCAGCTCCTGCCGTCCCCCCGGGGCTGATTTCCTGATTTTTCCCCCCATTTTCCCTGTCCCGACGGGAGGAAGAGGAGGAGGAGTTTGACAGAGGTCAAGGTTGGGCTCTCAGACCCTCTGCTGCCATTCCCGGGCGGCTCTGGGTGTTTTTCCCACTCATTTGCATAATTAATCAATGTCTTGGGGAGCCACTCATTAGCGCGGGCTGCCCCAGCTCAGGGAAGGATGCTCCGACCCGTCTCCTTCAGATTTGGGGGATAAATCCTAAATAAACCCATGGAAAACCCCATTCCCAGCAAGGATGAGGGCACCAGCCCTGGACTCGGGTTTGTCCAAGCCTGGATTCGGATTTATTCAAGCCTAGATTCAGATTTATCCAGCTCTGGACTCAGATGTATCCAAGCTTGGACTCGACTTTATCCAGCCCTGGACTTGGATTTATCCAAGCTTGGACTCAGGTTTGTCCAAACCTCGATTTGGGTTTATCCAACTCTTGACTAGGGTTTATCCAAGCCTAGAACTCAACTTTATCCAGGCCTGGAACTTGGGTTTATCCAAGCCTGGAAGTCGGGTTTATCCAAGCCTAGATTCAGGTTTATCCAACCCTTGACTCGGCTTTATCCAAGCCTGGACCTGGCTTTATCAAGCCTCAGACTCGGGTTTATCCCAGCCTGGACTTGGGGTTTATCCAAGCCAAATGACCGATGTTCCCCAATTAGCGTACCCAAATTAATGGACAACAATTAACGAGGTTCTCAGGGGTTTAATGGCAGGAGAATATTGGGGGGTGTGTGTGCGTACAGAGCTTTTTGGGGGCTCCCCGGCTGCTTTTGGGCTTTTTGGCTGCTCCCAGCCCCTGCCTCAGTTTCCTGGGGGACAGTGACATAAAGGGCAGGGCTTGGGGGTCCTGTGACCCCATTTTGGGGCTGTGGGGTGGCAGGTCTGTGTCCCTGTCCTTGTGTGCCACCTACAACCTCCCATGTCCCCCTCGTGTCCCCACATCCCCCTTATGTCCCCCTTCGTGTCCCCCCTTCATGTCCCCCCCCGTGTCCCTCTTGTGTTCCCACATCCCCCCGTGTCCCCCTCGTGTCTCCCCGCGTGTCTCCCTCTGTGTCCCCCTCATGTCCCCACACTCACCCGTGTCCTCTTCATGTCCCCCTCCGTATCCCCCCCGTGTCCCCATATCCCTCCGTGTCCCCTCTCATGTCCTCCATGTCCCCTTTCATGTCCCCCTCGTGTCCCCCCCCGGGTTCTCCCTCATGTCCCCACATCTCCCTCGTGTCCCCCCTCGTGTCCCTCGTCCGTGTCCCCCGTCCGTGTCCCCACATCCCCCCGTGTCCCCCCCCGCGTCCCCCTCATGGCCCGCTCCTGCGCAGCGGAGGGAGCGGGCGGGCGGTGCCACTGCGTGGGGGAAAGGGGGGGGGCTGTGCGTGGGGGGGAAAGGAGGAGGAGGAGGAGGAAGAAGGAGGAGGAAGGAGGAGGAGGAGGAGGAAGGAGGGAAGAAGAAGAGGAGGAGGAGGAGGACAGGGGGGGAGCAGGGATGCGGCGCTCATTCCCCCCCCCGGCTGCAGCGGGGCGGCGGTGAGGGAGCGCGGAGGAGAGGGAGACAAGATGGCTTCCTCCTGAGGGCCGGCGCCGTGCGGGGCCGGCGGGGGCTGCGGGGCAGCGCGGGGGCAGCGGCGAGGTAAGCGCACCCCTTCTCCCCTCCAGAACCTTCCCTTTGCACCCCCCCAAACCCTCCCCAAAAAACCCCAATCCCTCCTTGGCCTTGCGGGGCGGTGCGGGGGAGGTTAAAGACCCCCCCCCCCCCCCCCCCCCGCGGTGTTGGCGGCCCCGCGGGGCCGAGAGGACAAAGCGGCGGGGCCTGGGGAGGGCCCCGCGCCCCCGGCCCCGTTTTGGGGCTGTTTTCCTGCTTTTATCCCTTTCCTTTTCCTCCAGCATCGCTTCGTGGTGGGGGGGTTGAAGGGGGGGGTGGTGGTGTTTAGGGGTGGGAGGCCGATAAGCCTTAAGGTGCACCCCCCTCTCCCCCCCATATCGTCATTCCCCCGTGTGCTTTTTTTCGCCTTTATTAATCATTATTTCCATTAAAACCATCGCGCAATGTGCTGAGCTCAGAGGTGCGGCGGGGTGATGCGAACAAGGGCGATGAGGCTCCCCGCCGTGACGTCACCGTGACGTCACCCGGGCCCGGTGGCAGCTGTCATCCCCTCGCCGTGACGAAGTCCCGGGGTCCGGAGCGGGCATCCCCCCGCTTTCCGTCACGGCACGGCGGAGGTGGGCACCAAAACCAGCTGCTCCTCCTCGGGGGGGGCTCACCCACCCGCCCAGGCGGTGATTTTGGTGATACCCCGGCGCGGTTTGGCACTTTTGGGCGTCCCGAGCACCTGCGAGTGTTGGTGGCTCCAAGGGACATCGCCGAGGTCAGGGTGGGCAGAGCGTTGCCAAAAATCCGAGTTGGGAGCCGGCGGTGAGCGGCGTTTTTGGCACCACGTGTGGGGATGCTTCGGATCTCGCGGCCGGCGCGTGCGCCCGCCAACGCCGGAGCTGCCTCCGGATGCTGTGCAAAAAAAAAAAAAACCCAAAAAAACCCCCAAAAATCAGAAATCCCAGCTGGAGCCGGCGGCAGGTGCCGGGGCGGTCGGTGGGTTGTGCCGGGATGCAGTGAGCCCCGAGGTTGCATCATGCTGGGAAGGGCTGGGCAGAGTCCTCCAGGGTGTTATGGTGGCCCCATAAAGGAGCCCAGCTCTTGGCCTTTGGCACCTCGTTAGCTGTGACCGAGTTTGTTTTTCGGATTTCCCGACATGGACTCTTTCTTGCAGGTAATTAAGGGGGAAGGTGGCTCTGGTGGGGTCTGAGACTGTGTGTGTCCCCAGGATTTTGGCCTTTTTTGAGGGGCTTTGCTGGCCCAGCTGGGAATGGGGATGGCAAAGTGGTGGGACGGTGGCTCTGGGACATGTGGTTGTGCTGTGGGTCTGTGTCCCAAAAAGCCCCTGCTGGGATGTTGCTGGTGCTGGCACACTGGGGGTGAGCTGTCAACCACCCGTGCATGCTTGGCTCCCTGCTCCTGCTGGCATTCCTGATCCCTTCCTGCCTGTGCAGGGTCCCTTGTCCCCATTCCCACGCCAGTGGGGTCCCTTGTCCCCATTCCCACGCCAGTGGGGTCCCCAGTCCCCTACCTGCCTGTGCTGGGGTCCCTTGTCCCTATTTCTGTGCCATTGGGGTCCCAAGTCCTCTACCTGCATGCACAAGAGTTCCTTGTCCCCATTCCCATGCCATTGGTGTCCCCAGTCCCTTCCCTGCATGGACAGGGCTCCCTTGTCCCCATTCCCATGCCATTGGTGTCCCCAGTCCCTTCCCTGCGTGGACAGGGCTCCCTTGTCCCCATTCCCATGCCATTGGTGTCCCCAGTCCCTTCCCTGCGTGGACAGGGCTCCCTTGTCCCCATTCCCATGCCATTGGTGTCCCTTGTCCCCATTCCCATTCCCCTGGGGTCTCTTCCTGCCTGTGCTGGACCCTTTGTGAATTTGGGGTCCTCGGTCCCAGCCCGTGCCAGCTTTCCCTGTCCCTGTGGGTCCCCATTCCCTGTCCCCACCGTGTCCCTGACTCCACGTGTGCCCAGGGTATCCTCTCAAGGGGACATCCTGAAGGGGCCAGCCCCAAACCCAGTGTCCCTGTCCCCTCACTGTCCCCTCTGTGGGCTGGGATGAGGGAGGTGCCCCAAACCCCTCCTGGGGACACCCCCAGCTCCGTCCTGTGCCAGCGCTTTAATCTCGGTGCTTTGAGCTCTGTGGAGAAGGGTGCCAGACCGTTTGTGAGGATGAAAGAGCTTTTTTTATTTATCCCCCGCTCCCCGGGCCGCCGTCCAAGGGGAGATGAAATGAAACGGGAAGAGGCTGGAGGTGAAACAGCTGCGCTGGGCCCGTCCCCGTTGCACATCTGCCCGCCACACCAACCCAGCTCAGCCCCTCTGTCCCGGGGCCAAAACCCCCTTTGCTGCGGGCAGGGACAATGCAGCGTGTTTGTTTGCTACAGCTAAAATGGCAGTTCTTAAGGGGAAAAAAAGAGAGCGAGAGCCAAGTGCTTCTGCACATCCAGTCGCCGCATCTTTTGATTAAATGAGATTTTGCTGTCGAAGGGGGGAGCTGGGGACCACGAGCTCCTGAGCCTGCAGTTCCCATCGCAGCCAAACGAGGGGAAAAAAAAAATTCTGAACCACACCAAGCCCTGAAAATGCTGTTTAAAAAAAAAAAAAAAAAAGGATTGGAGCAAGTTGTAAATGCTGCAGTTGTCAGTGTGGGGTGGCCGGAGGGTTTGTCACCACAGGGCTGGTGGCACAGTCTGCTCTGCTTCTCAGGCTGGCTGGAAAGGATGGAGAAACATCCCAGGAGCTGGGATGGAGCAGGGAGTGTGGGGCAGGGTGAGTGAGGGGCTCCAGAGGATCCCACTGTGTTGCAATTACAGCCTCTGCACTTGAGGCCGTTGCCTTGAAGCCGCTGCAGTTAAAGCTCAGGCGCCTAAACCTGCACCAATTAACGCCGTGGCAATTAAAGGCCCGGCGCTTAATTAACGCCATGGCTGCACCAGCCCTGGTGGCAGTGCCAGCTTCTCCCAGCTGTGCCAGGTGTCTCTGTGAGCCTCCCTGGCTGGGATGGTTGGTGTTGGAGCACACAGCCTGGCTGCCAGCTGGGGAGCACTGGGAGCACTGGGAACAGCCTGTCTGCCAGCTGGAAAGCATTGGGAGCATACTGGGAGTGCACTGAGAGCACTGGGATCACACTGGGATCGCACTGGGATCGCACTGGGCTCACGCCTGCCCTGTGGTTCATACTGGGATCGCACTGGGATCGCACTGGGATCACCCTGGGATCACCCTGGGATCGCACTGGGCTCACGCCTGCCCTGTGGTTCATACTGGGATCGCACTGGGATCACCCTGGGATCATACTGGGATCGCCCTGGGCCCACGCCGCCTGCCCCGTGGCTCTCCCTCCCCGCCTCCAGCCGGCCCAGCACGCTGCCTGCCCGCACATGGCTTTTTTTAGGTTTACAAACACCACGGCCCCGTGCACGCGCAGCTTCCCCCCTCCTTCCTCCCTCCTGCCTTCCCCGTGAGTCATCAGAGTCATCATCATCAGCACCAGCACCGGCACCAGCGGGCTGGGGACACTGGAGGCGGCAGCGCCGCTTTCCCCGTGCTGCTGCTGGCCCCAGCGAGGGGAAAAGGAAAAAAGGCAAAACCTGATTTCATTTTGCTGTCCTTTCACTGTTCCATTTCCTCCTTTGGCCGGCGAGAAGGGGAGGATGAGGGTGGCTGCCGTCCCGGCGCGTGGGTGGTCTGTGTGAGGTGTTTTTGGAGAGGACCACGGCGCGCTTGGAGGGTGGGAAGGTTTGAAACGTCACCGGCTTCCCCGGCGTGCTCACCCTTTGCTGGTTGTGTTGCTGTGGTTTTGGGGATGGCTGAGGAGGAGCTGCTGAGACCCCAGAATGTTGGCAGAGGTGTTGGCAGAGGCTCTGGGGGCCTGGCAGAGCCGAGGAGCAGCGTGGAGATGCCAAACCCCCGCGCTGAGCTCATGGGCTGAGGTGACTCAGCACAGCCGGCGCTGACTCAGCGGCCCCAGCCCCCGGGGAGGCTGTGGGATAGCGGGAGAGACTGAAATGTTTGGGTACAAAAAGGGAATTCTTTGTACAGCGCGCTGCACTTTGCCGGTGCCGTGCTGCCAACACATTTTCCTCCAGCTCTGGGGCGGGGATTTCATCCGAAGGGGCAGCGTCTCCCACCTGCCACGGGATGTTTTTCCCCACGGGGAACGGGACGTGGCGCAAAAGCAGCCGTGGCTTTGGCAGGGGAGGCGTTTCCCCGCTCCCAGGCGGGGCAGGGCCCGGCTCCCACTCATCCCCGGCCCCTGCCCGCCGGCCGGCGCGCCAGCAGCGTGCCCGTGCTTGCCAGGCGGCACACACGGCTCTCCTCCTCCTCCTCCTCCTCCTCTGCTGAAGGTCGGGCTGTGCGCGGCGTGAGGAGCCCCACGTCCCGGGCAGGGGGGGCACAGCAGCATCCCCCAGGTATGACGGGATGGGGATGGCCTGGAGAGGGGCTGAGCACCCATGGGTGCTGTCTGGCACATCCCTAATTTGCACCTGAGGACCAGGGGGGGCACGGCAGCATCCCCCAGGTGTGATGGGATGGGGATGGCCTGGAGAGGGGCTGAGCACATCCCTGACTCACACCTGGGGGCCAGGGGGGCACAGCAGCATCCCCCAGGTATGACGGGATGGGGATGACATGTAGGGGAGCTGAGCACCCATGGGTGCTCGTTGGCACATCCCTAATTTGCACCTGAGGACCAGGGGGGGCACGGCAGCATCCCGCAGGTATGACGGGTTGGGGATGACATGGAGGAGGCCTGAGCACCCATGGGTGCTGGCTGGCACATCCCTGGCTTGCACCTGGGGACCAGGAGGGTGCAGAGACTCCTCTGTTCAAAGCCTTGGAAGCTGGGCTGCAGTTTGGTCAGTGTGTGGCTGTGGATGAAACCTTTGCTCCTCGCTCCCCCAAATCTGGCTTTTGCCCCTGATTTGCAGTGCAAAGGAATTGGCGGGGTAGAAATGTCCCCACTGGGGGCTGGAGGGGCTGGGAGGGGACGGAGCCTGGTCCTGTGGGCAATGCTGGCACTGGGGGGCTGTGAAACTGGGCTGGAGTGGGATGGGAGGCGCAGCTGGGCCGGGTGGCAGGTGAGGAGAGGCCCCAGGCCTTTCCCATACAGCTCATGTGCTGCCACTTCCTTCCCATGTGTGTCCTTGTCCTTCCCTGCCCCTGTCACCTTCCTCCTTGCCCTGTTCCCATTCTTCCCCTTGTTTCCCTTCCTCCCCATCCCCATGTTCCTTTTCTATCCCCCTTCCCCTCCTTGCCCATCCCCTTTCTCCCATTCCTTCTTCCCCTTTCTTCCCTTTTTCGTTTTTCTACCTTTTCTCTTCATTCCCTTATTTCCCTTCCCCTTCCCCTCCTTCATCCCCTTCTTTGCCTTCATTTCCTTCCCCATATTCTCCTTCCTCTTCCTCTTCCTCTTCCTCTTCCTCTTCCTCTTCCTCTTCCTCTTCCTCTTCCTCTTCCTCTTCCTCTTCCTCTTCCTCCTCCTCCTCCTCTTCCCCTTCCTCTTCCTCCTCCTCTTCCCCTTCCCTTCCTCCCCTCCTCTCCCTCCCTCCCCAGGGTCGTGGCAGGCTGGGTGATTCAGCCGTGCCAATCTGGGAGCCGGCACGAGGGCAGCCAGCTGTGTTTAAGGCAAAAACCGCTTCGAGAAACAAAAATAGTCCCGTGGGGTGGTTTTTTTTTTAATGTTTTTCCTCCTTTTTTTCCCTTTCAAGAGCTGGGCTCCGGGCCGGGGCCGGCAGCTGTGCCGTGCCAAGCCTTTCCCGTGCCTGTGCCAGCTGGCGGCTCCCGGGCGGGCTCGCTGCTGTGCTGGGAAGGCTCAGCAGCCCCAGCAGCGTGCTGGTAGCTCAGGCGAGGGCATTTGGCTTCCCAAAATCTGCTCTGCTGGGAGCGGCCACTGGGAGCAGCTGCGGAGGCACTGCTGAGCATCCCTGGGTGCTCCCATCCCGGGTGTCCCGCTCTGAGTGTCCCTGCTCTGTGTCCCTGCTCCCAATTTTCCTGCTCCCTGTCCCTGCTCCGAATTTTCCTGCTCCGTGTCCCTTCCCCAAGTGTCCTGACCCCAAACATCTTCACCCCAAGCATCCCCAAACATTCCAACCCCAAGCCTTCCTGCTTTGAACATCCCCTTGCTGAGCATTCCTGATCCCGAAATCCTCACCCCAAGCATCCCCACTCTTGAGCATTCCCACCTTGAGCCTCCATTCCCAACCATCCTGAGCCCAAACATCCCCACCTCAAGCTTCCCTTCCAAAAGGGAAAACACATTTCATGGGGAAACAAGAAGGTTAGAGGTGGGAACAAATCCTCCATCTCCCTGGGAAGCCCCCAGTACTGGTGGGGTGGGGAGTGGGATTCTCTCACGTTCCAGCTCGTCACACCCCAGAGGAGCAGGAAAAGGGGGTGCAGTGTTGCTGGGGTGGGAGGGCTCGTGCCCATGGGGTCCCCAGGAGACTGGAGCAGATCAGAGCCAGGGTTCCCACAGCGGAGATCAGCTCAGCTCCCGGGGTTACTCCGGCTTTGCTCCGGGCTAAATGAGGACAGGAGTGAGCGGCTCAGCCCCGCCGGGGTCAGCCCGGGCCGCGGAAACAGCTCTGGAGACAGGGCGGGACAGGGGCGGGACCAGGGCGGGTACCCGGCCACGGGGGGACCCGGGGGGACCCGGGGGCTCTCACTCAGCCCTCGGCCTTCCCACGTTTCCTTGAATTCCCCTTTTCAGGGCAGCGAGCTGGATTTAGGTCATTTGCTCCTCTGCGGCCTGCCTCCTGCTTCTCCTTTCCCTTCATCTCCCTCCCCTCATCTCCTTCCTCTTCGCCTTCATCTCCTTCCCTGTATTCCCCTTCCACTTCCCTCTTCTCCTTCCTCTTTCCCTTCCCGTGCCTCTCCCCTCCTCCCCGCAGCTGGGGGCTGTGGAGGGATTTGGATCAGGAAGGGATTTCCCATCTCTGGGGTCTGGTGGCGCTCC